>NW_006767628.1:299664-393626 GCF_000300595.1 Phanerochaete carnosa HHB-10118-sp
CTTAGCCATACCATTAGAATATACCTTTGTACAATTACATTCCAATGCTTTAATACCTGATAATTGGCTACAATATTACAGCTAAGACTTTGAGGTAGAAAAGTGGTAGTATAGGGAAATTCCAAGCTTATATTTGCAAGGTCTTATGCCTTAGTGGTATAGTGTGCTGTGGTTGCTTTCGGGCTGCGGGTTTGATTCCTGCTTGTGCCAATTTTTGGGCTTTTGGGCTTTTCAGAAATTCTTCAGCATGTCTTAGCCGTATTGTCATGATACAACGACTGCGCTGCGCGAGCGCGAACTGGCGAGTGGCACGCGGGCACGATCTAATACACACGGGGGATTAGTCTGAGTGCGAAGGGAAAGAGCATGCAGAGTGGGGATGCGAGAGGAGTCCTTATATACTAAAAGGAAGCAAAATTGAAAGTCCGCTAGAATGGGGAAGTCTGCCATAAAGAGGTCCGTGCGTGGGAGCACTACATATGATTGTCCAATCACTATCTACGTATTAGCAGCGCCTAATCTAAGATGTCCACCTTAAGTCCATGCCGGGCGGGACGCCGAGCCAGAGCCACTAGGTGCTTCAACAAGCCGCTCTTGGGCGCTTCTGGGTGGCTAGTCCGGTGTAACTTAATAAGTTCCCGTGTCTGGGCCGCTGAACTGAATCAGCTCCACGATCGTGCATGCCGCTGAGCTTTGGTTTTGGTTACACCCTGATTTGAGATTGGCAATGGCGCTAATGTGTGCGCGTTCGTGCACTCAACTTATTATTCAGTTTTGTGTAAGCTGACAATTGGTTTTCATTTTCGTGATTATGCATCTCACTTGAATCTTCGAGTGCACGATGGTGCACGAAGGTGCACGAAAGTGTGCGAAGGTGTGCGAAGGTGCGCGAAAGTAAACGTCTAGCGAAAATGAATTTGTGATAACATGAATATGTAGTTTGTCAAATGCACACTTTCGTGCGCGAAAGTGCACGAAGGTGCACAAACGTGAGCTTTCGTGCATGTTAGCACACGTTAGTGACCAAACGCGCATCATCGTGCACGAATACGCACGAAAGTGCACAAATACGCACGCATAACCTTAGACGCACATCGAAAACAAAAATTTGCGGCCGGTGTGAAAGTGAGAATTTGTTTTTGTCCAATAACACCCTTGATAGGGTCAGAGGGGAACAGCCCACAGACGCCACAAAGCCCGCGCTCGAGCCTGGCTTTCGATGCGTACGTAACCTAGAGGCTTGATTATTACTAACCTCTCCGGCCTGGGTCGGAACCACGCACTCGTAACGTGTTGCATGTGTTAGACTTTCAAGTTTCAGGTGCGCGCATGTTGGTGCCGCACACGTGATCTTTTGCATCCGTTTTCCCATGCTCTCTTGGTATTTGGTCGCTACGCTGCATGTAACTACTCTCCACGCGTTTGGACTGTGACTACGGTCATGTCGCCCCTTGGGGGCGTGCAATATCTTTCACTTACGTTGTTGTACGCTCCCGTGCCCCAGTTCCCCAAGTTATGTCAACAGCATGTCCCTACAAATGGTGAGCAATGCTGAATATAGCAGGCTGGGCAAACACTGGACGGGCCAAGGCCATCGCCGCCAAGCACGACTCGGGCATCTGTCAGGCTTGCTTCGTCATAATAATTACATTAAGTAGATCGAGGACCTCTGTAGGGCGGCTTGTTTGGTGCTTATGCATTCATCATAGAAGTTGTGATGAGGCTGTGTGATGCTAGAATGGTGTGGCGGGCTCCAAGCAGGCGATCTGTCCAGTGGCCTGCTTCTAGCAGAAGTGCAACCTTCAGGCGGTGATACCCCACTCTCGCCACACTTCTTTCTGATTGCAGAGACGCCTACAGGCTATGCTGATCTCGGGAAGCCGACTTATATGGAGCTGATGCTTCAATGAGGCGATTATCACCGCAGTCAGATGATGTCCGTGCGCCGAAACGAGCTGCAATGCCAATGCCCCACAGTGAACCGTCCATCACTGCACCATGATTTCAGCTATGCTACAATATATATGGCCTATATGTGAGCTCGCCTCCTGCACCGACCAACCAATACCTTCTTACACCACAGGATACATGGACCAGTCAGATTTTGACCTGAGCCAGGTGGCACAAGAAAGGTACGGCTTTCCCCTCCGTAACGCATTTATTCTGCCTCTAATGCGGGAGTTATGTATCCAGCCTGATAACAAACTACGTGGCTTATTCGCTACTGTGTCCGTTGCATCATCACATAACTTTCCAGTTGGTAGCACTCTGCTGATTCACCCTCATCTTCAGGCCTTGCAGTGTATGAATATTTCATAACGCTTGACCAAGAGATCGCGGCGGTGTGGAGAAGGAAGCTGACGGTCACTTCGCTACTGCTGCTCACCGTTCGGTGGCTCATGATCCTGAACCCGTTTCTATCGGCTGCACTACCCAGCCAAAAACAATTTTGGTGTAAGCAGTAGGGCAATGTGCCGACGCTGAAGGATAGTAGACTGACCTTATGATGCCACTCTACAGGAGTACTCTGTGTTTTCTGGCGAAATGCTCTCTGATAAATCGCCCCACCTGATGCAAGGTGCGCGCCGTCTTACATAGTGATAACGGCTGTGTACTTAACGGTCACATTCCTCATATCGGGTGAGTTTCGATCACACTCACTGCCTTAAAATGGATTTAATTACCTGCGTAGTATTCTCCGCTTTACGCATTTACGCACTATGGCAAGGTTCGGGGATGAGATATGCCTTCGCCGCAATTATACTGATGCTCGGGGCGACCCCGGTTGGAACGGACATCGTGAGCCATTCCTCGATCAGTCATGCGGCGGCGCACCCAGTGCTTACTGGCCCAAATCCAGTTTCATGCGGTGCGCACCTCATTCATCTTCGTGGACGGCCCGCAGCTCGCCGGATGCGCCTCTTTCACCAACATATCACCGAAGCTGAGCACAGAGTATGCACCAGCCTTCTACTATCCAGACCGCCGCTTGACTGTCCGCTGATTACATTGTCTAGGAGTATGTTTGTCACGCTTCGTTTTATGTTCTTACCTCGTTATGAACATACCCTCAGCTCTCTATCTTACAAGATGCAGTGTAATTGCCTCCGACGCCATCGTTCTCGTGCTGACATGGATCAAGTCGTTTGCACACTGGCGAGAGATGTCCCGACTCAAGCTCACATCGTCAATTTCTGCTGTGCTCCTCAGAGACGGTATGCGCCCCGCCCACTTCCATTCGCTCATATACGACGCGGCTAATGAAATACTGGTTAGGTACCCTTTACTTTCTGTGAGTTATTGGCTTGTACGGTATTCCAACAACCCCATCTGACACATGAACTCTGAGTGCGCTTCTAGGCATGAGCATCCTGCAACTCCTGACCTACTCAACTAGTCTTGTTAACGATGTAATTATCCAGATACTCCTGCCGAAATATTCTGATCCTATAACAACAGGGCACTTATGCGACTGGTTTTGTCCAGTACTTAGTAATAGTTTCATATATCCAGATGACAAGAATATCACTGACTAGGCGTCGCTGTTTACAGCCTCCTTTGTTGGTGCAACGCTTCATTCTCAACCTCCGCCAGCTCGACTACAACGCTCAGGCCGGTGAAAACAGCTCGGACGCGCAGCACGCCTCCCGCGCCACTATGAGCTTTAGAGTGCCCTCCAATCTCCTCGGGAATATTGGGGAGCCTCTGGACCATGGCTGGTCAGAGCAGGTTGAAGATGAAAATGATGACGAAGAGTGAACGTATAGCTGGCAGTGACCACTAATTTTGGTGCTGTCCAGCGTAGGCGTCGAACCGAACAGCCGCCTCTATTGTATTACGCTCCAGCTCTCGTATTTAATACCAGTTCCGGTCTTGGCTGCGTTGTCTGTATTCTTCTTAGCATTTTACTTATTACTTGCTGCTGTAAATGATACGACGCATTCTTAGTGGCGCAACGACAGTGCGGCACAGAACCTCGTACTCGTGTGCCTTACATAGACGTGTCAGACGCACCAGATGTCCGACATCCTTCCGTTAACTCTGATTTTGTCTGTCTTGGCCCTTCAGGTTTATTTCCATCGCGGTGGTACGCATATGGCGCGCACAAGGGGCGCTTCTGAATGACCTTGCTTTGCTCTTTTCAGGTTGTGTTCAAAAGCATTGTCCAAACAGGCCGCGAAGAGCGGGCAAGGTTGTGCCACGAACAGCTTCGAGCGCCCCGGCGCCGATATCATTGGTGTACCTCTACAACCGTGCACACAGGAATCAACGCTCCGCCGGAGCTGCATAACGCGTCCCGTAGAGCCCTTCTTGCTTCGCCTTGATCTCTGCAAGTTCCACATCAATCAGCTACCCCGAAACACGTCGCGAAAGAAAGCGTCGCCACTCACGCAGCGCCAAGATCTTCGAGAAGTATCGGCACCATCCGAAGTTGCCTGCCCGAATCTCGTCAACACCCCACCAAAGTAATCAAGGAAGGACATGGCAGCGGACCCATCATGAGCCACATGTTCGGCAGATTTTGGAGCTCGCGCCAGGGGCCCTTGAGCTCGCCCTCGGCGTTCAGGCCCCACAGGGGCGGAACCGCCGCGCCGGCGGGCTCACCGAGCAGGTTGCGGATTGGCACGCGCACGTCGTCGAAGCTGTGTGTGTAGAGAATACAGCGAGTGTCAGGCCCGCAAATAAAGACTGCAGACGACGCCAGGACGCGCACCCTGTAGCCACGACGATGATATCTGCCGGCAGCTCGGTCCCTTCCGTGAACACAACGCCGCTCGGCGTGATCCTCTCGACTTCGACACCGGACTTGACCTTTATCTTGCCGTCGATTATCTTGCGGCACGCGCCATTATCTGCCATGGTATCAACAGTCGGGGTCATGGAGCGTGGCGCAGGACGGGAGTAGCAGCAGCGCACCGATATAGTACCCCCCGCCGCGCGTGATGAAGAGGTGGTAGACCCCATAATCGTGCTCGCCGCCGTTGCGCAGTGTGTACCCGGCACGCACGAGGCCGTCGAGGATATCCCTGGGCACGGATGTTAGCGACGCGCACACGATTGGCTACTGGTAGCGTGGGCGGGCAATGCACCTGTCGAGGGCGCGGACGTGCGCCGCAGCACGCTCTGCCATCGGCCACTGGAACTTAAAAGGAAGCGAGTGCGAGTTTAAATCAATGTCGTCGTGCGGGTTCTGCTCCCAATCTGACGCTGGTGTATGTGCACGCGCGGAACTGTGTGAGGCGAGGGTGTACGGACTGAGATGCGTGGACGGACTGACCTGGCATGAGGGAGAGGAGTCCGGGGTTGATGGATAAGACATACGTCGAGCTGCGTTGGACCATCGTCACGTCTACGGGGTGGTCAGCCCTGCGTGCAGGGGGCTTAAGCCGATACGATGGGCTCACCGGCGTCATTATCTGCACAGTCCGAGGAGATGTCGTGCGCTGCAGAGAAAAGGTGGACGCTGAGAGCGGAGGTGAAGGGTTTCTAGGATACATAACGCACCTGATGTACAAGCTCCGATGACAACGACTCTCTTACCGCTGAGACCTTGCGCAGACTTGAACTCTGTTGAATGCATGAGCTGTCCCTGGAAGCTCTCCTACCGAAAGCCGCTCCGTTCAGCAGGCAAACACATCACACGCACTCTGAGCACATACCTGCCCGGGGAACACTGTCTTCTTGAACGTGAACCCCTGCCCGAGCACGACGTGGTCGACATGCAGGATTCGCTCTGTGCCGTCCGCGCGTCGAACAACAACGTCCCACTTGTTTGTCTGCGCGTTACGGGCCGCATGGACAGCCTCTGACGAGAGCCAGACGTTTAGTTCGAGCGCCTCAACGTAGAGCTCGAGCCAATTTGCGATCTGTGGGACAGACCGGTGAGACAGACCGCGACCTGCGTGAACCGGAGGCGTACCTGTTTGGAAGAAGGGAAGGTTGGCCAGGATTGAGGGAACCTGCGAGAGCGAGTCAGTGTGCTTTCTACAGCTGCAATGTGACCGTAGCTCACGGGATGTACGGCAGGTTATTGGCCCCTGTATTCAGTGAGCCCAGTGTAATCCGATACTTTCAAACATAAAGACACACATATCGGATCATGGAGCGTTAAGGCATCGTAACGAGTCCTCCAGTTGTCGCCGACACGCGCATGCTTCTCGACGACAAGATGGCTGATGCCAAAGTGCTTCAGGCGCGCCGCAACATCGAGGCCGGCATGGCCAGCGCCGATGACGAGAACCTCCGGGTCGCCGTCGACGAATTCACGCTCACGCTCCCTGCGGACGGTCCAGCTGACCTGGTCCATGCGGAAGTCGCGGTCCGCGTTGGTCAGCCGCTCGGGGTAGCCCTTGAGCCCGTCGAGGTGTGTCGACACGACGAGGGCACGCCAGAGGCCGTCCGCGCAGAACACGAGACGCGCCGTACCCCGGCCGGTCGCGACGCGCGTCGCGAAGGAGAAGTGCACGAGGATCCATGCGACGTCGGGGAAGACGCGCTGGTAGAACGCCTTTGTGTACGCCAAAGCGCCGAAGCCGCTCTCCGTGAGGCGGTCCGTGAGGAAGGTCTGCACTTGCGCGCGGCCGTGGAAGGTGCGGAGGTCCCAAGTGAGGGCGAAGACGTCGCGCCACCAAGGTGTCGGGTGAAGAAAAGACGAGACGAGCTCGGGGATGTCGTTGTGAGCGACGAGCAGCGCGACGGCGCTAACCCACTCGCGTGCGATCGCTTGCGCATTGGGGTTCTCGGGTGGAGTCGCGCCGAGGCTGGCAAAGGTTGGAAGCGATGCTTCAGAGGACGTGTCGTCAGCAGACATGGCTGGGCGTGTCGTGGATAATAGATGTCTTGGCGAGCTTTATACGATCCCAAGGTAGTCGAAGGTGAGCGTGAACTTGGTATGAACTTTATGATGCAAGCATTTCATGTCGTGAGTTCGTGTCCTTGAGCGCAGAACGGAGAGGCAGGGTCGCGAAAAGCATGATAAAGAGCGAGAACCAAGGGATGTAGCTTCTTTGATTCGAAATCGCGTCTCGTGATGGCTCTGCGATCAGCGAAGACAAGGTTCGGTCGCACGGCCCTGAGAGCAGCTGACGCAAGCCCGTTGATAGTGTGCGAACGCGAATGAATATGCGCTTTTGCTGCGCCGTTGTGGCGCCCCAAGGCCTGGTGTGCCGCACGGTCCTCCAGCAAAGACGTCGAAGTTATTTTGCTCTCCGGGTCTCTTCCGTCTTGTCGCTTCGAATCTCGGATCTCAGGGGTCGCGATAGTGTACTGAATACATCGTCTCACTAATGCATCTTGCATTCGTCTCTGTGCTGACGTTTTCGCGCGCCTAGCGATGGGGCGTCTTCTACATGTCTACCAAGGATGCGTTTGCCCATTCACGCTAGAAAAAAGACCAGGCGATTCAGCACTTTCCGTGCATGCCTTCATTCTCGGCGAGCTATAGAAAGCTCAACAAATATCACATGATCCCAATCATGGGCTATCACCTGAAAGTGCACAGGAGCACTGGCAGCTCACAGCTAGACCAGGTTAAATGCATCAGGCGCATGTACACCTCGGTCAAACGTTCCCATAAATCCCTAATTTTGCAACAATATAGATCTGTTCAGCTTTTGAATGCTGCAAAACAGCCAACTTTCGAGACGCAAATATGTGAAGAAATTATGATATATAATACACACACCGGCTTCATCTTATCAATCACCCCTCGTACCTCCCGGTGTACAAGCCAACAAGCTTCGCCTTAATCTCTGAACACCCGGCCATCATCAATAAGCCCCGCCAAAGAAAGCTGTATAGACACTCACGCAACGCCACATGCTTCGAGAACCAGCGCGCCCACACAAGACCCCCTAAGAATGGCCATACGTCTGGCAGTGCCGGTGTAAGATCGCGGAATATACCGTGTACTTCGCCCGTCGCATCGTCGAACCCCCATATCTGCGGGATGTTGTCCAGTGAGACAGCCCCGGAGAAGAGGTCTCGGATAACGAGGCGCGCATCGTCGTACCTGCCGAATACGTTATGAATGCATGAAATTAATGTTCTGAGAGAGAACGCACCCCGTAGCGACAACGATAACGTCGGCTTCCAGCTCTGTTCCGTCGCTGAAGCGCACGCCGGTGGGCGTAAAGCGTTCGACGTCGACGCCGGACTTGATTTTGATCTTTCCATCGATGATCTGCTGGCAGGCACCGCGGTCTGCATGGTATCAAAACGAGAAACGGGAGCTGTGCAAGACTAAAATGCGCACCAAGATAATGGCCTTTTGCGCGCAAGAGATGCCAGAACGCACCCAGGTCTTCCTCACCATTCGAGGTGCGATATCCCGCTTTCTCTAGTCCTTCAAGCATCTCCCTGCGACCCAGCCGTCACATCAGTTCATATGCCCATGACCAAACCAGACGAGGTTCCTCACTGATCGTCGCTGCGAGTAAGCGAGGCTGCGCGCTTCGCGAAGAGCTTTGCAAGAGGGATGGGGAGTGCAAACTTGGAGCGGTCGACGTCTTCAATGGGTGCGGTCTCCCACTCCTCGGAGGGAATGGCACGGAGACAGCTTGGGTTTATAGACATGACGAACGTGCGCGAGCGTTGGTGCATCGTCACGTCTGCAGGGCGCAATCAGAACGGGCGAGTTGGAGAGGGGGGGAGGTGAGGCCAAAGGCGTACCGATTCCGAGGCTCGCGCAGTCGGACGCGGCATCGTGCGCTGCAGCATCCATTAGAACATGCGGACCAGAAGTGAAGGGAAACACACCAGAGGAGCACGCCCCGATGACAACGACCTTCTTGCCGACGTACGGCGCTGCAGAGCGGAAATCTACCGAGTGTACAATCGTGCCGGCGAAGTCATCCTGACCCAGTCGGAGTCAGCGTGGGTATTTGGGAGTTGTCAGGAAAGGGACGAAGACAGACCTGCCCTGCGAACGTCGTGCGTTTGAACGGCCAGCCTACCGCAACAACGACATGCTTCACGGATAAAAGGCGCTGCGAGCCGTCTGACCTCTGGAGAGTGACGTCCCACTTCTGCATATCGTCGCTGCGACGTATAGAAATAGCCGAGGTTGAGGTCTGGACGTTAATTTCGAGCGCATCGGCGTAAAGTTCTAGCCAATTTGCGAACTTTGAAGGGGTTAGTGTGCGCTGTGATGGTTTAGTGGGCTACAGACACACTTTCTTCGCAGGTACAAACACAGGCCAGGTAGCGGGAAAACTAGAGTTACGAGTCAGTCCGCGAAGGATCCGTAAGCGAAGGAATCACTGACGGAAGGTAGGGCAGATGGCTCTGCCCTAACAATGGCCATCAGCGCAACGTCAATGAACGCGGTAGAAAACGTACAAATGGGCCCATGTAAACTGAGCTTCTCGTGCCTCTTCCTCCAGTTATCACCCACTCGTTCGTCCGCCTCGACTACAAGATTCGACACGCCCAGCGCGTTCAGCCGTGCCGCGATAGATAGTCCGCTCAGTCCTGCCCCGATGATGAGCACATCCGGGGCCTCCGTGGAGGACGCGCCCGGCGTCCACCCGCCATTGTCAGGATTGAAATCGCGATGGGGCCCAACACATTCTGGATAGGCTCTGAGACCCTCGAGGTTCGTATACACCGTCACTGCCCGCCACTCCATATCGGCACAGTACACCAGTCGTGCCTCGCCACTTCCAGCTGCCACATCGGTTGTGAACGTGAAGGAAACGACGACCCAGGCGAGGTCCGGATACGGTGTCTGGTACGTCGCCTTCAGGAACTCGATACCGCCGAAGTGCGTCGCGGCCAGCCGGTCTGCAAGGAATCGCGAAATCTCGCGGCGGCCGTGGAAGGTGCGGATGTCCCAGGTGAGGGCGAAGAGGTCTCGCCACCACGGATCGGCGTGGAGCGCGTCGTTGATGAGTGTGTCTACGTCTTGAGACGTGATGCCCGCTGCGAACAGATCGCTCCAGGTGCGGGCGATGGCCACCGCGTCAACGCTCTCGGGAGGCGTCGTTCCAAGCACGTCGAAGGTTGGTAGTGTAGGGGAAGAGGGAGAAGTGGAAGACATGGAAGGCGTCGGGAGTGTTGGAGTGCGAGTGAGTGCTTTACACTTAATATTCACTCAAATGCAACCAAATTCAGGGACATGCATTGCGAGATGTCACACCGCGGGACATGAGGTGCAGGCACGGCAAATACTACCTGTGCATGCGGATGTAGGGGTTAGACTGGAGTTAGCCTTTAAGCATGTATTGCTCAAAATATGCGACGCAAACTTACTTCAAAACGCAGCTCTACAAACCTCATGTAAGAAACGTAATTTGCTCTATAAAAAGATGCTTCATGCGGCGGCCTCTTCGAGCCAGCAGCAGTGAAATTTAGTCATATATATCTTAGGGGCGGCTGGAAGTCCTTGATAACATGTCGCGGACTGCACTAGGCTCCGGCCTTTGTATTAGATTAATAGAGCCGCGTGTAAGCGTATCACAGACTTACGTTACAGACTAGATTGATTATCGCGGGACTTAGCCACACCGGCTGTAGCCGACGGACCGTGGAGCTACGGGGCGTTGGAATGGGTGCTAATGAGCTAGCTAATGCCGAGAGAAGGCCCTAGAAACGAGGCCCAGATGTAAGCTTACGGATGAGAGTAGAACTTCGCGGTTCACCGTCAAGAGGTCGGAGACAAGCAGGGTTGTTACCAGGGATATTCGGAGCCGCAATGTCGGCGAGCTCGGGGGCGCATCAAAGGATAGACGCCCTTCCGACTTCGCGCGTAGAGCCCTTCTGCGTGTTCTAGAGCCGATAAAGGACATAAGTGAACTTGCATTGCCCTAGGGTTGCTCTCGGTGGCGTGTGTGGTTGGAGATGAGGAGACCGGCCGGGCTGCTAGGGATTTTTAGCTGGCGGATACTGTACAACATCCTATGGTCCGAGATTGATGCCACCCTTGTTCACGGCACGGACGATCCTCGTCCTTCTCGTCTATACCATAACGTCCCCCACTTCACTGCACATACGCTCGGCATAAGGCCGTCGCAGCAGCGAGAGCACGGTGACCTCTGCTTGGCAGTATCCAGTATCCGAGGGTTGGCCTGGTTCGGGGGGCCGGGCTACCTCCGAGTCCCGCGCACCGCAGATTCAAACGTGCAGGCATATTCCATCGAGGTACCTGCTGTTTATGTAGTGAATGGTTTTACATGAAAGGTGAAGCAGTAAAGACACCATATGAAAGGGCAAGAGTTTACAAGCCTACATCGAAAGCAAGTCTGCACGAGTCGCCAACAAACGGGGTGGGCGGAGAAGTGGCGAGTCGTGGGAATACCGTGGCGTCGAGCTGAGAGTCGTCAATACCACGCAGATAGTAACGTATACAGTATAATCAGCCAGAATATACTGTAACTGTAGCAAGGTACAAAGCGTGAACAAAAAAAACTCAAAAACCCAAGGACGCACTGTAGGGAAAGTGCCAAAGGGCGGCGCCGTATGCCAATTGGATGGTTGGGTGCGTACTCTTAAGTGGTTATTCTGTGCAGAATCTATGTGCTCGCTGAGACCTGGCAGACTAAAAATGGACGCCACACGGCACAAGCTCCACCGTATCGAAGGCAGCTGCAATAACATTAACCGCGTGCTTATCGTGTCCACATCTGCTCGATAACGACTATCCTCGTTATCATGAAAAACGCAATAAGAAATAACGTCAGTACAATGTGTATATTTCTTCGCCGACACGCACGTTGAATCTCGGTCAGTTTGGCGACTTAACTTTGATCCAGCGGCTTTAAGAAATAACAGAGAACGCTGTGGCGCATGGCGACTTGGAAGTGACTTCCTCAGGTCCCGAGGGGAGAGCGAAGAGATACTCTAGGATTCAGGGGAGGATTGATCTGCCCAACCAAGCCTAGAGCCTCAGAC
The DNA here is from genome assembly GCF_000300595.1 of Phanerochaete carnosa HHB-10118-sp. Lineage (NCBI taxonomy): Eukaryota > Fungi > Basidiomycota > Agaricomycetes > Polyporales > Phanerochaetaceae > Phanerochaete > Phanerochaete carnosa. Next base: position 311,554 of record NW_006767628.1, read on the forward strand.
GTTTCGCGCGCGCGCATCATCGGCACTGAGATCACTTTCATTTCATTTCTTCAGTTATTTACGCATCGGGAGGGGAATTCTCTTCGCCAATATCTTCGTTCCACTCCTGCGATACCATAATTTGCTTCACTTCGCTGTCAAGATGCACGATCACCCACCTCAGGCTTCTCGGCAATGAATTTGGTCATGAGTTCCTTGCATACTGCGTTGTTCAGGACCACCACTTCAACGCCGTGTGTACGTAGCAAGTCTTCACCACCCAAAAAATTGGTGTTTTCGCCGATGACCACGCGTGGGATGCGGTATAGGAGTATCGCGCCTGTGCACATCATGCATGGGCTACAGATCAAGTGAGCCATCGAGCACTGGAGAGGACACGTTAGAGGGGTACCTTAGAGTTGTGAACTACGAAGCTTAGGCGTTAGTCGTCACCCTATCCCGCGCACAAATGCGGAACTTGCCATAGTACATTTCATATATACTTCTGCCTTTTGTCTCCCCGCGTTCTCGAGACACGAGATCTCTCCGTGCAGCGTCGCGGACGCCTTCTGGATGCGCTCATTGTGCCCACACGCAATAAGCTTCGGTGCTTCTTTTGAGGTGCCGTGATGCACGAGGGCAGCACCGATGGGTATCCCGCCCTCGGCATAGCTCTGCTGAGCCTCAGCGATTGCGGTGTTGAGGCCGAGGGAGTCGATGGCGTCCATAGAATACTGGAGAGCTAAACTGACAGGTCTCGACTGAAAGGATAGAGATTGCAAATTACATGAGAGCGTGTTGTAGGAGACTGCTCTCTTAAGATAATGACGCAGAGGCGCGATAAGCCGTGAAGACGCGTCGCAGGAACGCGTGTAAGCGCAATACAAAATGAAACTCGAATCGGGTAAGAATAATAATGATCGTGAGAAATAGATATAAGTATCCATTGTTAACGAGTGTTGATGAGTATTGATAACACAGTAAGCCGAGGCGGATAATCTTCGCTGAACAGTTACTATGCGTTCGCGTCAGGACGCCGGGTGCCCGTACACTTTCACGCTTACGCGAACTTCCCCCATCCAATGATACATATATACGCACAAAGTCTTGGAAAATACTCTTCCGAGATGTTTTCCTCTTACTCCTACCATCATTTCGGCGGTCGCTGCAGCATGGTACCCACTACCCTCGTCGCTCGGCTAGAGCTAGCTACTGCACCATTGCAGCAGCTTACTACGACGCACTAAGCTGGCATCTATCAAGAAAGGTCTTGCATTATAATCTCACAAGTGAGCGTTGCAACCTGCGATAGGTCGAGGCACGTCGGGATGGGTCGTAAAGCGTAGAGCTGCGCCGAGACGGGTCTTTGTGTGATGGATTTCTCGTGGTACGTGCTTATCTAGTCTCACCCGTGCGTCAAAACATGTCCGGTATGCATTGCATCCGTTCATGTGCTCACGATCTCAGGTACCTTCCACTTTCTAGCACGCCATCTCGCGATGCACATTCCGGGCGGTTATTTTACCCGGACGGCTTGCTTTGCGTGAAAAAATAACGCCTCGCCTGCAGGCCGACACACGACACCTTCCATGCCTTCCTCCTCTCCATCCACCTCAACACTTCCAACCTCCGATGTCCTGGGCACGACATCGCCAGAGAGCGTCGAAGCAGAAGCCATCGCTCGCGCTTGGATCAACCTGTTTGCAGCACGTGTCGCGTCTCAAGACATAGATGCACTCATCAATGATGCGCTTTATTCCGATCCGTGGTGGCGCGACCTCTTCGCCCTCACATGGGACATCCGCACCTTCCACGGCCGTCGTGACATCTCGCAATTCCTCGCCGACCGGCTCGCCACGACGCGCTTCGGCGATATTGAGCTTCTGAAGGCGACGTACCAGACGCCATACCCAGACCTCGCCTGGATTGCCGTATCGTTCACGTTCGTAACAGATGTTGCTCTCGGGCGCGGCGAGGCGCGGCTGGTGTACTGCTCTGACAAGATCTGGCGGGCGGCGACGGTGTACACGAACCTGGAGGGTCTCAGGAGCTATCCCGAACGCGTCGGACCTCGTCGCGATTTCAATCCTGATCTAGGGAAATGGATCCCGCGCGCATCCTTTACGGAGGACCCGGATGTGCTGATTATCGGTGGAGGACAAACTGGACTGTCGGTTGCAGCGAGGCTGGACGCACTTGGCGTGTCGAATCTGGTTGTGGAAGCGGACGAGCGAGTTGGGGATAGCTGGAGGAAGAGACACGAGAGTCTGAGTCTACATGGGCCTATATGTGCGCTTGTTGTTCTACTTACTATGTCAACTACTGACCACTATTGTTAGGGCAGAACCACATGCCATACTTCTCGTCAGTTCTCACTTGTACCGGTCCTCTCTTCACGCGCTCACCCGAACACCCAGTTTCCCTACTACCTGGCCAGTGTTCATACCCGCGAATAAGGTGCATGTCTCGCTTCCGCGTTCTCGTAGCGTGTATGCTGATCGCTTGGAAGTTCGCCAACTGGCTCGAACTCTACGCCGATGCACTCGAGATCAATGTCCAGACTTCAACATCTGCAACGTCCATGCATCGCAACGCGGAAACGCAGACATGGGACGTCACTATTCGGAAACCCAGTGGCTCACAACGCTTCCTATCCGTGAAGCATGTTGTCGTCGCAGCGGGATGGCCTTTCAAGCGAACGACCTTCGCGGGGCAGGTGCGCTATCGCATCCCTGTCAATACACGACTGTTCACGTACACTGCGGCTGGGCTAGGATGAGTTCTCCGGCACGATTGTGCATTCAGAACATTTCCGCTCTGCAGCGCCATACGTCGGCAAGAAAGTCCTTGTGGTCGGAGCATGCTCTTCTGGTGCGTTATCTCTACCTCGCAGCCTGCATGCTCTCATAGGTATTCCAGCGCACGACGCCGCATCCGACTGCGCAAACCTCGGCATTGGTACGCATCTTTCCTCTCTCGCTCGTGGTCTGCCCGTCTGACCGCGCTCTGCAGACGTAACAATGTACCAGCGCTCACGCCAGTTCGTCATGTCTATTAACCCGGGCATGCTCCGCGCCTCGCCTTCCGCCGAGTGGGAGGCTGTGCCGACGGAAGACGTCGACCGCGCCAAGTTTGCGCTGCCCGTCCACCTTGCGAAACATCTCGCGAAGCGGACGGCCGCGCTAATACGAGATGACGATCGGTGAGTGACCCCCTTCGCTTAACGGCTGCCAACGGGCTAGAAGGTATCTGACCTGCGCGACTAGCGATATGCTCGACGGCCTAGCGAAAGCGGGATATCTCACCTCGAAAGGCGAAGAAGACGCAGGGGCGTTCTTCCCTCTCTTGCGCGGAAGCGGGTACTATCTAGGTACATCACATGACACAACATCTTGTAGTGTGACTTACCGCCCCATAGATCGCGGCGCAAGCCAGCAGATCGTTGACGGGAAGATCAAAATGAAGTCTGGTGTCAACATCGAGCGGTTCACGCGCACAGGCGTGCGCTTCAACGACGGCACCGAGCTCGACGTGGACGTCGTCGTCGTTGCCACCGGGTTTGTTCTTCTCTTTCAAACACCAGTCTCATGCGCTCATTGCTCTCTAAACTTTGGCAGGTTCGACGACGCACGCCTCATCATCCGGGACCTCCTTGCCGGCACCGTCCCGCTGGACACGATTCCGCCGATCTGGGGACTCGACGACGAGACGGGCGAGGTACTCGGCGCGTACCGCGATCTCGCGCCGACGCTGCCGGACGTGTGGCCCGTCCTGGGGAACCTTGCGTGGGTGCGCTGGTTCTCGCGACACGTGGCACTGCGTGAGTCTCTTTTGGCCAGTTGCCGGATTAAGTCGCTGATTAGTGGCGGCGTACAGAGATCAAAGCAAAGCTCATGGGTGTGTATAGTGGGAGATATAAGGCATGAACGAGATGTGGGACGTGGTTGAGGGTGCATTGGAGCCTGATACAGTGCAGTGTTGGGCCTTGCTTCATGTACAGGCCAGGAACTATGTCTTCAGGCCGAGTAGAGTGTCATATGATTAGCTTCTCTGCGCACGAATTGTTGGTCGGAGATCACAGCGTCAAGAAGTACGGAATAAAAAGTAGTGCCGACTACTGTACCTGTACGACCAGTCCGGCGGGGGGTGTGACACGTGACGGCTGACCAGCAGACCGGCGGAGCGGCGAGTTTGGCAGTGACCTGTGACACTGGTCAAGAATCCGGCGGTCAAACGGTGACGGCCCAGGCATGACCCTACAGAGCAGCAACAAAGACAAGAACGACGTTAGCACCACGGAACGCGCGCAGGTTTTTTTCTCATACATCTTGTGCCGCAGGCGCAAAAATCTCAAATATTAATTTTAGCAAAAACAAATGCGAAAACGCCCCCTGTGACGACGTGACCGCCGCTCTCGAGAGCGGCAGCCGGGGGCTATGTGACGCGTGACGCACCGGACTAGTCGTACAGGTACAGTATATTGGGACATAAATGCTTTACTATGCAGCTGTGCCGAGTGTGCAAAGCTACATCTTGCTACAACGTGCGGGTCAAGGCGCACTCAACCCTCAGGCCTGGGGACGCATTGCAAGGGAAGCACGAAAGCGCATTACAACCGGGAACTGACAGAGTTAAGGCGCGCTGTAAGCGTGGGAATGCAGCTGTAACCGCGGTAATTATCGCGTTGGCTTACGCGATCGTGAATGGCTTGGGCAGCGCAGACAGAATTTAAGCTTGAGTGGTGCTCCGATTCACAGTGCCGGCAATATCTTCCTGGGAGAGATCTCGTTTGCAACTTCTGCGCAAGTACTGCTTACATAAGTAGTACACACTACGCCGGAGGCGAGAACCGCGAATGTCGTGCCCGGTCAAACCACATGTACCAAAATCGGAGCTATATCACATGAAAAGAGATGCCAGTGATGTCAGAAATCCGAATGGACGGAAAAATGGTATGTGCGAAAGGCAAAAAGAAGCGTGTCAGCGTGAAGTGGTCGGTTGAGGTGCCGCAGGCTCACTGCTTCGTGAGCACCTACAATATATATTTGAATCCCAACGAGAACCCCGTCTACCTGGCGCGATCTGAACTCATCTGGATCCGTCCATAATTGGCCGGTAGCACGGGAGCGATTCAGATGAAGGACACTGCATACAAGGGCTTATGCTTAAGGTCTACCCTAGGTCTGTCAGAATGTGTCCAGATGTGCGTGAGTTGGTCGGACGACTTTCTGGTCGATCTGGATAGTAGTGGGCAGCCCTGGACAGTTCCATGGGCTGCACTCCCAGTTCTTTGCGCTTAATTCGTAAAAATTTGATATTGTATTCTGCACTATTCGTGTATGTACAAATATGCTCAGTACAATCCAGGTACACCGCACTTGTACTCTACGCTCATTGATCTTCCCGTGTTCTGGGTCCCTCCCCAGCCTACCGTGGATAGTCTTGCCGTCGGTCGAGCATTGCACGTACGGTACCAGGTCTATGTGTGTGCATATATGCGATTGAACGGAAACAGACATATCTGTTGGCTGCTCTCGTGAGCACGACACGACCGTCAAAAGAGCGAATGTAGACGCACCTTGAGCCTACTCCAAACAATTGCAGCAGCGCGTCGAGTCGCCATTGGCTGACTTGACTGCCCCTGAGACTCTCCAAAATAGCGCCACAGGCATGAGTCGATGTCAATAAAGGCTTTTAGTGCTGGTATATGCGCATATACTCGCCTGCTTGCCAGATTAGATAGCGGGACGGGGACCACAGGGACGCGGGGCACGGCGGGTGGCATGGTAGGGGCAGGAAGAGAGCGGCGCGGCGCTATCTTCAGACGTGTGCCCTTATATAAGTCGGATAGGGCACTTCTGCTTCGATTTGGCGGCATCGGTCGGCGGTATCGGGACATTGAAGTCACTAATTCAAGCCCTTACATTCAGACTCGGATTCAGATCCAGAGGAGAGTCGGCCACGCACGCGTCAGAGAGGCATCAATATTGTTGTAAGTGATAGAGAAGACCGTGGTGACTTTGATGCGCCACGGTGCGCCGTCAACTCAATGGGGACGCAACCGATGGGCGCGGACGTCAGGGCTTCCCCGACGCCTGCTGATTACTCTGAGGGTCGCTGGGGGGAGATTAGCAAATTTTCGACAGATTTAGGCAGTCCTAGGTCGTTTCGGGCGGACGGGGTTTTCACTGGGAACGTTAAACACTAATGTTACATCATGGTATATCGAGTTGGAAGGACATTTGTATTGCGTCATTAAGCTGACGACGCTGCATAGCGTGTTCCGTACAGTCCCTCTTTCTTCGCCTTGATCTCTACAGGACCGCGGTCGTAAGCGATACCAAACGACGCTTCGAGAAAAGCGCGACTTACGCATCGCTATCATCTTGGAAAAGTGACGAGACCAAGCAAAGTTACCTAAAGGATGAGTCAGCATTTCGTGCGTGAGACGTAGCCGGGACGCAGCTTACCCATCATGGGCCACAGGCCGGGCAAGTCTTTGGGCTCGCGCCAGGGGCCCCGCAGCTCGCCTTCTTCGTTCGGACCCCAGATAGTCGGGATCCGCGCGCCGACGTCCTCGCCGACGATCTTCCGAATCGGGGCGCGGGCGTCGTCGAAGCTGCAGACAGACATCAGCTACGTCGCAAGATTAGTTAAGCCGCATATGTACCCTGTGGCGATGATGATGATGTCCGCGGGCAGCTTGCTTCCGTCCTTGAAGACGATGCCGGTCTTAGTGATCTTGTCGACCTCGGTACCAGACTTCATCTTGATCTTTCCGTCGATGATCTTCTGGCAGGCACCAGAATCTACAGCCCGCGTACGTCCAGCTCAGATGCAACAACAAACCCAAGAGAGTTGACGAACCAAAGTAGTATCCACCGCCATTCTGGAGGAGTAGATAGAGCACCCCAGTGTTGTCTATGCCGTTGTTGAGCCTGTATCCGACCTTCGTCAGACCTTCGAGTATCTCCCTGTTGTGGGTAACGACAGATCAGAGGCACGGACGTCAGAGAAATTTTTCAGAGGAGCTCATACTTGTCTAGATGCTGAATCATGGCCGCCCCGCGCTGCGCGAGGCCTTTCTGGAAGTGGAGGGGCATCGACATCCTGTTGCTATCAACCTCTTCGGTCGGTGACCCCTCCCACTCCGATGCTGTTAGTCGTATAGGATTAGCTAGCGCGTCGACAAGTACGAGGAAGACTCACCTGGAAGAAAGGCGAGAATGCTCTTCTGAATGGACAGGACGTACGTCGAGCTGCGTTGGTGTATGGTCACATCTACCATTCTGTCAGTTCAAGGATCCGGAGCTGGTCGTTCAATTTTCTCACCAACGCCGTAATCTGCGCAGTCTGAAGCGATGTCGTGCGCTGTGCTAAAAATATCAATATTGAAAACCCAAAGTAACTGCCTTTCGAGTGTGAAGCATACCCGAAGTGCAAGCCCCAATGATCACAACTTTCTTGCCCACAAGGCCTTTCGCTGACTTGAAGTCGTTCGATTGCATGATCTGCCCTTGGAAAGCCTCCTGCACGAAAAAAATGTGGTAGCAAACCACAGCAGCTCATACGTCCACAAGCAATACCCACCTGTCCAGGAAACACCGTCTTCTTGAATGTAAATCCCTGCGCCATCACGACATGGTCCACATGCAGCGTCCGAGTCGACCCATCCCCACGCCGGACCACTACATCCCACTTATTTGTGGCCTTGTTACGGACCGCGCTGACGGCCTCAGACGAGAGCCAGACGTTCAGCTCAAGTGTTTCAGCGTAGAACTCTAGCCAATCTGCGATCTGCGACGAATGAGTTCAGCCCTGAGCTGCAAGGTGATATGCGTACCTTTTTCGCAGAAGGGAAGACTGGCCAACAAGTGGGAAAGCTGAATGTATGGCTCAGCGCACAGACTACGTCATTAATCCTGACAGCTTACGGCAGGTATGGCATATGGTTCACCCCTACTTGCAATCAGTACGGACCAAGAATTATGTGGCAGCACGCACATATGGGGTCATGAAGAGTTAAAAAGTCGTAGCGCATCCTCCAGTTATCTCCAATCCGAGCGTGTTTCTCGATAGCAAGGTAGCTGACTCTCAGATGCTTCAATCGAGCCGCGACCTCCAGTCCGGAATGTCCGCAGCCAATAATCACTACCTCTGGGTCTTTGTCAACGAATTCGACCTCCCTCTTCCTCTCCTCAGCCCAGTTGCCCTGGTTAACCCGGAAGTCGCGGTCCGCGCTCGTCAGCTCGGGATGGCCCTTTAGTCCAACGAGCTCTGTCGACACCGTCACCGCACGCCACACCGAGTCGGCGCAATACACAAGCCGCGCGACACCCACTCCAATGGCGACTGCGGTCTCGAATGAGAAGCGGATAAGGATCCAGGCGACGTCGGGCGCGACTGGTTGGAAGAACGCCTTGATAAACTCGACTTTACCGAAGCCCGTCTCTGCCAAGCGGTCATTGAGGAACGTCTCGATCTTGGCGCGGCCTTGGAAGGTGCGCATGTCCCAGGTCAGCGCGAACTGATCTCGCCACCACGGCTCGTGATGCAGGGATGAGGAGATGAAGTTGTGCACGTCGCGGTTGTCGATAGAACCGGCAAAGGCGCTGATCCAGTCGCGCGCAATGGCTTGGACGTCGAAATCCTTGGGTGGCGAGGCGCCGAGGTTGGCAAAGGATGGGAATGAAGGATCGGTGTCAGGCATGGCGGATGTCGCGGTTGAGTACTGAGCGGTGTCTCCGACATGGCTTTCGCCTTATAAGAGCCTGTGGAAGCCGAGGTCAAATATTAAACACGGGCGCCGGGGATTCGTGTTTTAGACAGTGCTTTGAAACACATGCATGTTGCCGCTATCGTGAGACTCTGCAGACGACGTGCTCAGCAAGTGAAATAATAATAATAGATCTGACATACTCACATCCAGGATCACTTGCTTTCCAAGTCGAAAATTACGTCTCATGATGGCTCTTCGAGTCAGCGAGGACAGGCGGGGACAGTGGGAGGACAAAAAGGCTCGGTCGCAAGGATCGACCACCGAACTCGGCGCCGGCTAAGTCATGCTTCAGGAACAGCGCAGGGACATCGATAGCCATCTCTTATTGAGGACCACGCCGCCTTGCGGCTTGTGTCAAGAGCTTAGAGAAGGAACAAATGAGTCAGAGACCAGGCTCGCCCCGTGCTGTGTTTCTCGCAAGCTCGCGTCGCATCTCTTGCTGAAACAAGATGCACAACGCACGCACATGGACTCACGGAGTGCAGTAAATAAACGAGTCCAGTTGACTTGAATCACAGGCCAGGTTAACACAGGAGAGTCTCGGAGGCGAGTTAGATATTAGGGCGGGGAGCGCATCAGTTGATAGGCGCCCTAGGTGTCCCGCTCATGCGATATCCAAGCGGCTTTTGTCCCACGGTCTCTGGTGCTTAATTATTCTGTACTTCTCGGCAAAATTACTTCTGCGTTAGTTATCTGCAATGTTGCAGTCCGTTATAACCGACATGCGCGTCGCGTACCTTGCCGAAAACGTCCTTGGTTGAATGTTGAACGTTGAGCGACAGCTCGTGGAGCGCACACGTTAAAGACAGCTGGAACGTACCTTGTGGCCTCTGTGTCGGAGCGTCAACTAACATTATTGCACATGTTGTGCGCGAAAGAACAGCTGGTGAAGGAGCACGATGAATGAATGGCGGAAGTGACCTTTAGCGCCTATATCAGTTTAAGAGCCAGTTGCGCGCGCAGCGCCTTATTCTCAATAACGAACACCTACCTTGTACACGACACTTTACGACAGCTTCCTAAACTACCCAATACGACAGAACGCGATTCATACCGCAACTAAGACATCAATCCACGTGCCATACAACAAGGGCCGTGCACGCACAACCATTGTCCGGAAGCCAAGATGACACAACATACCTCGTACAGCCCAACCACCATGTTAAAAGATATAATAAGTAGCTTGCTCATTGCAATGCTCACCCCAAAGCAGCGCAGTGCCTTGCAAGCTCAGTTTAACCAATCCAGCAGCCTGCCACCATGGATCCTCGAATACGAAGACGGTGAAGACCTGGGACCGAGGTTCGTCGAGTGGGCAAAAAAAGTCGAGAAGGCAGAATACGAGGAGTACGGTAACGGCCACGTCGGCGTGGGCGGTGGCGAAGAAGGTGGTGATCAAGATGACGGCCGCCACAGTGGCCACACACTCACCGGCCCCGAAGATGAAGACCAGACGACCCCGAAACCAGGGCCCTTCAAGTGAGCAGCCAGCGTTTGCAGGGTCGTCGCAATGCTGAATGAATTGCAGGAATATGACAGTCGATGTGGACGACGGCCACTGGTCTGCTGGCGAAGCCATCGACGATGACGACGACGCTGACAACTACGACGATGAAGACAAGGACGACGTCTTTGATGAATTAGACAGCGATAACAAGGCGGGTCCTGGAAAACCCACTGCTTCGAACGAGTACGCGACCGTTGCTCATAGCAGCTTCGTGTTGACGAATCGCGCCGTCTTGCATAGCATCGTGGCCAGTGGCGACCCAACTGATGGCGAATTGCCTTGCGACGCGTCAGATAAAGAGAACCAGTCAGTTGTATTGTCGTGAAGGAATCGCGAGACGGTGCACCTGACAAGTTCTTCAGCCGGCCTAATGAGAATGCCAACAGTCCCAATTTCGACGACAACAGCGACGATGGTGGCTATCTGTCTGACGCAGAGAACATGCAAGTGGTCTATTTATCATTGTTGCACTCCCAGCACTGACCTTTCTCTCGACATAGGCCTCCGCCTGCTTGCAGAACTTACATCAACCACGGCATACTCGACAATGGAGCGGCACGTACGTATCTGCCTGCTCTGGCACCTGCAAAACCTTGCTCACCAGATCAGCATGTATAGATATTGGCGGTATCGACTACCAAGCGATGCAGCAGCAGACGACCCGCTCACCGCTATCCGTGCTCGTTGGGCGGGTAAACACAATGAACACAGATAGCACCGAAGAGGCTATCACCTGCGAGGAAGCACACATCCCTACTAATAACCTCGAAACAGACAATGACGCACCTGCAGACGCCGTCTCCGATAGTGGCTATTCCGCCGGGACAGACGACGTCGGGCACACGTCCGACAGTGCCGTCACCGACTCCGAAGATCGTCTTGCGGCCATCGCTTCCTCGATGCATCATTCCTACCGGATTCGTATGAAGATGCTGCAGCTCATGTCGCAGCATTACCTGGGCCGGCCAGGCGCTGACCAGAAGCGCAAGAGAGATGACGATGACGACGACGAAGGTCTCGACCATCCTCCGCTGGGGCAGAAGCAATGTAAGACAGCGAACAGGGAACGTAGAGGGGAGACACACCGAAGCAAGGGGGACTGAAAAGTTCGCGTAGGGATGAAGTAGTGGTGATCTATTAGACTGGTCAAGGTAGTCTCGTATGGTGCAGCGTCGACGGAGTCTGGAATGTAAATCTCGCCTAGTGAAGTTTTGTCTTTGTCATGCAATGTATTTCAGTCTGTCGATTTGTAAACGTCATCTCCAACGGCCTGGAATAGAGCAATGTCGAAAACGCAACAGACGTACCGTTGTCCAAGCATATGACTATCATGTCGCCCTCGTTGAGTCGCCCCGCGTCTCGTCGGTCCATTCACAGGTGGTAGTGACAAAGCAGTAGGCATCCGGAAGGTGCAAGAGAATATTGTGTTTTTTTACGGGAGCTCCGGATGACACATCGGCGTATTTTAAAGGAGAGTTTAAGAACAGCATGTCGATAGAGTCGCACGGGACGCACCGTTGGAACCAGTTTTGTCTCTAACCTTACATCACGACAGCCAGAGATCACTGAGCCTCGACATGACATCTGCATCTCTATAAACGACGTATCTTCACAGGCCGCAGTTGGCGGTTGGTCGAAGACGGAGACAAACGAAAGTCGAGGGCAAAAGTCGTCCAGACAGAAGTCAAACTGCGATGAACGCATTGTACATAGCGTGTATAGTTGCTCCAATAATACCACACGTCGTCGAGCGGAGGCGTGTATGGCGGGCGAAACAAGAGTCACAAGTGAGTGGACGTGGCGAAAGCGCGAGCATAGCAGGCACGTGACGGCGCCATGGCGCCGAACAGGCGCCTTCGCTAAGAAATAGCAACAGTTCTGTCATTAATATAATTCCACACTCGACAAGGTGTAGGTGGCACAGCCTCGGAGTGACGAAAGCGCGAAATATATCAAAAACTACTCGTGTGAGAGAACTTCAAGTTCCTGAAGCCTCGTCCTTGAAGACAGAGAGCTCCTGAAAATCGGGACTTATTAACTAGACACGAGTAAGCAGCAAGATTGAACTGATGTTACAGGGTATATCGAGCCAAAATGACATCCGTACCAGGCCGCTAAGAGTCCGGCGCTGCATAGCGTGTCCCATACAGTCCCTTCTGTTTCGCCTTGATCTCTATGAAATCTAGATTGTGAGCGACACCAAACGACGCTTCGGTCATAGCACAACTCACGCAACGCTATCATCTTAGAAAAGTAGCGAGACCAGGCGAAATTGCCTGCAGGATTAATCAGCATTTCGCATGCGGAGCAAACCCACAGCGAAACCTACCCATTATAGGCCACACGCCGGGCAAGCTTTCGGGCTCGCGCCAGGGGCCCTGCAGTTCGCCTTCCTCATTCAGACCCCACATAGGCGGAATTTGCGCGGCGACGTCCTCGCCGAGCAGTCTGTGAAGCGGCACGCGGAAGTCATCCAGGCTATGGAATGGTACATCAGTTACGTCACAAGATCTAGTAAGCCGCGCGCGCACCCCGTGGCGACAACAATGATGTCCGCAGGCAGCTCGCTTCCATCCTTAAAAGCGACGCCGGTCTTGGTGATCCTGTCGACCTCAGTACCAGACTTCATCTTGATCATTCCGTCGATGATCTTCTGGCAGGCACCAGCATCTACAGGCCATGTCCCTCCAGCTGAGATGCACAAATAAAATCAAGAGAAGCAACGAACCATAGTGGTATCCTCCGCCGCGGTCGAGAACCAGGTAGAGCACACCGGTATTGTCTTTGCCGTTGTTGAGCTTGTATCCGACCTTCTTTAGGCCTTCGAGCATCTCTCTGCCGTGCCACAGCTCAGAGGCCCGGGGGTACCAGAGCAAAATCTCGGAGGGACACATACCTGTCCACATGCTGAACCATTGCCGCCCCGCGCTGGGCGAGGTCTTTCTGGAAGTGGAAGGGCATCGACATCCTGATGCTATCAACCTCCTCGATCGGTGCTCGTTCCCATTCCGATGCTGCCCGTCATCAAGAATCAGCTGCCGCGCCAACAAGCTGGAGGAAGACTTGCCCGAAAGAAAGGCAAGAACACCCTTCTGGACGGACATGACGTACGTCGCGCTGCGTTGGACCATCGTCACATCTGCGGCACTGTCAGCTCTGGGACCTTGAGTCAGCTATTTGGCGGTCTCACCTACACCGTGATCTGCGCAGTCTGAAGCAATATCGTGCGCTGTACCGGGAATAGCGATGGTGAAAAACCAGAACGAATTTCTTTCAAAAATGGGATATACCCGATGTACAAGCCCCAATAATCACAACCTTCTTGCCTACAAAGACTTTGGCTGATTTGAACTCGCTCGAGTGCACGATCTGTCCTCCGAAATCCTCCTGCCTCAAAATCACCTGGTGAGAAAACTACGATATCTTGTACGTCTGCGGGTGATACAAACCTGTCCAGGAAACGCCGTCTTCTTGGATGGAAAGCCCTGTGCCATCACGACGTGGTCTACGTGCAGCGTCCGGAACGACCCATCCCCACGCCGGACTACTACGTCCCACTTGTTTGTGGCCTTGTTACGGACCGCACTAACGGCCTCAGACGAAAGCCAGACGTTCAGCTCGAGTGCTTCGGCGTAAAACTTTAGCCAATTTGCCACCTGTGACGTATAGTAAGTTGAGCCGCGAACTGGAAAGTGATATGCATGCCTGCTTCGCAGAAGGAAAAACTGGCCAAGAGGTAGGAAAGCTAGATGGGACATTCAGCGCAGACCTAGTTATTGATCTTGACAACTCACTGGAGGTACGGCATATGGTTAGACCCTACTTACGATCAGTTCTGGAATAAGAGGTATAAGGATCAACACGCACATAGGGGGTTATGAAGGGTCAAGATATCGTAGTGCGTCCTCCAGTTATCTCCAATCCGAGCGTGTTTCTCGATAGCAAGGTAGCTGACTCTCAGATGCTTCAATCGAGCCGCGACCTCCAGTCCGGAATGTCCGCAGCCAATAATCACTACCTCCGGGTCTTTGTCAACGAATTCGACCTCCCTCTTCCTCTCCTCAGCCCAGTTGCCCTGGTTAACCCGGAAGTCGCGGTCTGCACTCGTTAGCTCCGGATGGCCCTTCAACCCATCAAGCTCCGTCGACACTGTCACCGCCCGCCACACCGAGTCGGCGCAATACACAAGCCGCGCGACACCCACTCCAATGGCGACTGCGGTCTCGAATGAGAAGCGGATAAGGATCCAGGCGACGTCGGGCGCGACTTGCTGGAAGAACGCCTTGATAAACTCGACTTTGCTGAAGCCCGTCTCTGCCAAGCGGTCATTGAGGAACGTCTCGATCTTGGCGCGGCCTTGGAAGGTGCGCATGTCCCAGGTCAGTGCAAACACGTCTCGCCACCACGACTCGACATGCAGGGACGAGGAGACGAGGCTGTGCACGTCACGGTTATCGATAGAACCGGCAAAGGCGCTGATCCAGTCGCGCGCAACAGTTTGGACGTCGAAATCCTTGGGTGGCGAGGCGCCGAGGTTGGCAAAGGATGGGAATGGAGGATCGGTATCAGGCATGGTGGGTGTCGCCGTCGAGCGATGTCTCCGGGAAAGCGCCCGGAAGCACATGCAATCCTGTACAGGCGACGTGCTTCTGTCTTTCAGCAAACAGAATTAAAATAGTGGACCTAACGTACTCGTATCCAGAAACGGTCACTTTCTACGTAGTAATTCGCGCAGGTTTCACAGGAGATACTTCTGCCGAAAGCAGGAATCTCAGTCTACTTGACGGACAGATAAACAAGCTGAACGCCACAAGTGAACTGGTCGTGAATAGGACATCAGAGAGGCCGTGCATGCTGTGGTAAAGCCTTGACAAGGACAGAATGCACATTAACGCATTCAGGGAGATATCACTATGGCCATGAACTAATTTCAGATCACCTGAAATGTCTCGGTCAAGCTATCAGAATGGTTTCCTTTCCGGGGACTTAACAGTAGCGCCCCAGAATGACAAATTTGCTACCATAGCCATTTGTGACGCAGAAAAATGAGGAATTTCGTGTAGCCTGAAAATAACATGAAAAGACTAAGTATGACTGCATTTCACTACGTAGAGAGTTGATGTTTCAGGGCAGGGGACTTTGTGGCGCATCTCAGGACATCTGAAAGAATATTGGAGGAATTATTTGAAATTTCCACCTCATGCTGGTCACATGAAGAGCTATCGTTTCGGCTCTGTGTGAGAATACGTGGGATTAACGCAATGCTCCAGCCCATCAAACCACCTGGCCCACCAAAGACAGACATGACACAGCGGGCAAAACCCGCATCCAGTTCCACGCGAGGTGCGACTGGACATCATCTCCAGTAGCGCATCCAGTACCACATCCAGTACCGCATCCAGTCGCGCAATCAGTCGTGGGAATTACTGTCGTGATTGGCTGAACCCCCCCAGAAAGGCAGTGTCAAGTACTAAAAAAGAAGTGATGCGCCGCCTCAGTGCCTGACGCTGTCCACCCTTGAGGTTGTGTCAGTGTCCAAAGCAATTCTCAGATTATTTCTCAGGTGCCGGCTGAACAGCGGCACAGCGTGATGGCGTGATGGAAGATAAGCAATATTCCGCGCGCATTCTCAAGGCTACCTGCCAGATTGAGAGACTTTCATGCGACTTCGAGTGCGCTGGCTGCTGAATCCGCAGGGGCTAGCACCTCTCCGCCCGTGACTGTGGCCGTTAGTTAAATGAAGGGAACGTCCGACCCTTCCTCGCCATAGCTCTTTGCTCGCCGAGGATGTGGTCCCGGAAATCACCGCGCTGCTCACTGCGTGCTGAGCGCTGGGTGCATGCATCATATGATCCCATGCAAGGGCGACGCAATTAGATTTGTGGCTTGCGACGCTATCAAATCTGTAGCCTTGACACAAGTTTAACAAGGACCGTAAATGTGTTATTTATGAATAAATATCTAGGCACCGCGGCAATTATTTCCACTGACACAAGGGTGGACAGCGTCGGGCACTGAGGTGGCGCATCACTTCTATTTTTAGTACTTGACACTGCCTTTCTAGAGGGGTTCAGCCAATCACGACAGTAATTCCCACGACTGATTGCACGACTGGATGTGGTACTGGATGTGGTACTGGATGCGCTACTGGAGATGATGTCCAGTCGCACCTCGCGCGGAACTGGATGCGGGTTTTGCCCGTTGTGTGAACTGTTGCGGCTCAGCATCAGATGTACCAAGTCTGCGAGTTCAAATTTGCCTTGCCATTCTAACTCTATACGGCTTCACCATCGTGGCTAGAACTGGCTAAGCGCTGGTCCGCTGCACTGTACTACAACACAATGGATCTGTGGTAATTTAACGCAATGTGTTGGTCCTAACTGCACATCGCCGCCGACGGAAGGATGTCCATACTGCACCATCAAGAGGTAGGTGCCGCGTAGCGCGTTCCATAGAGACCCTCCTGCTTTGCTTTGATCTCTACAAAGCCACGACCGTAAGCGGTATTGAACGATACTTCCAGCAACGTACAACTCACGCAACGCTATAATTTTAGAGAAGTAGCGACACCAGAAGAAATTGCCTGCAGGTTGCATCAGTATCTCACTTGCGGGACTCTGAGAGCGCAGCTTACCCATCATGAGCCACATTTTTGGCAAGCCCTCGAGCTCGCGCCAGGGACCCTTGAGTTCGCCTTCCTCGTTCAAGCCCCAAATGGGCGGAATCTTTACACCGACATCCTCACTTACGAGTTTCCGGATCGGCACGCGGGCGTCGTCGAACCTGTGTACGAGCACATCAGCTGAAGTCGCAAGAAGCACCAAGGCGCGCGCATACCCGGTAGCGACAACTACAATGTCTGCAGGTAGTTCGCTCCCGTCCTTGAAAAGGACGCCGGTCTTGGTGATCCTGTCGACCTCGATACCAGATTTGATCTTGATCTTCCCGTCGATGATCTTCTGGCAGGAACCATCATCTGCAGACCATGTCCCTCCAGCTCAGGCGCAGGGGCAGGAGCAAGATAGGAAACGAACCGAAATAGTATCCACCTCCGCGCTCGAGGAGCAAATAGAGCACCCCGGTGTCGTCTGTGCCGCTGTTGGTCCTGTAGCCGGCCTTCTCGAGTCCTTCAAGCATCTCCCTAATGCAGAGCGCGACGACTCAAAAGCTCAGAGGCACTAAAGCGGTGGCGTCAAAGTACGCACCTATCGAGATCCCGGATCTTCGCCGCCCCGCGCTGCGCGAGGCCCTTCTGGAAGCGGAACGGCATCGAAATCCTGCTACTGTCCCCCTTTTCGAGCGATAACCCCTCCCATTCCGCCGCTGGATGCCATCTGGAGTCAGCTGGATCCTAGAGCTACAGGCACAAGAGCTGACCTGGGAGATTCGTGAGGATTCCCTTCTCTATTGACATGACGTACGTCGAGCTGCGCTGGACCATGGTCACATCTATGAGGCTGTCAATTTAGGGACTCTAATTAAGCTGTTTGGCTGGCTTACCGACGCCGTTGTCTGCACAATCTGAAGCGATGTCATGCCCTGTGCCAGGAATGTTGATGATGAGAACCCAGAATAATTGTCTTGCGAAGTGGACCATACCCGAGGTACAGGCCCCAATTATCGCTACCTTCTTGCCTGCAAGGCCTTTAGCCGACTTGAATTCGCTCGAATGCATGATTTGTCCGTGGAAGTCCTCCTACCCCAGAACAGTCTGGTGAGCAAACCACGATATCTCGTATGTCCGTGAACGATACCCACCTGTCCAGGAAACACCGTCTTCTTGAACGTGAACCCCTGCGCTAGCACAATATGGTCCACGTGCATCGTCCGAGATGACCCGTCCCCACGCCGGATTACTACGTCCCACTTGTTTGTGGCCTCGTTGCGGACCGCGCTAACGGCCTCAGACGAAAGCCAGATGTTCAGCTCGAGTGCTTCGGCATAAAACTCCAACCAATTTGCCACCTGTAACGAAAGTCGTTGAGATAGGTAGAGGGCTGCAAAGCGGCTTGCAAACCTGTTTGGAAGAAGGAAAGACTGGCCAAGAGGTGGGAAAGCTGGACGGATGAGTCAGCACATGCACGACGTCATTGGCCTGACAACTCACTGGAGGTACGGCATGTGATTGCACCCTGCTAGCCATGAGTGTTAACTGACAAGTAGAAGTCACAGCACGCACATATGGGATCATGAAGAGTCAGTGAATCGTAGCGCGTTCTCCAGTTGTCTCCAATACGAGCATTCTTCTCAACAATCAGATGACTAACCCTGAGGTGCTTTAATCGAGCCGCGATCTCGAGGCCTGCTTGCCCGCCGCCAATCATCAGCACCTCCGGGTTCGTGTCTGCGAACTCGAGTTCATTCTTCCTCCGCTCAACCCAGTCGCCTTGGATTACTCGAAAGTCGCGGTCCGCGCTCGTCAGCTCTGGATGGGCCTTGAGCCCGTCGAGGTGCGTCGACACCGTGACCGCGCGCCACGACTCGTCGGCGCAGTACACGAGACGCGCGATGCCATTTCCAGCAGCAACTGTCGTCTCGAATGAGAAGTGCACGAGGATCCACGCGAGGTCGGGCGCGACGGGCTGATAGACGGCACTGACGAACGCGACGCTGCCGAAACCCGTCTCGGTAAGGCGGTCGTTCAGAAACGTCTCGATCTTTGCGCGGCCCTGAAAGGTGCGGATGTCCCAGGTCAGCGCGAAAATGTCGCGCCACCACGGCTCGGCGTGCAGGGTCGAGATGAGGCCTTGCACGTCGCGGTTGTCAATGGAACCGGCAAAGCTGCCGACCCAGTCGCGTGCAACAGCTGGAGGATCAAATTTTTCGGGCGGCGAAACTCCGAGGCTGGCGAAGGTTGGTAGCGAGGGTGGGGCAGAAGTCAGGCCGACGTCAGACATGATGGGCAATGCAGCTGAGAACACCCTCGATATCACGTTTGCCTTATAAGAACCTCTAGCAATTGAGCTTAAGTATGGGCCATGCTCCCTTCCGTACCTGAGATACGTGTCTCCGTGGGTACAGTCCTTTAACGCTTGCATGTGACCGTGATAGTGAGAATTTGCAAGCAACGCGCTTTTGTCTTCCCTGCAACGGGAAAATCAAAGGGTAGGAAGATAGTAGATATGACGTACTCATACCTAGAAGTGGCCTCTTCTTCGATCGACGATTAAGTCTCATGATGACTCCTGCGGTAAGCGAGCCTCGGGGACAAGGTCTGTTCACACAGACCTCAGCCCCCGGAGCCGGCTCAGAACTATTGATAACAATCAGTTATCAGGGACTGTGCATTGCGGCGGCCTGTACCGATAGTTCATTATGTAAAGGTAGAAGCAGTCCAGAAACCTGGATCACTTACCAGGTTGGTTATCAGGGAAAGGACTCCGACGCCAGCTGACTCTGCACATTGTTGACAAGAAGGCGCATCAGTTGATTCGGCCCGACGCACTGGTAGCGCCGTAATGGTACAAGCGCCCAAAGCGAGTTTCGGACCTTTCGGCCTAAGTATACGGTTGCGTTTCGAGGGTGAGATGGTAAATCCCCGAGAGACAGACGCTTACGGGAGGGTGGACGCCCTGTATAATGTATGACAGGACAGCTGGTATTGAGCATACGACCTCAGCTGTACCAGTTATGGAAATAGCTGCTTGGAGGCTTGCTCCTAACCTTTACTGGCGACCGAACACTCCATCCAGTCGAAATGTGGTATAAGGCGTGTACGACATATCTTGTCGAGGAGGTCCTTGGTGATATAGCCGGGATGGAAGTGAGTTATGATGGCAATGTCGGCCTGCACAATTACTGCCAGTGATGCTCGTGCATTGCTAGCGGCCGGAAGTACGTACATCGACCAAGCGTTTGCGCAGGAAGCTGTCGGACCACTCCTTGTTGCCAGACACGAGATAATAGTGGTCACGAGACTCGCGCCAGGAGCAGATGCCGAGCTATGAGCGGGCTTCGAATGAGAAGGTGGCGAGACAATTCGTCGTCTGCGAGACATACCTCGTTCTCAACAGTACCGAGAAGGCGAGACTCCTGCCGGACAGCTTCACCGCCCTTGTAGAACCTGGATAGCAACTACCATCATGGTGTGCATACATTAGTTGAGGATAGGGTCTTGAGAACATTGAATTGGTGAGCTAGGGAGCTGATGTGTATGAAATGAAATGAGATGGGCGACGTTGGTTTGAATGGCTCCCAAGGAGGCCATATACACATCGAAATCGTCTGGTGTGTACGGGAAAAGCCGTGTGCAGCACTGTGAGTCAAGCACTAGTTGCTCAGCCATGTAGTGAGGATGGCTGTATATCCACCAATAGGACTGCAGCTATTGCCGGACCTGCACGGGACGCGTAAAAAAAGGATAAAGCCATGGCATGAGCACTAAAAACTAATCGTAGACTCTGTAGCTGCTTTCCAAAGAGACCAAGTCGCAGATAGACGTAACGTAGAGGCTGACAAATTTGAAGGTCGAGCGGCCACTCGATGGCCGTGGTGAACCCGTTGGGAACAGCGGAACAAACGTCATATGCGAAGCCGTAGTAACGATTGTTTTCGATGGGCCCGTTCGGAAGCCAAAGTTGGAACCCGTGTTTCGAATATCCAACTAGTGGCTGCACTGGCTGGAGGAGGTTCACGTCCCAATGAAGCGCCCCGTGACGCCACACGAGCCACGCCCGAGCGCCCGTCCTCGCCGCGTTCCGCTCCGAGACCCAATTGCGACCAGCGGGCTCTGGCGCTACGCATCAGCCCTACCATTGCTGTGATGGCGCACTGGTGGAAAGTGCCAGGTCTCGAGTATGCGCATCAACGCGCGGGCAACTTGCAGCTGCGCGCGACTTGTCCCGTACGTGCATGTCCTGAGATGCCTCCAATGTATAAAAAGCCTATTAGATTACCGTCCAGACCATCATCGCCTTTTCCATTCCATCTCCTACACTCCAGCTCTCCAGCTAGTTAATTCAGCACTTTCAACTCTCTAACTCTTATTCGCGCAACATGAAGGTCATCGCTATCCTCTACAAGGGCGGTAAAGCTGCCAAGCAGGAGCCCCGCCTCCTCGGCACCGTCGGGAATGAGGTATGTCTCCCGAACGACGCGACGCGCCGCTCGCACCTTCTGACGGAGCCCTCTCGCAGCTCGGCATCCGCTCCTGGCTCGAGTCTCGTGGTCACGAGTACCTTGTCTCCGACGACAAGGAGGGCCCGGACAGCTTCCTGCACAAGCACATCATCGACGTATGAGCTTCCGGCTGCTAGTAACGCATGAGCCCTGGTGACCGTACTTGTGCAGGCTGACATCGTTATCACGACTCCCTTCCACCCTGGATACATCACCAAGGACCTACTCGACAAGGTACGTCATACGCTCCCCAAATCGTCTAACGACGAGATTTTTTGACGGGGCGACACACAGGCAAAGAACCTGAAGGCCTGCGCCACCGCTGGCGTCGGATCCGATCACGTCGACCTCAACGCAGCTGCCGCCAAGGGTATCGACGTCTTTGAGGTGACAGGCTCCAATGTCGTCTCCGTCGCCGAGCACGCGGTGATGAGCATCCTGCTGCTCGTCCGCAACTTTGTGCCTGCCCACGAGGTGCGTCTCTGGCTCTCAGCTCTCGGTCTCCTCATCAGACACACGACCTCTGACTCTGCGTGCGTTGCAGATGATCAAGCGCGGCGACTGGATCGTCTCCGACGTCGCCCGCGACGCGTTCGACCTCGAGGGCAAGGTTGTCGGGACCATCGGCGCCGGCCGCATCGGCTACCGGATCCTGCAACGCCTGCAGCCATTCAACTGCAAAGAGTTCTTGTACTATGACTACAATGCGCTGACTCCCGAGGCTGGACAGGCGGTCGGCGCGTGGCGTGTCGAGGACCTAGAGGCGTTTGTAGCACAGTGCGACGTGGTAACGATCAATGCGCCGCTGCACGAGGGCACGCGTGGGATGGTGAACAAGGAGCTGTTGGCGCATTTCAAGGAGGGTGCTTGGCTCGGTATGTGCCCTCTTTCTCTCCCTGTTGTCCTCTGTGTGCTGGCTCGCTGGTTTGAACGCCTGCCTTCCCAGTGAACACGGCACGTGGTGCGATCTGCAACGCCGACGACGTCGCGGCGGCAGTCTAAAGCGGCCGGCTGCGCGGGTACGCCGGCGACGTCTGGAACGTCCAGCCTGCGCCGCGCGACCACCCGTGGCGCACGATGCAGGGTCCGCACGGCGGAGGCAACGGGATGGTGCCGCACTACTCTGGTACGACGTTGGACGCTCAGAGGCGGTATGCCGAGGGCACGCGGGAGATCCTTGAGAATTTCTTCGACGGGAAGCCGCAGATTGCTGCAAATGTGATTATTGGCAGTAGTGAGTATCTGCCCCTGGATTGTGAGGTGGGCAAGAGCTGATTAGGTTTTTCACAGAGGGATACGCTACCAATTCTTACGGCCAGCGCTGAGTGGTCGTTCGACTGCACTTGTGTGCTGCGTACACTAGAATTCCGTTATACAACTAGCGAACTATAATATAGCAATGCTAATGCTTTGGTTACTGTTGTTCCTTACGGCGAAGGACTTGCACTCCTATGGCCGTTGGGAAAGCCGGTCGCTACCAGCAGCTCGGTGATGAGCTTGATTCCGGCGCTCCTACTCCATCGAAGAATGGACATGGAGAGCACATCATCCTTGAATAAGTACGTCGTTTATTCGACGGCGTTAGCTCACTTCCCATGTTTCCAGCGTTGCTTGTTTTATTATGTAATCTTTCTCGTGCTCATATTATTCAAGTTCAGTAGTATTTGACAGCCTCGGCAGGGCTCAATACGTGTTCTACTAAACTCAAATAACCTCAGGCTTGAGGAAATTACCGGCGCCATCGTGGCGCCGTCACGTGCCTGCTGTGAACCAAATTCGCCCGCGCTTTCGCCGCACCTGCTCGCCCACCACTCTTATTTCACCCACCATGCACGCCTGCATTCGACGACGAGCATTTTGTGATTGTTGGGACAACTATACACGACGTGTGCATTACATTTGTCTCAACTTGACCTCTCGGCCGCGCCATGAGCCCTGTTTGAACGGCCCTCTTACCCTCGTCACTCCTTGTCTCCTCCTCCGACCAACCCCTAACCGTCTGCAGAAACGTTGCTCATAGAGATGCGGGTACTATATTGTGGCTCGGGGCTTGTCCAACGTTGGCGCAGTGGCTGTAATGATAATCTCGGTAGAGACGAAAGTGCTTTCGGCGGTACGTCTCGTGCGACTCTATTGGTATGCTGTTCCTAAACTCCCCTTTAAAGTGCCATCTGGTGCTCCTGTAAAGAAAAACTTGTCCTCTTGTAGCTTCCGGAGGTCTGTTGCGTTGTCGCTACCATCTGTGAATAGACCGACGAGAAGCGGGGCGGCCCAACGAAGGTGACACGACGAGAGTCACACGCTTGGACAGAGGTGCGTCTGTTCCGTTTTCGACATTATTCTATCGTAGGCAGTCAGAGCAAACTCTTCTGACTCGATAGGCTGAAATACATTGCATCACAAAGACAAAACTTCGTTGTACGGGATCCACATTCCAGACTCCGTCGACACTCTACTATGCGAGACTACCTTGATCATTCTCCTGGTCCACCATCGCTCCTACCCAACGCAATTTTTTTTGTTTTTCCTTACTCCAATGACTCCTCTCCACACTCCCTCTTGGTTATCTTGCGCTGCCTCGACCCTGGCGGAAGATGGTCGAAACCTTCATCCTCGTCATCCTCGTCTCTCTTACGCTTCTGGTCAGCGCCCGCTCGGCCTAGGCAATGCTGTGACATGAGCTGCAGCATTTTCATACGAGTCTGGAAGGACCGATGCATCGAGGAAGCGATGGCCGCAAGACGATCTTCTGTGTCGGTGCTGGCACTGTCGGACGCATTCCCGACGTCGTCTGTTCCGGCGGAGTAGCCACTGTCGGAGGCCGCGTCTACAGGTGCGTTGTTGTCTGTTTCGAGGTCGTTGGTAGGGATGTGTGCTTCCTCGGAGGTGACGACCTCCTCGGCGTTATCTATGTTTGGTGTGTTGACCTGCCCAACGAGCATGGATAGCGGTGAACGGGTCGTCTGCTTTTGCCGCGCTTGATAGTCGATACCGTCAATATCTATGCATGCTGATCTGGTGAACCAGGCTGTGCAGGTGACCGAGTGAACAGGCACGTACATGCTTCTTCGTTACCGGGTTTGATGTAAGTTCGGCAAGCAGGGGGAGGTCTATGTCGAAATCATCAGTACTGGATATAAAACGATACATGGACACTTGCATATTCTCTGCGTCGGACAGATAGCCACCCACGTCGCTGTCGTCGTTGAAAGCGGAACTGTTGGTATTCTCGTCGGGCCGGCTGAAGAACTTGTCAGATGCACCGTCTCGCGATTCCTTCATGACCATATAACTGACTGGTTCTCTTTATCTGACGCGTCACAGAGCGATTCGCCATCAGTTGGGTCGCCACTGGCCACAATGCTATGCAAGACGGCGCGGTCTGTCAGCACGAAGGTGCTATGGGCAACGGCCACGTACGCGTTCGAAGTGGCGGGTCCGCCAGGACCCGCCTTGTTATCGCCATTCAATTCATCAAAGACATCATCCTCGTCTTCATCGTCGTAACTGTCGGCCTCGTCGTCATCGTCGATGGCTTCGCCGGCAGACCAGTGGCCGTCGTCCACATCGACTGTAATATTCCTGGGGTTCATTCAACATTACGACCACTCTGCAGAAACAGGTTGCTTACGTGAAGGTCCCTGTCTTCGGGGCCGTCTTGCCTTCATCTTCGGGGTTGGTGGACGTGTGGCCACTGTGGCTGTTGTCTTCCTCATCACCACCTTCTTCGTCGCTGCTCACGCCGATGTGGCCGTCAATGTTCTCCTCGTATGTTTCCTCTTTAACTTTCTTTGCCCACTCGACGAACTCCGATCCCAGCTCTTCACCGTCTTCGTATTCGAGTGCCCATGGCGGCAGGTTGCCAGATTTGTTGAACTGAGTTTGTAAGGCACGACGCTGTCTTGAGGTAAGCATTGCAATGAGCAAGCTACTTGTTAAGTTTTTCAGCATGGCGATTGTGTCGTACGAGGCTCGCTGTGTCTTCTCGGCTTTGAGACAATGGTGGTGCGTGCAAGGTCCTTGTCGTGTGGCGCGTAAATTGACGTCTTGTTTGGGGATATAATACGCGTCCTACTGTGTCGTGGTTGTTGAAGGAGATGTCACAAAGTGTTGTGCACAAGATAGATGTTCGTTGTCGGAGAACAAGACGCTGCACGCGCAATTGGCTCTTAAACTGCCTTAGGCGCTCGAGGTCACTTCCGCCACTCGTTCACCGCGCTCCTTCACTAGCCGTTCCTTCGCGTACCATTTGCGGGATAATGTAAGATAACACCTTTGCACAGAGGCTACAAACTGCATTCCGACTGTCCTCGATTACTGCACTCCACTAACGATTGCTCAACCTCCAAACGTTCAGCCTACTCCCAGGATACTGTATATTACCAAGCAGGGCCTTCTCCGTGAGGTTCATGACTCGATCACAAAGAACTGCAACGTCCCAAACAACTAGCATGAGACAATTCTGCCAAGATATATAGAACCGTAATAGTGCGACAAAAACTGTCCCAGTATCGCGGGTGTATGGAGCGCCTATTACAGTGTAGGACCACTCCCTGGGACAGCACCACTCCTTGGGACACTCCACTTTCTGCCTTCGCACAGCCTGTAGGGCCTATCACTACCACTTTACTGTATATAATGCATCTATATCTATATGCCATTAGAAGCTCAGAGCCATCCGGTGATTGTAGCGTAGGTGGGGGAGCAAAAAGCCTCAAAAATTGTCAAGCGCGCCGGCTTCAGTGATGCCGCGACCGTCACCAGAGTCGCATAGTCAGCCTAAAATTCGCAAAAATATTCATTAATACTCGAATTCATGTTTTATTCATGTGAAAAATGCGCTTGATGCTCAGATGCCAAGTTTCGAGCTGGAATACATTAGAGATGATTCTACTGAGCTTAGGCGTGACTGAGGCGTGACAAATTTTACTGCCGCGTGACTGCCGCGTCTACCAAGACTGCTGGTACAGGTCACAAATTATCACTTTTGTCACATCAGTCACCCTGTCCCAAGGAGTGGTAGCCGCTGTCTTGGACCACCTCTGTCTTGTGTCCTTCGCCTTGACTTCAGCTTTTGTCTTTTCACCTTGCAGCTTTGCACTGAGGTATTTCATATGTTGTAGTAATATAATGCGATTTATTTAGTATTTATATGCGAGAGACATACGAAGGGGAAGCAAATATTGATCAGGTGTCCCAAGGAGTGGTCCTATACTGTAGCTGATGCGCCTTCCCGCCAAAATATGTAGTGCTAGTTGGCCCCGAGTCTCCCTACCTGTGATTCAAACCTCCGAATGGACTCATCAGCAAGGTCCAGTCACTGCGTGCAGTGTGGCCATCTGCAGTGTGTATCCAAATGGAGCAAGAGATGCGACACGAGCTTGCAAGATACACAGCATGCGACGAGCCTGGTCTCTGACTTATTTGCTCCTCCTTTAACTTGTTCTTGATACAAGCTGCAGGGCGACGTGGTCCTCGATAAGAGATGGCTATTGGTGACCCTGCGTTGTGTCTGAGGCATGACTTAGCCGAGGTTAGTGTGAACAAACCTTACGACCAAGCCTTTTATTCTTGCACTGTCCTCATCTGCCCTTGCTGACTCGAAGAGCCATCACAAGACGCAGAATTCCACCTGGAAAGGAACTGCTCCTGAGTATGAGTACACCAGGTCAATTATGATCAATATGACTATTCTCCTTGCTGAAAACATCCCTAGCAAAAACTCACAATCGCGACAACATGCACATCATGTGCATGTATTTCAGAGTGCTGCCTGGAGCACAAATCTCAGGCGCCCAGGAGATTGTGCTCATGATTAAATATCAATGGTTTGGCATTTGACTTCAGTTTCAGCAAGCTCTTATAAGACAGACCCCATATTGGAGACATCACTCAGCACTCAGCGTTAACTGCGACATCCACTATGCCTGACACTGAGCCTCTATTTCCATCCTTTGCCGACCTTGGAGCCTCACCACCTGAAGATTTTGATGCCCAAGCTGTTGCGCATAACTGGGTCAGCGCCTTTGCCAGCTATGTCAACAACCGCGACGTGCCAAAGATCATCTCCTTGTCCCTGCATCCCGGGCCATGGTGGTGAGACCTGTTCACACTGACTTGGGACACCCGCACCTTCTAAGGCCGCACTATGATTGAAACATTCCTCAATGACCACTTGGCAGAGACAGGTTTTAGCAAAATCAAGTTTACTAAGGCTGTTTTTCAGCCTGTCGCGTCTGACATTGCCTGAATCCTTATCCGCTTCTCATTCGAGACCACAGTCACCATTGGAGTGGGTGTTGCGCGGCTTGTGTATTGCACCAACTTGGTATGGCAAGCGGTGACAGTGTCAACGGAGCTTGATGGACTAAAGGGCCATTCCAAGCTGACAAGTGCAGACTGCGACTTCCAGGTTGACCATGGCAACTGGGCTAAGGAGAGGAAGATAGAGGTCAAATTCATTGACAAAGATCCAGAGGTAGTGATTATTGGTGGTGGGCATTCCAGACTGGAGGTCGTGGCTCGACTGAAGCATCTGAAAGTCATCCATCTTATCATTGAGAAGCACGCTTGGATTGGAGACAGCTGAAGGGCGCGCTGCGTCTTCTTGGCTTTTCATGATCCCATATGTACGTGCCATCACTTATACTTCCTGGTCCACACTGATTATAAGCAGGAATGGAACATATGCCATACCTGCCGTAAGCTGTCAGAATTAATGACATAGTCTATGAGTTGAGCCATCCATCTAGCTTTCCCACATCCTGGCTGGTCTTTTCTCCTGCTAAAAAGGTACACATATCACTTTGCAACTGAGGGCTGAACTCATTTGTTGCAGATGGCAAATTGGCTAGAGTTCTATGCCGAAGCATTTGAGCTAAATGTCTAGCTCTCATCAGAGGCCGTCAGCACGGTCCGTAACACAACCACAAATAAGTGGGATATAGTGGTCTGGCGTGGAGACAGTGGACGCTGCATGTGGACCACGTTGTGATGGCTCTGGGATTTTTATTCAAGAAGATGGTGTTTACTGGACAGGTGGGCATCGTTCATGGGTATATGAGATATAGCGGTTTGTTCACCAGATTGGTTTGTGCAGGAGGCTTTCCAAGGGCAGATTGTGCAATCAAACGACTTCAAGTCAGCGAAAGGCCTTGCAGGCAAGAAGGTGATGATTATTGGGGCTTGTACTTCTGGTATGTTCCACACTCAGAAGGCAACTATCTTGGGTTTTCAATATTAATATTCGTGGCACAGCACATGATATTGCTTCAGAATGTGCAGATAACAAAATTGGTGAGACAGCCATGGCAAACTTCAGGTTTTTGGACTGATAGACTGGCAGATGTGACCATGAATCAACGCAGCTCGATGTGCATCATATCCATATAGAGGGGCATTATTGCTCTTGTTCCAGGCAAGTCTTCCTCCCACTTGTCAGCGTGCTAACTAATTGCAGATGACGCACAGCTAGCAAATTTGAGGGAGCATCACTTGAGGAGGTCAAAAGCAACAGGACGTCGATGCCCTTCACCTTCCAGATAGGCCTTTGGCAGCACGGGGTAGCAATGGTCCAGCATTTAGACAGGTATTTGTTTCTCCAAGACTTCTTTCTAGTGCCCTTGGACCTCTGATCTGTTGCTACCCACAACAGAGAGATATTCAAAGGCCTGAAAAAGGTAGAATACAGGTTAAACAACGGCAAAGATGATACTGGGCTGCTCTACCCAATTTACAACCATGGCAGAGGATTCTACTTGGGTCTGTTATTTTTCCTCGAGTTTTTTGGCATCTCAGCTGGAAGTACATGGCCTATAGATGCTGGTGCCTGCCAGAAAATCATTGACGGAAAGATCAAGATGAAGTCTGGTACTGCGGTCAACAGGATCATCAAGACCAGCATCATCTTCAAGGATGGTAGTGAGCTACCTGCGGATATTATTATTGTTGCCACAGGGTGCGTGTGCAACTTGATACATTTTTGTGGCGTAGATGATGTGTGGATATGCAGCTTTGATGACATCCATGTTCCAATGCAGAAAATTGTCAGCGAGGATGTCGCCACACTAATTCCGACTATCTTTGGTTTAAATGAAGAAGGTGAACTGCGAGGCCCCTGGCACAAGTCCAAAGACTTGCCTGGCCTGTGGCCCATGATGGGTGAGTTTCACTGTTGCTATGTCTCGCGGCGAGATGCTGACTCATCCTTCAGGTAATTTTGCTTGGGCTTGCTACTTTTTTAAGATGATGGCATTGCGTAAGTCGCGCATTTCCCGAAGTGTTGTTTGGTATCACTTATGACCATGGCCCTGTAGAGATCAAGGCAAAGAAAGAGGGATTGTATGGGACATGCTATGCAGCGCCGTCCTTCTAATGATCTAGCACAAATGTCCTTCCGGCTTGATTGCCATGTAATATTAGCATTTAACCTTGATGCCCACCTGCGTCTGGTTCACAGATTGGGGCTTTAGAAGCTTCATGTTTGAAATGACAGAGAATTAGAACTGTTGAATTGTGTTAGATCATTATAGACAGCTTGTGTTACGCATGAGTACAGCGGCAGCTGAGCACTTGTCAAAACTGTTTTCAACATTGACTCTCCAAGCTTCAAGCTTCAAGACTGTATTGCAATAATTGTCAGGTTCTATGCCAAATTAGGACCTGGTGCTGCCATAGTAATGTTTGATACTACTGCCACAGTGAGTGACTGTATTACAGGCTCTTCATTGCACCCTCATGACATCAAATGCCTTGGAGTCGAGGCAAATATCACTTGCGGAAAACATCCAGCCACGTCTCTAGAAAGACTGTAGAGTAAAAGTCCTAAATGGCATTATTTGGAGCAAACAAGGGTGATGAGGCTGGTGAGGACAGAATGCCATGCAGACATGATCTGCACACTCCTCCCAGATGAAACACTGCATGGGCCTTAGAGACATGAGAGGGAGAAGAGCATGCGAGGTCAGAAGTTGCGGAGAGCATGTTTCTGGAAGACTGAGAGTAGTGTTGCTCGTAGGATGCCTCCACCAGAGCCTGCGAGGTTGGAGATACTTTACTACAGCGCGACTGTATTGATGGCCATTATAAGTTTAGCGCTTGAGCTATCACTGATGGAGGATTTGGACGCAATGCCAAGAAAACTTCCGTTAGTGGTAAAGTGCCATGTTTTCATGAATTAAACATGTGTTCATGGCTACTTAATGCTAGCAACTGACGCGCAGTCCTATAATCACAAATTTTTGCTGCGTTGTGACACTGTGGCTTTGCCCCACTCTCATATCATAATTACTATCTCTTGGTGTCTCCCCTCAATCCCAGAATGCCCTGTGCACCGCTGTCTGGCAGAGCGTCATAGGTTGTGCTCATCTTTACCTTTCTTCACCCTAGTACTCGCGTATTTGGTTCACTTGTCAACATCATTATTAATGATCAGGGCGTTGACCCGATATCAGGAAATGGAATTTTATACATGTCTGGTTGGATAATGGGTGGCAGATGTTTTAATTGTCTACCCATGGCACAGGCCTACAACACCACTACACATCAGGCAGTTTTACTCCACTGGTTGCAAGCCCAGTGTCACAAAACACTTCATTTATCTTCACTGATGTGCATAACTCATGCAATTTTGGGTGCAGACTTCAACTGGTGGCCTTTTGACCAGATCAGCCATGTATGTCTACAGCATTCTCAGGTATTTGATGCCTTCTCCTGTCAGCGGAGCCAACATCACGTTTCTTTTTGATGGCATGACAGTGGGAACCTACAGATTTGTACCGGCTGTTAGTAACTCTCAAGCATATGCATACAATCCATCAGGAAACAGGACTTGGGTCCATAGTGCTCCAAAATGCTCCTGTAGCACTCTGTAGCATTGTGGACCTAAGTCTTTTCCCTGATGTCAGTTGCTTTTCAAGAACAAATTTCTAGAAGAAGCATTTGATATGTTCACGATAATGCAGATCAGGCCTATTGGGATTGCTTCTCCAGTGGTGTTAGATTATTTGATATATTCAAGGTACATAAGCCACACAGTGCCAAAACTTGAGACTCACTTTCATTGATCCAGGGAAGACAGCAGTAACACTACCCAGTCTCCAATAGCACCAGTGTCCACTATTGTCTATCCAGCGGTGTCATCTGTTCCCAGCATACCCACTCCTATGAGCACACATGGTGAAGGCTTTTCAGGCACAATACGCACGGCCATAATTTGCATCACAACTATCATTCCCACCGTCATATTTGCATGCAAGGCTCATTGGCGTACACAGGCTGCAGGCTTTTAGAATGGTCATGTTGCTCTCCCTGGCAATGCAGCCCAATACATAGACAGTGACTCTACGGTTATGGCTGACTTAGCTGGCTCACTCACCTACTGGGATGTGGCACCAACCTATTATTCCAGGTCCCATTGCGTAGAGCTGATTGCACTCCAATGATCAATGCCACACATGTGGGAAAATCATGCTTCAGCACGACAGAATGCAATGCTCTTCAACGAGCAAGAACTCACCTTAGCAAATGGCAACAGAGAGAGAGCTGCTGAGAATGCGAGATTGGAAGGCGGAGACAGTGTGCATCCTGGGAGCAGTCTCGCTCGAAGGACTCCTCCACCAATGTACCAGAGTGAGTTCTACAACACCTCGATATTGCAGCTATAAGGCAGGCTTGCTTTTCAAATAAACAGCTGTCTTGAATACTATGTAAAATGAGCAGCATGCAAGAGCAGCAAGCTTTGGCACTTACTTGTATTACTTTATCCATATGTTTCTGGCCTAAAACAGCAGCTGACCTTGAGATGGCATGTCATCTGAGAAGAAGCGTGATCTGCAACAGTCAGCTGGGCGCCATCACACTCTCACTGGTTAACGTGGTCATGTGCTTATCATGTGACTTGAGTATCTCTGGCACCGAGATCATCTCCTTCATGAGACAGATTAAAATGTCTTTTTAGTTGAAACAGGCGTGAAAAGAGCTTAACAACATTTTCCAAAAATAGCCTTACCTTTTTGGTGGAAAAGATGCAAGAGATCTTCAGCAAAAATAGTACCCATGGGGCTAATTTTATACAATTTTGCGCAGATAGAGGTACAAAAGCACATTCAGTTTGTTTCATAAATACACTCAAGCTATTTTCCCATGGAGATGTTATTGTTTTAGTGGTACAAAAAGATACACTGCTTTTACTCCTTTTGAGGTATCAGGAGTTGAAATATCCTTAGGGTGAAATTATCATCATTTTTTTCTCTATGTGTATTACTCTATATATGGATAGCCCAGTGGTATTTGCACCTCTTTTTGCTGCAAGCAGACCAGCTTTTTACAACAAGATTTACTAAAAAAGGCGACTTTATTTGACTCTTATTTTCAAATTTTACCTATCATATATTTTTGCTGGAAAGTGTTCAGGCTTTTTAGCTTTTTAGCTTCTTTTCTCATGGTCATTTTTGTGCCTCTGTCAGCTAAAAATATTTACTAATTAGCCCCGTGACCAAAAGAAGGAGCACTGTTTTTGGAAATATTCCTTAATGAAAAGGTCATATATTTGTGATGCAAAGAGAAATTTTTGTGCCTACCTTGGTGGAAAATAAATGCACTAGGTTCATCTGTAAGCAGTGTAGATATTTCATTACTCTTTGCATCACAAGTATATGACCTTTTCACTAAGAAATACTTCCAAAAATAATGCTCCTTCTTTTGGTACTATTTACGCTGAAAGTTTTTCACAATTTTTTTCCACCGAAAGGGTCGGGCTATGTTTGGAAAATATTGTTAAGCTCTTTTCGTGCCTCTTTTAGCCGAAAAGACATCTCGATTTGTCTCGTGCTTGCGGTTACTATGGACGGTCGTCCAAAGCCTCATCTACAGTGATCTTCGTGCATCTGCGCCTGACAAAGAGTAGCCTCTGGTATTATGGTGTGGCAAGGATGAAAGAAAATGGAGCAATTACTTGCCCACCCTCGCGGTACACTAGTACTTTGAAACTGCAGAATGGACGGATCAATGGACCAGATAGCCCGGTGCTACTTGATTATCTGGTTTATACAAAGTGTGTATCGCATTTTAGGGCGGGAATCCTACGCTTATTTCAGCGATATAGCGATGGCGACAGTGACTCTGCAAAAATGCTCACGTCAGCTATTACCTCGTCCGTCATTCATTCTGTATCGCCCTCTCCCACTCCTAGCAATCCTCGGGTAGCGGTTAGGGCTTATTGCGCACGGCTGTGATTTACGTCGCGATAATCGTTCCCGTCGCCATACTTGCGTTTATCGTGCTTGCACACAAGTTGCGCCGGTGCAAACAGGTCATGCGCGCCGCTCCCTCTTCCAGCAGTGCTAATGTGCAGCACGTCGAGAACATCTCAACTACAGTCAACTTGTTCGATTCTCCGCTCCGTCAGGACTCAGCTCCAACACATTATTCTGCGTCCCACTGTGCAGAGTCGGACGTATCCCAGTTGGTGCCGCACATGCGAACGAGGAGCATTCCTGTACAGGGAGATGACATCTCCTGCTTGCACGAAAGGTGCTATATGGCCCTCGCCAGTAATAGAAGAGAGGGAGGAAGGGAGTATGGCGAGGTCGGATGTTGCAGAGTGTGCGTGTTGGGATCAGCGTCACGCTAGGGGCCCCTCCGCCAGCGTATCGGAGCGAGGCCAAAGAGTCTCTGTAGCACATTACTGTGGCCGTCATTACAGGTACTGCTGCAAAGATCAAGACGAGCTTGGGCTAGTAGGTCTGAAGCTGTTCGACTACACACACCACATCTCCCATCAAAGACAATTTCATCCATTATTTACAGGCACGTCTTCGCATATTAGATACTGGTTTTCATGATCAGTATAGTCAATATATACTAGCATTGTTCTTGTGAACCCGGTCACAGCGGCTGTAACTGTTGACATTTAAATCAGGATTCTGAAGATATAGAGGAGAGAAAAGCTCATGAGCGCATAGCAGCGAGCAAAACAATAAGATGCTCTGCTGAAATCTATGGTGCACTCAGCCAAGAATGCCCAAGGGAAAAAGCACACAGCCAGGAGGTAGTGCTCACCAAAATTATGATTACATACCATTATGATCTCAGATTAAGCATATCTTAAGATCAATTATGGGGGTTTCCGTGATCATTCTCCTACTCGTACGCACGGCATATCGTAAATTATGCTGCCCGTATGTAATTTGTATGCTACATATGTTGGACCCCAGAAGGGCCGAGATTTCAGATACGGTGCGCACCACCCGCACGCTCAAGAATCGCACACCAACGCGCTCTGCAAGTCCGAGCACAGAAACATTGTCAGCCCTTATGTAATGGGCATCGGAATTCTCCGGATGTCGACATACAGCGGGTCATGTCAGTGCGTCACGAGCGTTCCTCAAGAGGTAGAGGCCGAAGTTTACCTCTGCACTGGCTAGGATTGACCGTGCAAGAGCCAAGCTCATGAAGAAGTCCCTTGCGGGGAAGTATTTGCTGCTAGTCTGTTCACAATATTGACGGCCGGGAACAGCATCGTGCATCCCTCTTCCTCCCTCTCCCCACTGACTGCGCCTTGACCCGCCCCCTTTGACATAGCCGCGGGACATCGTCCGGAAGCTGCAGCACCGGGCGCACGGACCCCGCCGCGTGCGAGCTCGATCGGCTCTGCGGCAGGACACATCTCATCGCACCCAACAACGCCGGCGTCGTGCACAGCATGCCGTCGTCCACGAAGAGCTCCGGCAGCGGCAGCACGGCGTCCGCGCTCTCTATAAACCCCCGCTCGCGTCTGTGCATCTGCCGCCACTCTTTGACGCGCCCGCGAGGCGGTCACACCAACTCACACGCAAGCGTCGGCGCCGTGTACGAGCATCAGGACGTGCATCCGATCCACGTCTCGAACATGCACATCCTCGGCGGGGCACGTTCTTGTTCGACCTGTCCGGGCCGTGGCCGCTCCCGCTGCGCACCGATAGCAAGCCCAACTTCCGGATGCTACACGAAATTTCGGGGTACTTTGAGCCCGACCACTTCGGCAGTGAGGTGAGCGTGCAGATGTAATGTGTCATCTTGAGAATGTGTTCAGTAATG
The DNA here is from genome assembly GCF_000300595.1 of Phanerochaete carnosa HHB-10118-sp. NCBI lineage: Eukaryota > Fungi > Basidiomycota > Agaricomycetes > Polyporales > Phanerochaetaceae > Phanerochaete > Phanerochaete carnosa. Next base: position 347,013 of record NW_006767628.1, read on the forward strand.
TACAGCTGTGTCGGTGATTCGATGCTTAGCTACCGTGACCTTAGTATTCTACCTTCGCCTCGGAGGCCGACACCGCCTGAATCCCATTACATATGATTAAATATGATTGCTTGAAATTAAATACGCGTAAGATTATGCATATCATAACTTACGGCGTCCATATACGCTGTACGCAATTCTAATGCATACATATCCTCAAATTTCGTATGTAATCTTAATTGGTGAGCACTACCAGGAGGAATCCGCTTCGCGTTTACGAATGGTCACGTGCCAATCATGTGACTGGAGTGCCTCTGACGCTCTAAGTTTCCTTTGCGCTCTGCCAAGTCCAAAGCCTGCAATCCCCGGCCACCATGCATCTGCGCCTGCTGAGGAGCATCCCCCGGTTTCAGAAAGCAGAAGACGGAAAAGAAAGTGCGGTGACTACACGTTCGCCCCCGTGGTGGGCTTCCCACGGTCTCCACATGCCTCAACCGTATGCCCTTGCCTGCCCTCGCCTCATCCACCTGCCGGCTACTAGCCAGCATCCACAAGAGTCTAGATGAAGGCGCGTGTCATGGTCTCGCTCGAAGTTTGCGCGCCTATCTAACCCCCCGAACGTTGCAGCAATCTTGCAACTCTTCAGCTGCGGCAGGATAGTGGGTGGCGGCGCTATGGTGAGTGCAAGCGGAGACTATCAGCTCTCAGGATGTTGGTACGTCCTCTGCCCCCGTGTGTGGTGTCTATTAAATAGCGCTGACTTTTTTGATACAGCGGCGGCGTCGCCGATGCCCTTCTTGAACAGTAGTGGAAGCTCTTCGTGGTCGCCACCCTCTCGCAAATCACCTGCGACCGACCGAGCTGCTTTTGGCAAGCACGGACACCAGTATGTCACTAGGTCTCGCAGATGTTCCCCGTATCTAGGCTCACAGTTTTGTTTATTACAGGGCCCGACCTGTTCCTTTCATTAAGGCGAGATCTGATACCAGCTGCCTGACTATCTACCGGAAACCGGCCCTCCGATGTGTTCCAGCCTCCCAAAGCTATTTGGGCTCATAGTGAAACGGTCAGAGCTCCAGATATGTTCGACACAACGTCGTTTACGCGGAGAAGATTCCCGAGCGGCCAGCGCTGGATGTTATCCCTGCATCTAACGTTCGTACTACGTCTTCTCTATTGCTATTGATCTCCAATGTTGTCAATCTACACACAGTACGGTGTTCAGCCTACTATGACCTCGCTTGTCGATCTCCGTCATTCGCATCCAGCAATCTAGCGATCCTTGGACATCGTCAGATGCATGGATAGGTGGCTCATCTAGAGCGAGGGTGCGCCGTCCCGTCATTGACATAGCTCTTCTGGAGATTCGTGAGACTAATCTGTGTTGGAAATCTAGAGCGTACGACACTGCAAAGCTAAGCATTTGTGCAGGAAGCTCGCAATGGTCCGCGACTTTGCCATGGTTTCATCAACGTTCGATCATTCCAGGAAGCCACATCGCCATCGTTAGTTTCGAGTACTGATTCATTGGACTCCTGAATCTCCCCTGTCCTCTGCTTCTGCGTGGCTCCCTACCACGCGCCTTCTTGCCCTCCTTGTGTAGCCTCCGGGAGCTCGAAAGTTCGTCGTATCCCTTGCCATTATCCCCCTCGGCCCTCCTGCGCTCATGGCCACCCTTCAGCGCCTTTCAATATCACTACCAAAGCTGGGTGATCATCATACGGATTTGTGGAGCCCAGAAGTTCCAGAGTAGAACGCCTGCAAGAGAGGAACTCCGGTATCGTCGTCCTTGTGCTGGACATGTTTCTGATGTCGTCTATGTGCCAAAATTCCTGCCATCAAAGTCGATGCCATCGGAAACATCTTCATCTACATTGATGTGAGAAATGCCGACAGGAAATGCTGGTGGGATGTGCTTCCCCAGAGGCGACAGGCAGGTTGGCTATTTGTGTACCAGAGCAACCTACAGTAAAATTGTCTTACGGTCAGTGCAGGGGATTTTGCCGGCTACCAAATCAGCGAAATTCACACCTAACTTGGATAGTAGAATTTCAATCACGATGATATCTATCAGACTATGATACCGCCGAGGCCTAGAACTCTGCTTCCCAAGGACTTGAAGCGTCTTTAATGAAAGGTACGAGGTTAGGGAAGTGATCATCGCTAGTAAGATGCTTTCTTCTCGCAGAATTGGAGCGTGCGCTCAAATGTGCTGTGCTGTTTGCTTGATAGGACCGTACAGCCTTCCATCGTCGCGGATACAAGCTGCGTCGTTAGGTAGTTGTCTGTATCTTGTTCTCGTCCTCCACTGTCTCTTTGTGGCCCTAGACATGCTCTTTACACCTTTTCCTCGAGGCTACTCAGTGGTAGTCTTCATTTACGCCTTCATTTTCTTCATCTCCGCCTCCAGTGCACTCACCAACGTCACTGTCGATGATCAGGGCGCAGACCCCACGACGACGTATGGCATATCATACACATCCGGTTGGAGCATTGGGCAGACGTGCACTGGCTGTTCAGCTCAGCCAGATCCCGCACAGGCTCATGGTGGTACTTGGCACGATACGACGTATGATCCATCAATAGAGGGTCGGAACACGCCGCAAAACGCGACGTTCGACTTCACCGGTGCGTATCTTGCGTAGCTCGATGTGCCTACCGTTGACGTCTCCGGCAGGATCGGCCGTATATGTTTACGGTATTCTCTCGCACTCGACAACAGCGCCTGTTAGTGGCGCGGACATTACGTTCTTCATTGACGGAGTCAAAAGGGGGAGCTTCAGTTTTACACCGAACGGCCCTCAGAATACGTATACGTATAATCAGCTACTCTTCACGATTGACGGTCTCGAAGAAGCGTCGCATGCGTTTGTGCTGCAAAACGGACAAATTGACGGGCCGATCAGTCTGGTATTGTTGGATTACCTGATATACACAAAGTGAGCACGCTGCTTGAAGACTCCGAGTGCTCTGACTTATTCTATTGGTTTTAGAGACGATGGCGGAAATTCCACACCTGAACTGTCCGAAGTCAGCCCTCCGCCAACTTCCGCGACGCAACCAGCTCTTTCAGCGCCGCCAACGACCTCTTCTGCACCAGCAGCTACTACATCTTCTTCCAGTACATCTATTACATCTTCTCCCAGTACATTCATTACGTCCGAGCAATCTGGCGTCTCCAGTATCATCCCGCCGACCAGTGGCTCTTCCGGCACAGACGTAGAAACCAGCAATATGCATATGCCCAGCGCCCCGATCTCTCCCAGTTCGTCCATTTCCGTAGGAACCTCCGGCCCGAGTCCTTCTCCCGGAGGCACCAAGTCTGCGTCAATGCTAGTGTCGACCGTCATCGATACCGCAACGCCTTCCCCCACGTCTAACAGCCTGATCGCGCCGAACCATGCTCATGGCCTTTCGGGCACAGTGCGCAACGTTGTGATCTGCGTCGCGACCGCTATACCTCTCACCATTCTTGCTCTCATCGTGCTTGCATGCAGGGCTCGTCGGCGTCAACACGCCCTTGGCAGCTTTCCTCACCATTCTGCTCTTCCAAACGACACCTCCGAATATCTCGAGCGTCTCGCAACGGTGAGCCAAGCAGAGTCGCCGCCCTACTGGGAACCCGCGCCAAGCTACTTCTCCACGTCCCACCGCGAGGAGCCGGCAGGTGCCTTCCAGCAGATGCTGCGCGCACCAGAAAAGGCGGCATACGTCCCGGCTGAAGGGACCTCCGGATCATCCTCGTGGAGGGGACACGTCACGGCCGGTGACGACAGAGGTGAAGGAGAGCGATATGCGAGATCGGAAATAGCAGAGAGCGCGCGCCCTGGGAGTAGTCTTGCGGCGGCGACTTCTCCACCAGTGTACGAAAGTGAGGCTGGGGGCACTCCGATGCACGAGAGCGCGGTTGGAGCTGCTCTGTAGCGGCCTATTCGGCAGGAGAACCCTGGTTCTGGGAGATGTATGAAGCCCTGTGGGACGATGAAGGTTGGGAGGGCTCAAGGGCGTTCCATAGAAGGACATCATGGTCGTGGCCTTACGCGCACAGCTGTGATCTGCGTCGCAACTGCTGTCCCTATCATAGTACCCATCCTCATTGTGCTCACATGCAAGACTCTTAGTCGTCGACGCTCTGCCAACAACTTTCTTGGTCACGTTGCACGGCTGACCAGATTGAGTGATCTGCGCGCCCGGCCATCGTGCAGCGTCTGTTGCTTCCCAGCCGGCATAGCCTGTAACAGATATGTCCCAGTGCAGGAGAATTCTGAGCTGTCGTCGTGACGAGGGTGCCGGTAACGGAACGGGAGTTGGGTACATTAGATCGAGAGCCGCGGGGAGCGCGTCCCGGAGCGGCTTTGCTCCAGAGATTCCTCTGCCGACGTATGAGAGCGAGGGCGGGAGTGCTCTGCAGCACGTTGCCCAGCAGAGGAGTCTGACGTGACGCGGGGTCTCGTAGCTAGGAAGGGCCCGGCCGCCAAGGTGGACGCACAGCAGGTTGGTGTTTTGGATACTGGAACTGAACGCTACTTGAATGAAGTTGTTATATGGTTAGTGCAAAGGACTTCGTCAGTTATCAAATCACCGTGAACCACGCTGAGCTTGGACGGTAAAAACTCAGCCGCGATACCATCTATCAAATTATGATTATACTGGAGTCTAAAGCCTCGCCTTTCACTGGTGTTCAGATTGCAAAGACTAGGCTCGATACCAGCCGCCCTGTCATGCAGCGTACCGACCACCCTCCCACCCTTGGTACGCGTCCCACCAACTACCGAGTAGACTGGTCACGAGTCTATGCGAAGACTTGAACCATCTTTAACAAATATGTGATGATTCTAAGAAAGTGTTTATTGCCGGTAAGATTCATTCCTCTCAGAATAACGAATCATGCACTCAAAATTGCTGTGTTTTTGCTGGATGTGACCGCGCAGCCTTCGAGACGTACAGGTAATGGCTACTCGCCATGTCGCGGCTTCCGCTTCATCCTCGACCCGACTGTCTGCATCTCCTTGCGGCCCTCTGCATGCTCTCCGTACTCTTTTCCGGCGGCTATTCTGGTATAGCTGTTGTCTTTACTTGCTTTTTCTTCACTGCTGCTTCCGGCGCACTCGTCAACGTCACTGTCGACGACCAGGGCGTAGACCCAACGTCAACATATGGCATCTCATATACACCCAATTGGAACATTGGGCAGGCATGTATTACTTGTAAAGCTAGACCAGATCTCGCGCAGGCGAAAAACGGTACTTGGCACGATGCAACGCATCATAATCCATCGGAAACCCCGCAAAATGCGACTTTCGACTTCACCGGTATGTCTCGTGTACGCGCCGAGGGCTGATGCTGATTTTCTTGCAGGATTCGCCATATACGTCTATGGCATTTTTTCGCACTCAAAGACTTCTCCTATCAGCAGTGCTGACATCTCGTTCTTCATTGACGGAGTCAAAAAAGGAAACTTCACATTCACCCCACCAGCTCCCAGAGCGCATACACATATAGTCAACTGCTCTTCGCAGTTGAGGGTCTCGAATATGCACCACATGCATTTATGCTGCAGAATGGGCGAATAGGTGGGCCAGCCAGCCTGGTGTTGCTGGATTATTTGGTATATTCAAAGTGAGTACGCCGTTCCAAGACATGATTTGGGCCTGACGTCGGTGATATCAGGGACGATGGTAGTAGTTCTACCCCGGAGCTCTCAGATCACAGTCCTACTCCCGATACATCCACTGCACCCGAGACAAGCAGCTCTTCTAGTGCCTCTGGTATCCCGCCTACACCCTTCCAGCTCAGACGCAGTAACCAACGGCACACATCAGTCTACTAGTCCGCCAGCCTCTCATCGTTCGTCCACAAGTCCTGTCGGAAGTTCTGGTTCGAACTCTTCTCTCGGAGACACCAAGCCTACATCGACCAGCATCTCTTCCGAGCGTCTCCCTCCACGCCAAACAACATGGTCGCACCAAACCATGCTCATGGTCTTTCGGGCGCAATGCGTACCATTGTGATTTGCCTCACGACTGCTGTATCCCTCATTATACTTGTTCTCATCGTGCTCGCACGCAAGGCTCGTCGGCACCGACACGCCGCCAGTAGTTTTCCTCACCGTGTTGCTCTTCCCAACGAAACCTCCGAATATCTCGGGCGTCTTGCAACGGTCGGCCAGGCAGAGTCACCGCCCTACTGGGAACCCGCTCCAAGCCACTCCTCAGCGTCCTATCGCGCAGAGCGGGCGAGTACGCTCCAAGAGGCGCCCCGTGCACACACATCAGAAAAGGCGGCATACGTCCCAGCTGAAGGGAATTCCGCGCCATTCTCACGGAGGGGACAAGTCATGGTTGCTGATGACGCGGGCGAAAGAGAGGGATATGTAAGGTCGGAATTAGCAGAGAGCGTGCACCCCGGTAGCAGTCTTGCGGCAATGACTGCTCCACCGATGTACGAGAGCGAGGCTGGGGCTGCACCGATGTACGAGGATGAGTAGGTATCCCCCCACCTCCTAAATGCCTCGTCTAAGAGCAGACCTTATATGAGAAGTGTGGCCGTTACCATTCATGGGTCTGTTTTAAAGAGACTAGGGAGTGAGGATGCCCGCAAACTCATAGAGGGACATTTACATGAGTGAGAGTTTGATTTATATGTGTATACGTCTACATGATATATTATACCCGGAAAAGATTTGGGCATCGCTTCTACAGAACTGTACATCGGGCGTATAAATAAAAATCGAAGCTGAGTGCAGAGTACCAAGTACATCCTTCAAACAACACATGATAATTTTCAGCGCACTTATATATTCTCGTCGACCCCTCTAGAATACGGCGGTGGCAGCGATTCGGCATACTCTGTCTGTGCAATATCTGACTGCGCGGTAAACGAAGGGTTACGGGTGAGATGTGACGATTGGTTGGAAGGGAATGCCTGCATGTGCAGCTTGTCTGGTAGATATCCGCCCGAGGAGGCATTAGGCAAGAACGAGGAGGTTATGAAAGAGGTCGACGAGGGATTACCAGGCCGCGCCAAGTGCAGCAGAGGTGAATGCGTCTCAGGCGAAGATGTCGTCCCGCTGCGAGAACGCGCACCTACAACGACAGAACCGCGGCTGTCGTGTGCGCGCAGATTGGCTGCTGATAGAGGCTGTGAAAGCAGGTCGACCTCAGGAGTACGAGAAGCGCGGAACCAGTTGCGACGGCGACGACGGCGCCGCCACAACAGAGCTAGCACGAGGAGTATTATCAGAGCAATCGCGCCGAGCGTAGCTGGTAAGACCTTGACTAGTGCGCTCGAACTTGATGCTGGACGTTCCGTTGAAGTCGGAGGAGGGATAGTAGGGGATGTCATTGATAGAGATGCCGCCGCCGCCGACGTAGTCACCGTAGCGTCCTCTTGTTCACTGAACACGGCGAAGTAAGGGCGTGGGTTGGCAAATAGTAGGAACCTGCTCACGTTGAATATACAAGATAGTCAAAAAGGACAATCGACGCAGGCCCGCCGTCAAGACCATTCTGTAACACAAAGGTATGCGGACCGTGTGGAAGTGAACGATTCGAATACAGAGTAACATTATACTTGAATGCCGCAGGGTTCGATCCATTTCCAGCCGGCGTGTTGTTGAATGTTCCCACGAGCTGGTCATCGATGAAGAATCCGAGGTGGGTCGAGCTTGTATCTCCAAATGGTATCAATGGCGATGTCACTATCACTCCGTACACGTATATCGCTGAACCTGTGCCGGAAGATGAATGAATCGTCGAAGACGCACTCGACGGACGAATATCTTACCATTAAAACCAAGAGTTGCGCTCTGGAGTTCTGTTCGTGGCCCGTTGGACCCGTCGTACGTGGCATCATGCCAGCTGCCCATATGAAGCTGTGACCGGTTGAGCTGTGCCACGCATTCGGTGCAGTTTGGTCCAAAATTCCAGTCGGATAGTGGCGAGTAAGAGAATCCAAGTCCTGTGAGCCGGTCGGTGCCTGCATCGTCTACAGTTACGTTAATCAACACGGCATTTGTAACAAAGGCAGCGATTAGCAGCGTCAACAATATGTATTTCATGAGTGGCATGAGCGGAGTTGCGACACAGAGTAAGTGAACAGGGTGGGAGAGACCGGCTCGAGCAGCAAGGAGATGGTACGGGTCGCCAGGACGTCCTCGGCAACCAAGACATTCCTCAGCATCCTTTATATGGCCGACGGCAGCGGAGGAGATTCACAGCCCCCGGTATGGTTACCACCTTGAGTAACCAGCCTGCAACTACGCATCTCAACATGCACCCTGATCGCAACATGCAAAAGACGAGGCCTCTACAAGACACCAGCAGGTGCGTAGTGCTCAGGTTTTCACCTTATGGGTCGTCGATAATACCGTAGACGTTGTCGATAGGAGGTCGGTGGTTCGTGGTAAGCGTAGGATATGACCGCAAATGGCTGGACGCGATGATTGAGACACAGCCTACCCACCAAACTTAGCTTTGATAGTGAACGATACAGAGGCAATTTCATCACCATAACAGCTTCGGAATAAACTTACCATAGTCATATCTTGCCACACCCAATCTCAGAGGGCCTAATGCAGAACTCCGTATAAACCCGCAAAGACCTAAACTCTCCGGCGGCTTACTCCAAAATAGTGCACGAGTGAGGTAGTGTAACCCCAAGTGTACTTGATGTGAGGCACTTTTCCTGGCAGGACTTGCGGTCTGGAAAGAGCCTGAGGCTCGAAGTTCAGACTCGCCCAAGCTCCTGACCACTTACTAACGCTGAGATTCGCGTAAATCGGGGCAGTGCAAAGTTGGTAAACAAGTTCTCACCTAAGTTAGGATGATTTGAGTGCTCTCGTAGGTAGAGGACGGTGTGAGAGCATGAAATGAGCTGGCGGTCTACGACTCGGAGGGCGCATCAAAATTATGGCGTCGAAATAGACGCGCTTCTGTCTTGAAGCTGCCACCACCAGTTGGTCGACCATGTCTGCGCAGGCACTGCCCGAGGAGCTCCTCGAGCTTATATTCGACCATATTGACGAGAAATTACAGCTTTCACGTTGCTCTCTCGTCTGCCGCGCCTGGTTGTTCCCGAGCTCCCGACTGCTCTTCCGCGAGCTGAACCTGCAAACCCAGCACGAGTCACCGAATAAAACATGCCGCAACTGGGGCAACTACTTCTTGAGAGCGGTGAAAGCCTCTGCGCGCATGCAAAACTGTGTCAGGAAGCTGTCCCTTTCCCTCCCCTTACCAGAGTTTTGGCACAAATGGCGAGTATGGCCTACGTCGGTCCTGCTTGAAACGCTTCGATTATTCCCCAACCTGAAGTCTATTACTCTGACACGCCTCAACTTCAAGCATGACACAATTTCTTCTTCTTTGGCTCCGCGTTGTCCAGAATATGGGCTCTCCCTCGACACGGTTGAGCTGCACGATGTACCCAGCTTGAGCATCTGTCATAGCCAAGTTGAAGAGAGCGGAGCGTCCGAAAGCACGGGGCTCGCCAAGTTCCTTGGCCTGTTTACGAGCATCAGAGTCCTCTCGATCGAGGATTATGTGCTTCCATACAGATACCCTACTATTCGGCGTGCTGTTGCGCCGATCCCACTTCCACGCCAGACACCACTCAAACTCGAGGAACTGCACTTGAAGGGAGAATCAAGTGCAAAGATGCTAGGGGCGCTGAAAGAGATGGTGGACCCACGTCACCTGCGCGTGCTCTTCGTCGAGCTGAATGCGCCGGTGCTATCGCTCGCAAACGAGTTCGTCGGGTGCATGACGGCGCTGCAAACCGTCCGTTTTTTGGTACGAGAGGATCTTAATGAAACCCGTACGTCGTCTACACCATCTCTATTTCTGCTAACATCTCTGACATTTCAGCAGGACCGGCTACCGTGGTGAACCTGTCCGCGTGCGCCGAACTGAAGTCGATAAGCATTCCGTATCTACGCAACTCTGGTAATCAAGTAGAGGCGATCAATGCGTACATAGGGTGCACGGTCGTACCTATACTCTCGACGGCGCCTCCCTCAGTTCGGTACATTCACCTCTCCCTCGAGATGGACCCCCTATATGCCGGCTCAGCCGTGTTGCGACGAGTCGATTGGACATCATTCAGCAGGAGTCTCGAACGATTCCCCGAGCTGGAGGTCGTTGAGCTGAGTTCAAGCGGCAATCATGGTTGGACGAGCGGGATGATGGAGGTAGTAAAGGGAGAACTATCACCTGCGACACGCCGGGCATTACAGTTCACGTAGGGGACTCGCTCTTCATTACAGACGTTAATATGAAGTATGACTTTTGGCATACTTCGCAATGTGCTGATTGCTAGCTCATAATACAACAATGAGCGTGTGGTACAAGGCATTCAAGAGCTTACGGGGGAAACCAATGCGCCGCGCCGTCTCGGTGTCGCGGGAGGGACTCTATATCACATCTCCTGCACAAGTTCAGCTTGGGTGGAGACGTCATGAACGAGATATCGCCGATGGCTGGCAGATTGGCGGCAATCGTCACACTGCCCGAGCTTCAAGCAACCCACGGTCATCTCAGAGTTAGCCACACTTCGACTAATAATCCTGCATCAGCATGCAGGTGGCGCGAATTATTCCAGACAAATGGTAGAATCCCAGAAGGTATTCTCAGGGCTAGCTAACTTAGTCTATACGTTAGTAATAAATACATCGTGAGCGTCTGAAAGACACAATTCGATTTAGCTTGAAGTGTATGCTGCACTCTCGAATATGCTGCGTACGAACGACGAACCAGTCTTTTACTTACTTTATAATCACCTTGTTACATGTATCTTGCTCTTGAATGCGCCTGCAACATCCGCTATACACGTCGCAGAATTTACGATGGGGACAGTCCGTGCGAAGCGCTTCAAGCCAAGACGCCGGTTGGTACAAGTAGATACAAGTAGAATCATCTCCAATGATAAATGATTTGACACCTGCAATGAAGTAACATTCACGCCTGGGGATACTAGCGCTATGGGGTGTGTTAATTACTGCCACTGGATCGTAGTAGCCTCGTTCAGATCGACTTCCAGTTCGTTAACAACGAGCTCCATCTTAGACTCGTCGTACGTCCAGCTCTCCGCAGGCAGCATCGTACCACTCACTGAGACCGCAGTAGGCTTCTGCGTCCCCAGCACCGTTACACTCTCCAGCTTGGGCTCCACCTCGTACGTCCCCGAGTTCTCGATCTTGAGCTCGCCGCGAATGGCGTGGAACTGGACAGAGCGGTTCGGCGTCGGCGGCAGGCTCTCGCCGTCGTCCATGTACGCCGACCCGAAGGCGTATCCGTCTGAGGCCTGCGATATGAGCAGGGCGTAGGGGGACGTGCGGGTCTCGGCAATGGTGTATCCGGTCTTTGCGTGAAGGAGAATCGCGGAGCCGTCGCGGATGTGCACGGGGATGTGGCCGAGCGGCGCGGACAGAGTCGTATTGGCACCGACGCTGGCATTGACAACTTCGTGGGTGTACCAGTCGCGCCAGATGGTACGGCCTCGGCCTGGGAATATACCTGAATGTGAACATTGTTAGGTCATTCTACCTTGGCACGCAGAGCGGGGGCTCACCATCTACCGTAGAAACGTTCGGCGTGAGCACGGGCGTGACGAGCAGATCACGTCCGACCATGAACTGGGTGTCCAAGGCGAACAGCTCGGGCTCGTCTGGGAACTCGAAGAATAGTGCCCTCACGGTCGGGGTGCCATGCTGCGACGAATTCGCGAACAAAGTGTACTGGAGCACGAAACGACGTCAGCTTTCTTCTCTCTTAATTGCAAGAACACCACGTACCCAATACGGCAGAAGTGAGTACCTGATCCCAATGGCGGTCCGACTGGCATTTGCCACGCTATCCCACCGGAACGGTTCCTGGCTGAGGGCACCTCTCTGGTTGTGGTTCCTGAAGAACGGCAGGAACGCGCCGAGCATCATCCAGCGGCTGCAGAGCTCCTCGTCCGTGTTCCCTTGGAAGCCGCACACGTCCGCACCAACCATTGGGATGCCGAACAGCTGGAACTGAAGCACGCCGGGAAGACTCGCGCGCATGTACGCCCACTTGCTGTAGTTGTCACCGAGCCAGTGCCCAGTCCACTTGCCCGACGACGGGAAGGTGCTCCGCGCAATGATGAAGGGGCGCTTCCCCGGATGGATCGAGGAGAGCGCGGCGTGGGTTGCATGAGACTCCATCATCCCCCAAAGGTTGTGCGTGTCGAGCTCGACGTACCCTCCAGCGTGCGTCGCATTAGTGGCAAGCGTGCTGACGTACAAAGGACCGTTTCCTGTACAATGACAACGGTGAGAGTCAAATTGTGTGTCAACTGGGGGACGAACCATTGTGGACGGCGTATGGCGGATCGCTGAGGTTCATATGGTCTTGTGCAGAGCCGAGGCCTCGCTTTCCGATCAGCCCTTGACTAGGATCGATGTCGGCCCCAGCACCGTACGTCAACGTGCCGTTGACAGTGATGTTTCCACTCGTGCCAGAGATAGTTGAGTTATATCTAGCACCAAAGACTGAGCTCGACTTGTGTCAGGGGATAGAAGCAGTCTACTTACCCTTCCGGCCAATCCGTGATCTCCATTCCGGGGTCGCCAGGAAGTAGAAACGACAGCGTAGTGTTACTCCAGTCCTGTCCGGTTCCACTGTTTCAAACATAAGCTTGCGTGCAATACTGCACGGCGGTCTGTTACTCACCAACTGCCGTTGCAGAAACTCGAGATCTCGTTCATATCAAGCCAGATGCCGCTGAATTCGATACCCAGTGCACTCCAGTTTGAAAGTGCCTCGGTCCAGAGCTGCTGGGTGTTGGGACCGAACCAGTCGGGGAAGACGGTGTATCCTGGCCAGACCTGGCCGATGTACTCTGAGCCATCCGGGTTCTTGACGAAGGCATCTCTGCAAATATATCAGCTACTTGAACCAAGCGGAAATCCAAGAGGCATACAGTTCGGCACCGCGAAGGTACGGAGCGTACTAGCATAGCGAAATACGGTTAGCAGCCAGGGTGCGGGAAGATTGTGCATGCTTACGAGATCGCTTGCATTTCCTTGGTGTGCGATGGCAGCGTCAACGATTGGGATGTAGTGCTGATTATTTTGGGCCTGTAAAATAATGACGTTTAAGAACTTCGGGGATAAGTGTTCGTGTTATTCGGTTATTCGGCGTACCAGCTCTTGGATGAATGTCCGCATCTCATCGGGCGGGAACGATACGGGATCTGCAGTGAAGTCCCTGAATGCGTGGTACAGGTCGATGTCGTTCCACATTACTATGGGATTATGCTAAGTCGCCTGATTCGATTGCAGTGGTTCCTTGAGCCACATACCTTCGAGCGGGACATTTGCATCCTTCATACCCTTGACAGCGTCCATTGTTTCGCTGATGTTCTTGAACCCCCACCGACAGAGGTGGAAACCAAGGCCCCAAGCAGGCTGCCATGTCGGCTTGCCAATCACGTCCGTGTACTGCTCGACGACCTTCTGTGACGTGGGACCCGAGAAGAAGTACATGTCAAGAATTCCACCAACGAGACGGTATTCGATGAGCGAGACGTTTGAAGAGGCCGGTGTGACGAGGAAGATATCCGCGGGCGCCGCGCTGAGCAAAAGAAATGGGTTAGAAACCGTGGTATCTGAAGATCATGGCGCAAAAGTACCTGAAGAGAAAGACGCCATGAGACTTGGACGTGTTCGTCTGTTCATCGAAGCGGTGCTCCAGGTAAATGGGATGCGAACCATACCTACAGAGGGGCCCTGTCAGATCCCGAATAAAAAGAACACGTGCAAGAGCAGGCTCACACATTCTGGTCTAGCGGATCTTGTTTATCTCTGTTCCAGAACGTCTGGAGAGTGCCAAATCCACCATTGTCGCCTACATCGCGTCGGAAGCCGCTGCTTGCAACAACCTCGCCTAAACCGTAGATATTTGTGCCCTTCGGAAGCGCAGACGCGAGCTGTAGGTACGAATCTTCAAATACCAACGGGAACCCGTCGAGCGCAGTCGACTGGTCGGAAGCGTTCAGAGGCGGGATAGGCGTCGGAGGCAGCGACGAGATACGAGTGTCGAACAAAGGCGCGTCCGCGGGGGAAGAGCGGCGAGTAATCCAGAATGCAAATGGCGAAGATTCGTAGTTGAACACGAGGTCTGAGCTATTCTTGTTCGAGCTAGTCGGTGCTGGTGGAAGCGCGATGACAGACGAAGGCACGGTGAACTGTGACCGCGCGGTGTCGTAAACATTGACGTGCAGCCTACCAGCGATAGGCTGGGCATCAGCAGGAATCCCGACGCAAACGATGGGAGCACACACCGAGTCTCAGAGTCATAAGTGACTTCAAGGGTCAAATTAGCGAGATCGTGTCCAAAAGCATTACACGCAGGACCAGCGAGCGCTAAGTCGGCCGTGAGACCAGTAGCAGTCTCTGCCAGATTTTGCAGAGTGTAGCCTAGATATTCGCGATGTAAACGTCAGTATGACGTGTATTTGTAAGCCAGATGGAGGCATACCTGGGCATGCAGAGATGTTGCCAGAGAATCCGCTGGCGGCAGCGGCGTCAGTTTGAGGCAAAACTCGTTGCTGCAGTCGGGATGGCTCTCGCGCAGCAGCAATACCTGCAGAAAGCAAAAATGCGAGGAGCACAGTGGGCTGCATCGCGTTCGGCCCTCGTACAAGCGACCTTCAGCGGGAGAAAACAAGCCACTCCGAATTTTCACCTGTCCGTGGAAGTCACCAGCCCTTATATACTTGAGTTTCGGTAATCAACAGCTAGCTACGCCATGTCCATCATAGAAGATCTCCGTTAGCGTAAAGGCCGAGACCGTACCAGTGACATCGGAAGAAGTATTCGAGGTCACGTTGGGTGGTGGGCCTTTGGCCGCCCCGGTTTTTCCTGCTGAGAATTCACCGCGTGACCAGTCTCATGCGGCGGTCGAATACAACGAGGTTGCGCTTCGAAACTGCTTAGCATTGGACCTGGTGGTGACGAGGAGAAGAGTTTATTTGGCGCCTGTTTAAAGTTAAGATAGCCGAGCAGTCTAAAGCGCCAGACACTTAATCTGACGGTTCCAATCCCACGTCGCTTGTTCTTTTCCCCCTCCTTTTGGTCGAACAATGGTCATAGGAACATATCGTTGATTCTAGATAGTTCAGGCAGTGACGACTCGCGATGCCAGCTCACTGGAAGTCCATCAGTAACGAAAAACACAGTAGAATCTGTATAACGTACGATACAAGCGCATTCAGAACGAGTCTGCGCAGCCGCATGGAGAGAATGGCGCACCACTAACTGTCCACTTTAAGGACGTCTATACGCATGCCTGAAGCTGATACTGATCTTTGTGTCTCCCTGGCCTTTATAATGAGCCACTAGCGTGTCGACCAAGCCAACCAGTTCCGAGAACAATATCTTCTTCCGAGTCACATCCCTTGTTACCACTCGAACACTCCGCAGATGAGCAAACAGCTCGAGCGGGCTGGATCCTTTGTCCCACCGGCCACTAAGCTCAACGTTCGCCTTCAAGTTCTTTGAACGTGGGACTTCATACTGCAGCTGTAGCTCGCGAACGCCGGGGATCATTGCGAGCACCTCCCGCAAGACAGTGATGGGTGTACTGCAGATGTCTTCGAGATAAACGACCGTGGCAGTGGATAGCGGCAGCCGCTGCAAAATGTTCATGACGAAGTCTGGGTCTACTACGTCACCCACTGAGAGCTCGAAGTAGGGCTTCTGATACGGGATGACTGGTGAATCCTCGATAATGCTGTGGACATCCGACCACAGCTTGACAGAGATGGCGAGTCCGAAACCTTGTTCCGCTTTCCCCAGAGTCAGTGCTGCTGTCTGTACCACCCGCCCGTGGAGTTGTGCTTCGATGAGCTCGCTGATGCGTTCGTTGAGCCCTGAACCCGGGCACGAGCGACTGGAGCACGCAATATTATCCGCCTGCAGCTTCAAAATCGATGGTTGCGGGCACATTATGTGGTCCAGAAGCTGAAAGAGCTGCTCACCGCTTGACGCGGTGAGCCGCAGTTCGCGCAGGAGTGGGAGCGCCACCTTGCTCAGATCCCAGCACGGGGGAGACACTATAAGGTGGTCGTTTTCTTCGGAGAACGTGATGCTTTGGTACCACCTGTCACCTAGGCCTTGAATGGCCAACTCCTCCAGGTTCGGTGAGCAGCGCAAAGCCGAGATAATCTGAGCCGTAGTATCAGTCGAGTTGTATGGCCGGGGGTAATTTATCGCAAGACAGCGAAGCCTTTCGCCCATGAAGAATGTCAGGTGCTGGTAATGCACATTGAGGAGAGTGCAGACCCGGAGGTTGGGATAGTCCAGAGCTGAAAAGAAGTTTTCGGATTGCTCGAAGCTGTGTTCACTCTGGACTATGACGCGCAGTGCCTCCATGTTGGGAAGTACGGACAGCTCATCGCTAACTTCGTCGCCATCTTTGCGAGCATCGAAGCCGTTGCCGATGACAATGACGTCGCTGGAGGTGAAGCGCGTGATGTGAGGGGACACCAGTGCCCACGACAGCTGGTACAACTCGGGGAAATTGCGCTGGAACGTCCATGATGCGTAGATATGCAGCGGGACATTGTCCGATTCGTTCAAGAGATGCTGAACACATTCAGGACGAGTGAGGCAGATGTAGCTGGAGAGCGTTGGGTAGTCGAGGGCGATCTGGCGCCATCGTCGACAGACATGCCTAACCGCGAACCAGCAATATGGGTTTGGAGCAAACTCGAGGCTCGAGGGATCGTCTTTGTCTATGCGGAAGTATATCTCGTAAACCTGGAGGATGTACCACTCAAAGACTTCGGCCAGGAGCTCGGGAAGGAGGCGGGCGATAGGCAACGCTGAATGTAGCGAATCTGTCGGGAGCGATCAGCTCTGCCATACTTCAAATGACTATCGCTGTCCTAAACTCACCATGATCGCCTTCCCAAAGTATGGACCGAAACATAGAGTCCCGTTGTCGCGCATGGCGCGAAATGTCGCGCTCCCAAAGCATGGACGGAAACATGGAGCTGCGTAGAGATTTCTGATGCGGAGCGTCGGTCGATGGCACGCAAGCGTGTGGGAGATAACCAGCCTATGCAGGTACGATTGTGTAGACAGAGTCGCAGGAGCGAAGGCTCTGTACGACGTGCGAGGTTGCAGGAGTAAAGACTCTGGCAACGCAGGGAGGAAGGTTGCAATACGCTGGGCACAATCTAACACAAGGCGCGAAGGGGTGCAAGTACAGGCTGTACGCAGATGGCTCTAGGTGCGAGTTATACCGGGCGAAGTAAAACAGATCATATCTGCATCGGACATGTGCTACGCGCGTTAAATACATCATTGCAAAACAGCCGAGACATCCACCGCTCAAGCGCTGAACGCCGCTCGGCTCGCGGAAGAGGAGTCGGGAGCTCTGGGACAGCCAAGCGCCGCAGACGAGAGAACAGCGCAAGAGCAACGCGTTTTTATATGCTCAGAGACGAGCTCGATTAGCTCCCCGGGCAGCATCTGCACAAACATTGTCGACCTGCTGTGGCGGTACGACACCAGGCGTAGGCTCTTCTGGACGCCACATCAAGCGCCTTTGATGCGCCCTCGGTGATCGGTCCGTCTGCAAGGCGTCGGCGGCCCAGACACTTGGTCATCATCTCTTCTGCATATCGCTTCTGTATATACTCTTTGAAACGCGGAAACAACTTCACCACAAGTGGACCTTCTTCATAACCAAGGACCTCAGAGCTCTCGGGCCTCCGAGGCTCAAGTGCTCACACCTTACAGAGCTTTGAGTAGCAAACAGTCTATGCTCCGCTGCCGAAAGGCGCAGACCTTTACGAACCTGGCAAACATCAGTAGTCAACAGGGTTTCTCTTCGGCCTCCCGTAGTCCTTCAGGAAAGAAATCAGCATAGAGACCATTCCAAGGTCGAAGGCACGCGTGTAAAAATCGGATATCGTGTGTCGGACACATATTGATGAAGTCAAGAGCACCGTCAGTCGCGCCGTCTGCGATCCTTCTGCAGCACTATCCTGCGGGGAACGACGATATATCCCACCCATATTGTCCATTCAATTTCTATGAGAGATCGTGGCGCAGTGACGGCTGTCATTAAACAAGGTTGGTCTCCTCGTAGCGACGAGCTTCGGCGCCTCAAGCTCTTCCCACTTCCACTACCTCCTTCCGTCGGTGACGGCTTGTATAACGTATCTTGCTGCCTGCATATCACTCTCATCCACTGCAGGTTGGCTGCGATGAGTAGTAAGTCACCCATTCTAGTCAAATCTGCTCGGCCGGTGGGCTCCAGTCTTTCCGGAGGATTCATCTGGAGGAGATGGAGGGCGATGACTGCAGGCAGAAAGAGGCCGGAACGCGACACGTATCCTGGTGCGTAGCTTGCACATAAGACACACAAACTGGAGTTCAAACTTCGTCCAGGCCTCCAGATCGCACGGCTTCCCGAGGAACTTCTCGCGGAAGTCTTCTACTGGTACATCCTAGACGTGTGCATCGCTGCTGCACGTTGCTCATATTCCTCCATCGCCCTCTCTGTCGAGGAAAGCTCTTACAAGCACCTCTTTTGTGCTCCCAAGCCATATTCTTGGATCATAATTCGACATGTGTGCCGCGTATGGCGACAGGTAGCCTTGACATACCCGAGGCTATCCACACATATCTTCTTGACTCGACCAGAATGCGTAGAAGACCTGTTAAGCCGAGCGGGGACGCTTCCACTACATATCTACGACCCCGGTTTCACCTATGTACGCAAGAACTTGGATTGCGTCGCGGCCTCATGCAGGCGTGTGCAGACCCACATCGACCGCATCTCTCACGGCACTCTGATTTTGGAGAATAGCGCAGCGAATGCCAACTGTCAAGCATCAGTATCTCCCGCTAAGATTTGCAAGGCTCAGTCGCTTCGCATACTCTTTCTGTCGGAGCTGTTCTCCGCTTCGAACACTCTCCCTCCCGATCTCCATTTTCCCGAGTTGCAGGACCTGTCCTGCTATAATTATGCAATCACTGCACTCCGTCCTATGCTCACGGCGCTGCAGCTTCGAACTCTGAAACTCGCTCACTGCAACCCCATTCCAGCGAGTGATTTGATCGCACTCCTGGGGCCTTTGCAAGCTCTGGAGGAACTCGTGTTGGACATGGCGATTCTCACGGATGAAGACTGGCCTCATCTCGACGGTAACGCTTCAACAGAGCTCCAGCACAAAATTACTCTCCCCAATCTGCGTGCCCTTCGCCTTACAGATACATGTGCCGCCACAGGGTTATATTTCCTCCATCGTATCGTCCGCCCTCCCACTACTTCTCTGCACCTTTCCTTCATATGGCTGAGCCAGGTTTCTCATATCAGCTGCGACTGCCTGAGCACTCTGGTCTTCAGAATGGTCGACGACTGGAGCCACCTGGAAGCCTCACCAATCCGGACCCTGCAGATGAGCGGCTCAAGCGGAGCCTCAGACTACTTCAACCTGCGTTTGTGGCAAACCCGCCAGCCTGTCTCCCGCCCGGACCCCCCTGGCACGGGATCCCCCTTCTTCCAGCTCAGCGCACAGTCGGGCCAGCGCGCGGTCTTCGCTGGTCTGCTGCGCCGGCTTCCGCTCGCGGGCGTCAAGTCTGCGCTCGTGCTGCAGTGGACCGTCGGCTGGAACGTCGTCGACTGGGAGACGCTCTTCGGCGCGATGCCTGCGCTCGAAGAACTCGCGCTCTACTATGAGCTCGTCGACACGAGCCGCTCGCCGCGCCATGTCTTCGCGCCGCGCGACACGCGCGCGCTCTGCCCGCGGCTCAAGGTCCTCCATGTGCACGAGTCGCACCCGAGGCACGCGCACTGCGGGCACCTCCACGTCCCTATCGTCCCCGAGGACCTCCCGCCGGACTTTGTCACGCTCGCGCACTTCGGGCGCGGGTTCGCCCTGCGCGGCGAGCACGAGAAGCAAACTGGCGACGACCAGGACGCGCTTATTGTGCACTTCAATGGAGATACCCGACCCCTCGAGGACCCTTCACCTCCAACTTCAAGGCGCCGGCGCTCGATCTTCAGGAGACTGTTGAGTTTGAAGAGTCGTTCATCTCGTTGACGACTGTTTAAGGCACGTCGAGCGATTCTACGCAACTCGGAAGAACGAACACCTATGACTGTCTATTTTGACTACGATCTGGTGGTGCACGGAGATCTAGCAAAGGTGTGATACTACCAACGACTTTCCTGGCGATCCGCCGTAGACATAGAAGTGTCCCAGCCTGTTGCAGTGTCTTGTAGTTGCTCCTATGTGTTACGCTGAAAGGTCTATGTGATTTTAGCTGAGAGAATTCATTACTGCTTGTTCAGATGGTACGCGGAAAACGTCCAGTCAGGTCTTCGGATGCGAGCGCCGCCGGAAGGATTCGAGTGCAGACCAGTCATTCCTTCAGTGGCAATCTCATACAGGGCCCTGCGAATTGACGCGTAGAACGACGAGAATGTGCGATACCGCGACACGTAGCATTTGACGATTTTTACTCATTTCTTTGCCGTCTAGGGCTAAAGGAATATCTGTACACAATAGATACATCAAGTGATCCCGAATAGGACGGACAGTGCTACATCAGACGAATATCGATACAATCCGTCTTTTGTCTCTCTTGTATATCTCAAAATCTCTACAATAGCTTCACGCTTTGAGGTCAACAGGCGCAGAATACCGCTCGCCGAAGATGCCTTCCTGCTTCGCCTTAATTTCTGCAGGCAGACAGGTTAGCCATTGCATCGCAGCAGGGCCAAAGTAGAGACGCACGCATAGCAAGGTGCTTGGAGAAGAAGCGGCCCCATGCCAAGTTGCCCATCATGTACCAGTAATTGGGCAGGCCGATCTCGCGCCAAGTGCCACGAATTTCACCCTCGGCGTTGAGGCCCCAGATGGGTCCGACCTTCTTTCCTTCCTCAGGGCCAACAACGTCGGTGATTGGTCCTCGGGCATCATCGAAGCTGTTGTCGCGCTATCAGACGTGCAAGAATAGGAAAGGATGAACGACGCACCCAGTGGCAAACATGACGACGTCTGCGTCGAGCTCGCTGCCGTCGGTGAATTTGATCCCTTTGGACGTGAACCGCTCAATCTGTGTTCCATTCTTGATCTTGATCTTGCCGTCGACGATCATCTGGCATGCACCGACGTCTGCAAGAGTGTCAGCTATGCCCAAAGAAGGAAAAGGAAGACGGTCGCACCAAGATAGTAGCCGCCTGCACGTTTGAGCGCGAGGAAGAGGAAGCCAGAGCCGTCCTCGCCGGAGTTGAGCTTGTAGCCCCTTTTGACGAGGCCATCCAGGAGCTCTCTACAGAGTCGTTAACCTCAACTTCTCCGCGTAGAGATACGCCAAGCATACTGGTCTCTCTCCTTGATTGCAACGGTCGCACGTTGAGCAAGCAGTTTTGTGAACAGAATCGGCATCGAATTCTCGAGGCGGTCGGCCTCTTCGGTCGGCGGGCCCCCTTCCCAGTAGTTTGCTAACACAAATTGAGTCGCTAGGCGTTATCGCGAACGTCAACCTATACGCACGCTTCATGAGAATGGGCATGCCCTCCTTGGTAGTCATGATGTACGTAGTGCTGCGCTGGAACAGCGTGACATCTACGCCATGCTCGACACAGTCAGCAGAGATATCATGTGCTACACGAAAATCAGCTTTGATGCGACACGACCAAGACGACGAGAGACGCACCTGATGTGCATGCGCCAATAATGACAACCTTCTTGCCAATGTGATCTTTGGCGGTCTTATGCTGCGTCGAGTGCAGCACCTGGCCCTGAAACTCTTCCCTTCCGGGGATGTCGGGGATGTTAGGCTTTCCACCGCCGAGGCCAAGTGCCATGATGACATGATCGACATGGAACTGGCGTTCGGAGCCATCCGCACGTTTCACGGTGACGTCCCACTTGCCGGTCTCGGGGTTCTTTTTCGCGGCAGTGGCGGTTGAGGACAGCCAGATGTTGAGCTCCATCGTGCTCGCATAAAATTCGAGCCATTCAGCGAGCTTCTGGGCAGGGGTGTAGATAGGCCAAGTTGGCGGGAAGTTGAGATACGGCATGTGGTCGAACCCTAGCAAGCAGGTTTAGGGGCTCAGCATAAAACGTAGGAAAGCACATCACGCACAGACTGGGTCGTGCAAACACAGAGCCTCGTACCGATTCCTCCACTGGTCACCGATGCGAGGTTGCTTCTCGATAATCAGGTTAGACACGCCGAGGCTCTTGAGCCGCGCCGAAACATCCAATCCGCTCTGTCCACCACCGATGATAAGTACCTCTGGGTCCCTTCCCTCGAACGCTGCCTCCTGACGGCGCTGGTCCGCCCACTTGCCGTGGTTCGGGAGCGGATTACGGTTTGGACCGATTGCCTCGGGGTAGTCCTTGAGTTCCTCCAGGTTTGTGCAGACGATAACGGCCTTCCAGTGGTCATTCTTGTTCGGAACGAGACGAGCGATACCACGCCCTGTCGCTACCTTCGTCTCGAAATCGAACTGGACAACGATCCAAGCCATGTCCGGGAACGGCTGCTGGAACTCGGCCCTGCGAAACTTGACATCGTTGAAGCCCTGGAGATCGAGCCGGTCCTCGAGGAACCTGGAAATTTGGTCGCCGCCCTGGAAACTGCGGAGGTCCCAGGTAAGTGCAAAGATATCGCGCCACCAGCCGTCGGGCTGAATGATCGAAAGAATGCCCTGAACGTCCTTGGACGAGGCGAACTGGGCGAGCTGCTCAGTCCATGACCGTCCGATCTTCTCAGCGTCAACGTCCGTAGGCGGCTGGACGCCAAGCTTGTCAAACGTCGGCAGAGAGGTAGTGATAGGATGCGGCTGCATGACAAGTTTCAGACGAGGCAAGGGAGTTGACTCCAGGCTGCCTTAAAAGCTCCTCTCCAGGCTGAGAATTGGAATGCTCGCGGAAATGATCGATATGCCCAGAGTTCAGGTGATGCATGCATATGACGAGCAAATGTTAAATGTATCCGCCACCGGTTCACACGGGTCGCTCGCTTTGCCGGTACTGCACCGCACCGTGTCGCGTCGCGTCGTCTTGAAAAGCCTGGGGGGTTTCACTCCTCTTGCTTCTGCTGCACTCCGAGCTTGCCTTCTAAGGCGCATACACATGGATATTCAGCTTTTCCCGCTCGCTAAGTGGATCCGGACCACTATCGGTGCTAACCCAAGCGAATGGGACACGGTCAGGGACCGTGCAGGGACAATACGCGACTCGGAAGCTCGCCAACGCCGGCTGGAGTCTCTCTTCCAGCTGCCCTTGACTCGTTCGACGGTCGGAAATCAAGAGATATTATTTGACTGACGAAGCCGAAATTGAGTCGAGATCCTTGGATGGCGTCTGGAATCGGCGAACTGGCTGCGTAGTACGTGAAATGGCTGCTTCGTAAGTCTTTCGGAAACACAGGAACACGCGCACGACGCACCTGTGACCTCCTATCATTATCAGCCTGCATCTCCGACTATCTCCCTGGTAGACCGCTCCTCATATCGTGATAGCTTGTTAGTCAGTTGTGTGCATTCAACCTGTGGATGTGGATCACGGGCCTTCCGGCGTCCATGACGTTACTGCGGACGCTTGTTGAATTTCAAGGCCCTTCAGCATTATCAGCATTTAGTCGACGGACGTCAGGAAGGACTACGGGAGCGAGTGGATGAGGACGGTGGTCATTGTTCGAGTTCAACAGAGTTCAAGACGTGGCGAGCGTCTTGGCGCTGCCCGGCCTTATGGAAAACACCGGCTATATCACAAACAAATTAAACTAGTGTACATATTCCTATTAGCCTGTAGACATATGTCCACAATGTATCTAAGTCTATGGGCAAGTGTGCGAATACACTGCAGATTGAGGTGCGGGTATTACAATGGTCGTGAAGTAAGATACATACAAGCGTCTGGCGAGGAGAAATGATGGTGACGACGAGTACAGATCCAACTTATCTCAAGGGAAACTGGTACATAAGAGCAACCCAAAACGAACGTGCGAGTGAGATGGGGGCGGCCCATGATCGAAGGGGAGGCTAGACGTCCTTTGCGGGCCGTTGCATGGAGCTTGCGTTCGTGTACTCGCGGCGGAGCGGAATGCCGACACCGTGGATGTGGTATTGCTCGCCGACGAGCTCTTTCGTGGCGAGCATGAGGCGGTCAAGGCGCAAGACGATGCCGAACGCGGTCGTGCAGCCAACGGAGAAGCACCTGCGTGTGTGTGAATATATGCGTCAGGAGCACTGCACAACAAAGAACCAAAGATGGACGCGAAACGCACAAGTACTGCTCGTTGGCAAGCGTATCGATCGTCATCGTCCGAGGCAAACCGTAGTCGTCGTCCGCCTCTCCGCGGATGACATTCAGCCCATGCGAGTTCTCCATGTAGCGGTCCAGCAGCGGGCATGGTGTAATCTGCGGCAGAGGTTGCCCCGTTTTGAGCGCGGTCGAGATCATGCCTAGATCGACCGACGCCTACATTAGCAAAAAAATACACCAACAGCATGAAAAAGAAGTTACTGACTAATTACCGCAAGCACATCTCCCTGGAAGTCTGCGTCGAGCAGACGCGTGCGCCGCAGGAATGCACGACGCCAGGCGGGCTCGAGCAGCTCGCATACAGACATCAAGTGCGAGAGCAAGTATGAAGTTTGTCTGTACATCGATGGGATCAGCCACAGGAGACGCGCAAAAAGAAATGGGGCATGGGGCACGTACAGCTGGAGCTCGAGAACCTTCTGATATCTCTCTGCAGGCCATTTGCCGCGGAGCGAGAACTGTGGGTGGAGCAAGTGAGACAGGGAGCGAGTCGGGAGTCCGATCGGACGCACCTCGTAAATGATGTTTGTGCGGAGAGCGAGCGATCGCTTGAGTTTGAGGCGGATCGCAATGAGGCTTTGGATGACGGCGCCTTTGTCGACTTCGGACGAGCCCTGCGTGTTCGCGAAGGACACAACTGCGCAGTACACGCTACCAATTTCCGCTACAGTTGTTGCCATCATCCGACGCTGGTACGCGCGCAGGGTCGTCGACGGTGGAAGTAGTGATGCGAGGCTGTCAGCAGCACGCCACAAAAAGCGAGATCATGAGTACTGGCATGCGATAAAGAACGCGGGGTCGACGTACAAAGCTGCGAAGACGCCTGCTGTGACCAATACAAAGCGGCGCTGATCAAGGGGTGAGAGGATTCGCAGATCAGAAAACTGAAAAGACTCGGGAAGCCGGCGGTGGAGCGTACCCAGGCCACGTTAATCCCATAGTAGATGAACCCCGCCGGGAAGTGAGTGTCTTGCCACGAGAAGCCAATAACCTAGACAACAGAGTTAGCACCGCACTAGCTCAATCGCTTCCGACATTGTCGTGGGTGCGGCACAAATGGCTTACCAGGAAGGTCGTGATGAAGAACTATGCGGCGGGAAGACATTGGTTAGCATGGGCTATCAGAAGGGCCAAAGCGAACTTACGATGAGGTTAAACATAGGTGGTCCAGGCCAGTAGAGCCGACCAAAGAAGAAGAAGGGGAAACAAACGCCAGTGACTGCTGCAAGACCATAGATATTGCCGTGGCCTCTTCCCGTGGAGATATACCTGCAGGGGCATGTACGTCAAGGTTTGCCGTACACGTAAAGCCGACGCGATACGTACCACATGGCTGCACCAACCACACCGCCGAGGAAGGTTGAGATCAAACGGGCCACGAGAGCAAAGGTCGTATCGCCCCGGAACCGCGAAATTGTGAGCTGACCCATAAAGCTATGCGGGAATAACATTGAGCAACATGGTTCAAAGAAAGAGATTTGCGCTTACATTCCCCACACGAGATGTTCCCCTGAGAAAGTAAAGATCAGCTAAGTTCAAAAGCCAGCGGACTTGGAGAGCTTACTGTACGCGAAGTGCGCCGAGCCCTTGATTCGATAGGGTAAGCTCAACAGAACAGTGAGCAATCCGGCCTTGATCGCGAATACTGCATTTCCGTTTCCGAAACCTACGACGAGCCTATGCAACCCATACATTACGGTCTCGAAGGTGTTCGACGGCGGAAGTGCATCTGGGTCTCTGCGCCCGGTCATCCCGAGGTCCATGTCAGGCTCTTGCTCCATGTACTGCACGACATCTGCATGAAGTTAGCGCACGGCATCTGCTGATGGAGATAGCGATGCGCACCGGGGTCCTCGTCATCATCGCCGTCCAAATCGGGTGGGTTGCTGACCGTAGGAGAGAGGAACCAAAGGGTGCTGAAAATTTTCGGATACCACAGCCGGGGCTCCTGACGCTGATCCTCCAGCTCGATAATCTCGTTCAGCTGTCCGACAACAATGAGCTTGATGCAACCAGCGATATGTTAGAAACTCACCAGTCCCTCGACCAGTGTTGCGAATTGCAGGATGTGATACTCATACATATAGCAAGCGAACAGATACTTGTGCGGTGGTGCATCATCCGCTCCACCCCTGCCAGCTCTGATAAGACTGGGATCAAATGCACAGCGGTACGGATCGAGAACTCGAAGCCTACGCCACATCGCATGAGCGGGGATGCCTGCGCACAAGTGAGGAAAGCAGCATACCGCGAGTATTTTCTGAAAGCCTCGATGGCCTGACGCAGCTGACTCCTGTCCTCTTCGAGCTTCTGTCTCCTCTCCCGACGAATTTGCTCTACCTTGTGCTTTCTGCACCAATCCACCTTGCGCACGCCCGTGACCCACTCCTTGGCAGCGGCCAGGCCATCCTTGGACGCACCGAGGAGGCCGTCGCACGCCTCGCTCAAGAGCTCCGTGAACTCTGCCGTCAGCTTGGGCGACTGAGGGTGCGAGAGGCGCGCCGCCTCAAGCGCGATGTAACGTTGGCTCTCGAACACACCGACGACGCTCTCCGCGTCCGGCGGCGACGAGAGAGCGTGCGCCAATTCGAGCAGAGAGAGGTGGAGACGATGGTCGTGATAACCGCTGGTATGATGCCGGCGCGGGTGATGGTTGCGCGACCGCGACTGGTGCCGCGCTATCGCCCGATGCAACGATATGCCACCGTGTTTGCGGTGGCGCACGGAGTCCGACGAGTCCGCTGTCGGAGTCTGATCGGTCACTTCTACGGAGCGGTCCCGCCGCCCGCGGACGGGTGAGCTGTTGCGTGATACTGCGGGTGTGTTCGATCGAGTGAAGGCCGGCGAGCTTGGCTGGGTGGGTGCGGGCGTAATCGGGAACCTTTCTCTCGTCGGGTCAATAAGGGTGAAGTAAATGTTCATACCCTCCGCGCGGGTCACAAGCCGTCGAATAGACCATTGAAGAGAGGATATATCGGCAGGAGAGAAGCGTCCCCAGATAATGTCACGGGGCATGAGACGCAGCCAGATAGCAGTCGGCGCCACGCTGCCTTCCGACTTGCCCACCAAGCCCTGGAGCTCCTTCACACCCGTCGCAAACTCTTGGGACGACGGATCCATCTTGAGAATCAGCCGGTGTTTCGCGAGGAATTGGTCCAAAGGGTCGAAAATACGACCAATGGCCGCTGTGTACTGGCATGTAATGGTCTGAGGGAAGATGGTGACGGCAGAGAGGATCGAGAGAGCGGCGTGGAAGCCAATAGGGATCACGACTGCTTTTCCGATTTTGTAGAATGGATATGGGAAAAGAGCGGATGTCGACAAGCAAATGTCTAAACAGATGCAGCTCAGCATAGTCGGAATGAAAAAGAGGCCGGGACCGAGTTTGGCTTTGAGATACGAGAAGAATGCGCTTCCAATGAACAGAAAGATGGCTGTTATGATAACGGGACCAGCTTCAACGAATTGCCCCGTTAGAATTTGAGCAGTCGGTGCATTGTAGTCGACGTGATTGCGGGATAGATTTGCTAAGAACAGACCCAGACAACTCCATCTAGACAAATCGGTGAGCTGCAGCGCATATATCGAGATATTAGATATCTACATACGCCCATGCCAGGGTCACAAATAGTAGAAGCGTGATTTCAGCCTCGAGGACCTGTATGAACGGACCGGCGGGAGGTTGAAGGAACGCAGCTGATGGTCACGGCGCGATTCAGAACCAAGGGGCTAAAACTTGAAATATAATACGCACCGATTAGAATGAGGAAACTACCCTAGAACAGTCCGTGTCAGCACCTTTCTGTTCCCAAAGAGATATAGCGCAAAGCCCGCTTCAATAACGCAAAGTCGATTGGATAGGATGCGCGGGAGAAGGCTGACGAACAAAGGACTGAGGGGATCGACATACCTGACCCAACATGACCTCGAGTCTTGGGATGGTGAAAAACAACACTGAGATCCATGCTACGAGAGCAGTCCTGATCACGGGCTTCATCTTCGGCCACGAGAGGTTGGCAGGAATCCATTTCAGGTCGATGGCGAGCATATGTAGTACCCATTGAGCAGCTGAAAGTCGAGGGGTCCTTTCACGCTCGCCTTCGATCTCCTTGTCCCTGAGTGTCGAGGTGCTAGGCTTCTCCCTGAGTGTCGAGGTGCTAGGATGAAACCTGAGTGTCGAGCTGCTATGCTTCGCCCCGAGTGTCGAGCTACTATGCTTCACCCCGAGCGTCGAGCTGCTGGGCTTCGCCCCAAGTGTCGGGCTGCCGGGCTGAAACTTGAGTGTCGAGCTGCTCGGTTTCACCCCGAGTGTCGAGCTGCTAGGCTTCACCCTGAGTGAAGAGCTGCTAGGCTCCGCCCTGAGTGAAGAGCTGCTGGGATACCTCCGTGGCTCGCCATCGTCAAAAGTCGGGTGTGTGTCCAGCGTGACATGCTTTTGCGTCTG
This sequence comes from Phanerochaete carnosa HHB-10118-sp, assembly GCF_000300595.1. Taxonomy (NCBI): domain Eukaryota; kingdom Fungi; phylum Basidiomycota; class Agaricomycetes; order Polyporales; family Phanerochaetaceae; genus Phanerochaete; species Phanerochaete carnosa. Next base: position 375,760 of record NW_006767628.1, read on the forward strand.
CTGCGGCGGAGTGGGAGGGATTACCTCTATCTCCTCGTCGGACCCTTCGTCGCCCATCCGAGGGTCGTAGTGTGCACTTTCCCTGTGTTCCGCCATGGGTGGATAGCTGGGGGTAAGACCTAGAAGTGTACAGGGAGCATAGATATACAACAGATAGCGTCTTTGAGGTCGTTTGGTGGTTGTCCGGTACGAAGCCGGCCGTGAGTGTTTGCAATTGCCCCGCGCTGCCTGAGCGGGAGCCCTGCACGCGCAAACCGAGGAGGGCCGACGGCGCCTTACGTCATAGCACTCGCTATCTCCGAGCGACCCTGGGCGCTAGCGTTATTCCAGCTTTTGTCCAAATCTCTAAACTGCGCCTTGGCGTTGTGCTGCACAGTGCAGACATGGACGACTCTACACCCCCACCGCCGCCAGCCGAACTCTCGCCACCGCCAGCTCCCCCTTCTGCGACGTCAGGCTCGCCCACCGACTTTTTGAAGGGCGTCGTCGGAAAACGTGTTGTAGTGCGGCTAACATCCGGTGTAGATTACAGAGGTCAGCTATTTTGATATTTCCGGGCCCCGCCTTGCTTACCAGATTTATTCCGCAGGCGTTCTATCATGTCTTGATGGTTACATGAACATCGCTCTTGAGCAGACAGAAGAGCACGTTAACGGCGTGGTTACAAACCGTTATGGCGATGCGTTCATCAGAGGCAATAACGGTGCGTTTACGAAGGCCTTTGCGTTGCGACGCTGACTGAGGACACCCTTGCAGTACTGTATATTTCCGCTGCCGAGCTTATCTGACGTGCCGTATACTCGTCGCCGCCTTTTCTTGTCGGATGCTTCGGGCGCGGCGGCCGACCCTGAAATAAATCGACTTGGCTTCCTCAGTTGGCGCATACCGTGTGCCATGTTGGACTCAATGATCATTGATCACTGCGGAAGAATGGGCCTCAAGGGTTGCCGCATCTGAGAGCGGATCAGAGTCGTACTGCCAGGACAGAGTCGCCGACGCCAGTAAGCACAGCATCCTTGCGTGGGGAAAGTCGAAAATTTGGAAGTACCGCACGACATGGGGTAGCAAAATATGTGTCGACCGAGTCCATGAAGCTTGAAGTTTTTATGCTCGTCGAAAGATTGCTGTAGTAGACCCGAGTCTGCAAGTCGAGCGTAAGAGTGTACATATCACTGTCGGTAATTGCCGTCAAGCTGTGAGGTTTGGGCGGCTATAAGGCATCGGGTGTGAAAATCGGACTGAACGCTTTCTTGACACCATCACATTCCGCGCATTCACCCCGCAGGTCGACCTTGCAACCAGGTGCATTATCTCCCTTTAACCACATTCAATGTTCTGTATTGACTGTCGACGTACTCCCGAACGCAATGCAGGATTCCCGGTCTCCTGATCATCGTCGCCGCGCGCCACATACATGGCTGTGGAGAATGACGTCCCCGCCGTCGGCGGCGGGGAGAGCTCAATGCAGGCCCTCGTGCAGGCCTTTGCCATGATTATTGTTTCTGAAATTGGCGATAAGACCTTCCTCATTGCTGCCATTCTCGCTATGCGCCATCCCCGCGCCATCGTCTTCGCAGGCGCGTTCGGCTCGCTCGTCGTCATGTCCGTGCTCTCGGCCTCGCTGGGACACCTGCTACCAACCCTTATCCCGAAGCGCTGGACGCAAGCCCTCGCCGCGGTGCTCTTCCTCGTCTTCGGCTGCAAGATGCTCCAGGAAGCCCGCGAGATGAAGGCTGGGAACGACAAGATCCGGGAGGAGATGAAGGAGGCCGAGGAGGAGATTGAGGAGAGCGAGGCTGCCACGGTGAGCCCTGCGAACGGAAATGCCCTCCCGCTGGAAGAGCTCGAGGAGGGCGGCCGCGCCCGGCACGCACGCAAGCGCTCCCAGTCCACGACTCGCGCCCAGAGTCTCGTGGAGAAGTCACGTAACTACTTGAGCGTGGTCCTTGGCCCACATTTCACACAGGCGTTCATACTCACGTTCCTGGGCGAGTGGGGAGACCGAAGCCAGATTTCGACCATCGCGCTTGGCGCGGCGCATGTGAGTCGCAGTGTTGATCGTCTCTGGGAACATAGTGCTTACTACGGTTGGGGCCCATATAGAACGTCTATCTCGTCACACTGGGGACAATCGTGGGGCACGGCTGCTGCACGGCCCTTGCGGTCATCGGCGGACGCTATGTATCCACGAAGATCTCCGTCAAGCATGGTATGTCTTCTCCCGAGTCAGACCGTTCTGCGCTTAACTGGTTCTGCAGTCACACTCGCCGGGAGCGGGCTCTTCATACTGTTCGGCATTATCTATCTCTACGAAGCATTTCACTCTATCGATATAGACGTCTCCGATATCACATATCCGTCATGACTGTACCATTGTGCACATAGCTTATGTCCCAGTATTCTTAGACATGTTCTAATGACTGCATCATCCAAGTTTCTGCGACGTGATCGCTCGTCAGGACTTCGTGGCGCGCCGCTGCGGATGGAAGACGTTGTAGCTCCCATCTCTTTGGGTATGAGCGCAGAAAACGCAATATTGCAAATGAGTTTCTGGGGTTTCCCGTGGCCGGAGCTAATATCAAGACCCGAAGAAGTGCGACACATCGTACACAGGACCATGAACAGGCGTTCATGCGGCACTTCAGTGGACAAGGACGAAGGAGCACTCAGGGTTCTGAGACAGTGCTACTCCAATTCGATCATGCATGACGTCGACGCGCAGTCACACATGCATGCTACGGCCGACGCTGACTGTGCTTGGTCAAACGGCTCCGGCGGAGGAATAGTGTGCTGACATAGTCACGAATATCTTTGCATACCGCGTTGAAAGCTTGACTTACCCCAATAGCTTACCTTTACTTACTGCAACTTACCAATTAAACGTCCACGTAAGAGTTGGCTCTGGTCGTTGAAGGACCTTTACTGACTGTCAAGCCCCTCTCCACAAGCCAGTCTGCGGCCCCTTTATCATCAGCATTATCGTGGGGATATCTTGAACTGTGTCGGGATTGCCTATTCATTTACTTCAACTTGCGTTCATTTACCACTGTTTCGAGGCTGATAAGCTTCGTAATTGATTCACCACACTCCCTCGCTCGTCTCGGCCTCATGTCCGCACCCATTCAGACCCGTCCGCACTGTGCATGGCCTTTAGGTTGCCGATGGCATCGAGTCCGCCACGCACCGGACAGACCTGCTAATACAAACGGCCTGCGACGTCAAGGTAGACCCCACTCTTCTAGAAGGGCACATGCCTATGACCGGGTGCAGATTGCTTTCACGAACGAGAAGCGGCGTCCGCGGCGACGAGCTCTTCGCGGCAAGGACAAGACGGTGTGAATCCCTGTCGCCATGGCACCCTCCGCCTTGGTTTGCCTCTCCCTACACTGCTCTGTGCATACGCTTGGCGTGCAGTTTGGGTTCTGGGGTGAACTTCTTGACGGTCGCATTGCGTCCGAATGACCACTTACTGGCACCCAGCCTTTGCCTAGCCCGGCTCTGACGTGATCTCCCCGCGCGCGCCAGGGGACGAGGGACCTGGACGGATTTTCGGTGCGGTGTTCTGGTGACCCTGCACAGAGCTTGTCAGAAGCGGGGGCAATAGCCCGCAGGCCTGGAGGCTGTTTTCTACTGTGTACACCCACTTTGTAGGCTTTCTCTCAGCGCAAACAATACCCCCTTGGGCCTATACAGGTTTGCTATACCGGACCTTATTTGCGTCGGGGCAGAGAGTGGATAGTACGTTCTGGCTTGGTTCGCCCTCGTGAGAGGGACGCCGCGGATTGCGTGGGAACTCTGATTAAACTCTGGCCGGGTGCCGGAGGCACGAGCGTATCTTTCTCAGCCTCGCAAGTCGTTCTCAAGAAATCGCATGGCGACGTCTTGATCTGTATATCCGCCAGGGGTACCTCGTCAGACGCGCCAGGGGACGTCTCTCATCGTTTCCAGAGGCGGATCTTGCCCCTCTGGCGGCACGACCGCAACGTCGGTCCCGGAATAGAAAGCTAGAGATACCTGGGGCCGGCCATGCTTCATTGCTGTGTGCTAACTAAGGCTATACTCGCATCCGGACCCTTGCGTGGTCACACGCAATACACGTGCCGTCACGGCGACTGCTCGAGGAGCAAAAATGAATAAAATGTGCGACGCACATTCAATCGGGATCGTGGCTGATCCGCACTCTAAAGCAAAGATCGTGTTATGTATGTCGAGGAGCGCAATTCAAAAAGGACAATTCAATCTGCAGCCAGCCGTGTTCCAGATACTAGTCTACATCATAGGGGGACAAGCGGACAACGCGATCTACTTACGGATCGGTCGTGACGTTCGACTGCTCCCATACACTCCCCGAGTCCGCGTGTAGACGCTGGCACGGAGAAAGAAAGACAATCAGCAAAAGTGGTTGCTTGATGATGTGCGCGAGACGTCACCTCTGGTGCAATGTAGAAACGGGCCAATGCCTCGAGGATGCTGCGACCCGTCCAGTTCTCGATCTCCTCAACCTCGGCGGGTGTGATGAATGCGCTCGACTCGCGCGCAGCGAAGACGATATGCGCCGCGGCGGCGCGAATGCGTGGAGGCGGCGCAAGGAGTGTTCCGTCCTTAGACGCGGCGTAAACGTCTGCCGGCGGATTTTGCGTGGCCAGCACGCGTGTATCGGATATGGCTGGTGTCGCAGGCCGATCACCCACTGGGGGACCTGTCCCCTGAGAGGGCGGTGGGTGGGAGCCGGTAGGCCAGCTCGCGGCGAGGTGCAAGATCTGAAACGTTTCCATCTAAGATAATACCCCATTGGATCAGCGGCGTACGCTCCTGAGAGCAAACAGGCGCGAACGTGTTACCTCGAATGTAGCGAGATCCTTATGCAGGCTTTGCAGGTTTCTGATTACTTCAGAATTGTGGTCCGGGAAGGATGTTTGCCGCCCTTGCGATGAATAGAAACTGACAGGACCATTTAGACTCGACTCAATCTCGGAGAGACGAGGAGCCCTACCTATCAGTTGAGGCGTTTATTGTATCCGTGATAACGCCGGCCGTTACGGTTGGAGGATGAGTGTCGCGCAACGCCTTCGCAACCTATTGTGCTCCCCAATCAGACTGCTAGAACGGCATCAGGGGCCTTCCTACGTACCGCGGCACGGAGCTCTTCGTCAGCTTGGACCTTAAAACGGGCACATAAGCACACCCAGGGACCCACTCGCTCCCAGCGCTGACCATTTACTCACCGGCTTGCTGTATCTATACGGAGGCTCCGTTGATTGACCGGTTTGGAAATCGTAATCGTAATTCCGATTGACAGCGATGCTGGCCCTTGGGACGACTACACTCCCGACCTCGACGTCTCCCAGCCCGCCACAAGAGCCCAGTCTGTTCGCGCAGTGCCGAGAAGGCGATCCGTCAGGCTGTTGTCCGTGACGCGATCGATGAAGAACGACGGCGACCTTACCACGACCATGTCGCCGCTCAGGCACTCTCTCACCTCACGCATGAAGAAGTCAGCCATCGAGTTTCCCATTCCGATGCTCACGATGGAGAGAGGAATGCCCTGGTAGCGGCCAGTGAAGATCAGAAAGCCACGTTCGGTCGTGAGGTGCCAGGGCGACGCATCGAGGAGACCAGCGATGCGCTTTGCACGGGAGGGCGATCCCACAGTGATCTGTGCATGATAGGCACGCCAATTGAGACGTCGGCTGAGAGGGTTTGTCCATCGACGCAGGCTGGTAACTTACGATGCGGTTCGCGACTTCGCCAGCCCGTATGCCTAGGTGATAAACGCGCTGATCGAGCGTGCGGGGAAAGTCTACGCGATGCAAAGGTGAACGGCGGCGAGTAGGAGCATGAGAGTGCCCGACAGGCAGACTCACTTGCGTCCGCGAAGAGGTCCTTCATGCTTGCAACGGCGAAGGTCTCTGACCGACGAGCTAGCGATGCAGGTTCGCTTCCGCCGGGAGCGGCGCTATCTTATCTAATCTAATCTCGGCGACGGGCATCAACCGCAAGGTTACCATCACGTGGCGACATTCCCGCAAAATTGCAATGATCCAAGAGAATATTAGGCCGCAACCGTTGCAGTGAAAGTCTCTCGTGTAGCGAGTACCGAGTTGCGGTGTAGCTTGGCGGTGAGTAAATCTCCCGAATTACGAGGCATTTTGTGCGATGTCTACGACGCTGACGTCAAGGCTTCTGCAGCTTGTACATATCAGCATCATTCTGCCATTCTGCTCGGGCTGGCACGGTCAGCCGACCAGAAGGGATTCTAGCCTACGTCCACTATCAAGGAAGAGGTCGTTAACCCTGTGCACTTCACACGTAAACATCTCGTCCGCGGCACAGCCCTAAGGATCAGACGTCCGCCCGCATCTTCCGCCCGATCCTGTCGAGTCAGACCCCGGCACAGAAAACCCACATTGACCCCTCGTGGGGACCATTCGCAGCGGTAAGCACCTCGTTTTGTGACGTGTTCCTGACCCCACCGCGTTCCGACCGTCAAGGCTCCCGGTGTCTGTGCCCAGCCCCAAGGCTATCAGGAGCTCTTGCTCCGCCGCTCTGGTCCTATGACAGGCGCAAAGTAACGGTGCATTCCCTCAGGCACATGTGCAAACAAGGAGTCGAAGTACTCACGTCTATTTGCAGGCCGCCTTCAGTGCGCACGGTGCCAAAAGGTTGGGGACCCGAACCTAGGAATGTCGATGGCCATCAGGACCGTGGTTTATGTTCTGCCTGGCCGGCGGCGCCATCCCTTTCGAGGTAACGCATTCTCATGTCTGGTAATGCCCAATCTACCTGCTTTTGCCCTCATTTCTGCTGAGCCATAAATGTAGGGGTCACCTGGGGCTCAGTCCGTCCGCCGACTATGGGATAACGTTTTGAGGATGAGCATCCGCTGGACGTAACAAGGGCGCAAGGTTACGTCAGTGAGGAGAGGATGCAGAGGTGCGTGCTAGCGATCGCTATGCATGAAAGTCTATCACATTCTGGGTAGTCAATGAATGAATTGTGGTCGAGCACGGCTGCCAACATACAATTAGATCCACAGAGAACGAGCGATAGTCTGCCTGGCTAGAAGACACACAGCAGCGATAGGCACTGGCGCTCTCTCCACAGAACTGAATTGTTGGGTGCGTCCTGATTGTTCGAATCAGGGAGCGAGCGCCTCACTCCTCGCGAACCCAGGAGCGACAACGACCATTCATAATCCCAAGCTATATAGTGGAGCGTGCGTCGTCTATGTCGGGGACGCTACAACGGTTGGACGATACCTCTAGCTGTCCTCCCGGGCGCGTTTTCTCGGCACTCTCGCCGCGTTCCCCATTCGTCAGGAGACTTCACAGTCTCAGCCGCTGCCACGGCAAGGAGCTCCAGTTTCACCACGCCCCAAACTCGCTGTGCTTCCAAGCCGTGTCCTCCTGGGAGATGTCGCAGATCGCCCGCTGTAAGGGCTATTCGGCTCCCACTGCCTTCGGTCCCTCCTGCTGCGTCGGTCCAACGAAGATCATGCGGCTGCTGGAGACTTGCCCACTTGTGCTGTCACTTTCCACACAAGATCTTGCGGGTCTGTTTCAGCAAGTGCGCGCTCGCCGGAGCTGTCGTCGTGGTTGACATCTCACTGGCATCCACGATAACGGCGGTTCCTGGTCACGGGTCGCAAGCGGTAAGCTTTCATTCCCATGTGCAACTACCGCGACTTCCCTGGACACCGAGAAGATATCTGGCGACCGTAGCAGGGTAGGGCCCCATGACCAATTTTCCGGTGAGCAGAAAAGGCATTCTCTCATCTCTTCGTTACGGTTCTAGCACGTCGGTGGAGATCAGCGGACACAGAACAGGCCCCGCCGGGAAGTGCTGTCACATGTTCCTGCAGCCAGAGTCTAGCCGGGGCAGGTTCAGGGAGTGACTATTCTGGCCCGTCGCCCGTGGACGGAGCTGGCCTCGCTTTCCAGCGCCGCACGGCCTTCGCGCCCGACTTCTCATGATCCTTTGTACCATGCGCATCCGTCCGCGGGGAAATGTGCGTTGTTCGGCTGCGCTCGAAGGTCGGTTCTGCTCCGACAAGTTTCCTGAGCGAGAGCGCGCGCGGGAACTGGGCTATCGTGCACCTCACAGAAGCGAACCCCTGACCGGAATCGAGGTCCATCGGGAACGGGAGCCAATCCGAACATTCAAAAGCGCCCCCGACGGGGGTGGATGAAATTCGCGTGAAGGGTTCTATAATTCTCTACGGACTGCTGTGTTACGAATGTGCAGTACAGTACGGCAGTTTGCCATGCGCAACTCGTTTCTTGGCCGCGCGAAGCAAGAGTGTTCCGTGCATCGTCTGTATGTTCTACACAAGGATGTCTGCCTTCCAGAACTTGCTCTGCGTTTTGCGACCCGGAGCCTCGAGTCATCGATCAATATTTTCCGCGCAAGATGCGCGGGAGTCCACAAAGAGTGAATCGATGACCGGCTGCGAGTGTGTGTGTCGCAGCTCCACGCCATGCCAATGCTGGAGAGGGTCGAGCACGCCAACGGATTGTCTGATGTGTCGCGCGCACTGCCCTGAGCGGGTGTCGAATTGTTGGTGTTGGGAGCGCGTCGGCGGCGGCATGGTGACGGGCCGCAGAATCCAAGTCCGATTCAATCTCAGCTGATGCATCCGGGCATCTCAGATTTGGGCCATACGTCACGACGAAAGTCCGACTTGCAGCGAGGCCCAATCCGGTGAGTTTTTCATTTCTTGTAGATCGTTTATAAACTTATGGCATGCGTGCTCGCCACCCAGTCACGGACAAGAATTTCGGGAGGTCGAGAGCTGCGGCGCACAACGACAGCCGACTCCACGAACGCGTGCCGGATGTCCTGTTGGCTGTGCAAAGCAACGAGAAGGTAAATCTGCTTGTTTCGCCAGCGTTGCCTGGAGAGAGAGAGAGAGAGCCTGCTGGGAGTTGCCGAGGCATCTGGGAACTACGCATCGCCTTTCGGTGTGGAATCAGCGGTCAATCATATCCAGAACCATCGGAAGGGAGGACGAGGCTCCCACGGGAGAGTTGGACAGCCGTGTAGGCGGCGACGGCCAGGGTAGACGCCGCAGTCCCTCTGAGACTCTTGTGTCCGCGTCCGGGAGTGGGTTGTGCGAGTGACGTCTGGATGACGAAGAGGAGGTGAGAGCCTCGAGGACTGTACCTCCGAGCGGCAAGGTTGTCAGGCTGGCCGAGTTCACTCAAGTCCACTCGTGCGAGCAGGAGATCATGAGACTGGGTCACAGCGAGCGCCGTTACTGGGGACGACTGACGCCAGCCGCCTGACGCCTGAGTTCGACGCTAGCCGGATGGGGAACCAGAAGCCTGGAATGGAACGAAAAAGGCAAATGCTGGCCTGTCGGATCCGATGACCTGGAGAAATCAGCATTTCCTGCGCGAAACAGGCTGCGTGGACGAGAATCGCTCATTGGACCTCAGGAGAGTGTGCCTCAGGCCCGCCGGTTTCAAGGGTGCATCGGATGCCTCCCATACTAGGTTCCTCAAGATGTGATCGTTCGCCAGAAAAACCGCCGCTCAGGTCTATTTCTCGAACGCATGGGCTTGGCGGTCGCTCTGGACGTCAACACTCCCCAGCCCTCAAAAGTGGCTAGAGCTGGCGTGGTTTCGGATCCCACAAGACCCTCCTGGCTCCAACGCGATCTCAGTACGACCACCACTCACTGCCGGCGTCAATCTCCCGCCCGGTCCTCTCATTACGCGCCGCCTCCTCTTTGCTCGTCTGGCCCTCCTGATCGCTCTGTTGCTCTCCTCTCCCGCCTGCTCCTCCCCGTTGCGCATGCAGCGCTTCCCCCCGCCCATCCACTACACGGGCTCCTCCAATCTCGACATGGCGGCTGAAGATCACCCCCGCGGTGGTGATGGCGAAGGTTTGGCGCCCACATCGGCACTTGTTGCAGGCTGGACTCACGACTCGCCAGGTGCAAGCGACGAACTCGAAATGGCGGGCAAGTACTTCGCTTGAGACTCTTGCGAGCACCGTGCTGACATCCGTGCTGCCCACAGATGACCCCCATCACGCGCTGACGTCGCAGACCCTGAACGCCGATGGCACTCCCAAGCGGCCCATGAACGCCTTCATGATTTTCGCGCGCAAGCGACGGCCGCAGATCTCGGCCGCGAACCAAATGATGCGCACGGGTGATATCAGCAAGATCCTGAGTAAAGAGTGGAACGCGATGGAAATGGTCAGTACGTTTCACTTAGTTTCGCGGATGCAGATCTATTGAACACAGTGTCCATAGGCGGAGAAGAAGTTTTACCTCGACCAAGCGAAGAAACTGAAGGACAACTTCAACAACAAATACCCAGACTATGTCTACCGCCGGCGGCCTAACAACTCGCGCAAGAAGCGCAAACCTGACGCAGATGCGCAGTCCCCCACCGAACACTCCGTCGGTGGCGACACCGACGACGCGTCGGTCGACGATCCATCTCCTGTGGATGCAGAGGACCAATCTCGGGATCCGCATTCTGCACCGTATCTGTATCGTCCTTCGTCAGGGACGACTGGAATGTATGAGAGCGGGGATTCTTTCCTATCATCGCAAGCAACACCTTCATATCCATATGTTGCAGACATTCCACCGGCACAGTATGGTCAAACTCCGAGGTTGTCCCACCCAGACCAATCGCTGCCACAAAATTCATTAACTCCCCTTCGGATACCCTCGCTCGCAGAAACCGTCGCTAGTGCTCAGGGACAGGGCTTGTCATATTCGGCTTCTCGCGGGAGCTCGAGCCAGGCGACGATTACCAGCCCAGTACACGCTTCGCATTCACCACAAGCCTACTGGGACCCTCGACATGCCGGCAGACCAGATGAGGGCAGGTCAAACTGGCCCTCGCTGGACATGTCCGTGTCGCCGCAGCAGAGGACTGTGCCGCCCAATCGGTCGGATGCCTTTTCCTCTCAGGTTCCACAGCGCCCCTGGTCGAGCTCGGCATCCTCAGCAACTTCTAGCAGCTCTGGAGGCGCATCCGGCTCGCACTACGCGAACTCTCAATTCCCGACGCTCACGTCGCCCTTCTTCCCGTCCCAGTCCCCGATCCAGAGGTCTGCGGAGGCCGTCTCACCGTCTCCCTCGTCGCACCCCAGCAGCTCCCCAGAATACTTCTCCCGGGCTTCCTACCCGGGCGCGACGTCTACCGTGCCGTCAGTACCGCAGCCAGGCGGGTCTGGGTACCAGCTCCACCACGGCACTTCGTCGCAGTGGGGACCCCAATACCCTCGTGCCGGAAACGAGGCACAACAGCGTTCCTTGCCCGCACTGCAGCCCATCTCCACTTACCCTCTACCGTCGACGAGCAGCGCCTCTCCTCCGCCGTCGAGTGCAGGTGCACACTCGTCCCACATTCCATACTGGGATCGGTCTAGGTACGATGGACGGTGAAAGCATGTACTTCTATAATACGACAACCCCATGACCCTCGTGATACCATTTTATTCTGTCCCTTGTAGCGTAGGCTTAAACCCCCTCTCACATGTTCGTGTATTACTATCCGGGAATTTCGGACTCATTGGTATAGTAATGCTCTGTCGTCGCATGTTCCTGTCTAGTGCTTTTGTCTATTTTCATACACAGCAACCTTCCTCGTGTTCTGCGAAGTGACGAGTCAGAGAAGGGGCTCTGCCCGGGCTCGCGCGCGTCGCCCGACTCAGGGATGGAGTGCGGACGTAGCCCCGCATGATCCACACGGGAGTAGGATGCGTCGGATCTGCCACAGCCGCGCTGATGCCTGTGACCCGCGCGGTGAAGGGCGCAAAAGGGGGGTGCTTATATGGGTTCCTCGACCCAGGCGGCAAGCACTGGCATCAGCGTGATCGCTTGCGGCTCGGTTCCAGGGGCTTTGCGAAGGCGCGTTCGCGTCTCTTCTGACCAACGTGTGCTGACAGGCCCACTCCGGGGTGGGGGAGAAGGCGCACCCGCGTGTCGCGAAGTTGTCCAGAACGCGCGGCGCGGCAGAGTTGTGCGTGGCTTGGGGGTGGGGCGCGTGCTAGCACGAGCGGCGAGCTAGGTGTGGCGGAGGACGCGCGATTTGAAAGAAACAAGGTTGGGGACACGCTCGATTGTCGTCTGAACGCTCCCATGGACGCGAGAATATCCGTCGCGATTTAGACGAGACGCAGCCAATTGGGCTGTGCCAGCACGGACAGGCCGCGAAGATTCGACTGTAGCACTGAACTCAATTGCATTTCAGATGCGCTGATGTTGGATTGTCAGACAGGGACGGTTGTGCGGGAATGATGGTTCCGTGATCGCTCCGAGCGGGGAGGGAAGTCGGGTTTGCACTGTGCTATGCAAGAAGGAAGAAAAGCCCGCCATTCGTCTGCGGAAACCTCGGTGGCAATCCAAACTGCCAGCTGCTGGACACATGAATCTTTATGGGAATACCACACGTTGTACATCCATACAGAGGCGATAGTTTGTCAGAGCAAGAACATGCTTTCACCAACTTTGGGCTTTTCGACCGAGCCACCTCTGAATATTCCCGCGCCTGACGCAGATATGCCGGGGTCGGCTCGTACACTTTCTGTTTTGACGGCTCCGGTAAACCTCTGGCAGCAATCACGGGTAGTCTGTGTATTAAATTGCGGCCACATGCCGCGCCTGGAAGACCTCAAACCTGCCGCCGGAATAGAAGTGGAGCGCCGTTAGTGAGCTTGCATGCCGCGCCCTATGTAGCAGCTTACGAGTGGGTTTGAGAGACGGTTCGGTCGTCATGATGGCGGGCTCGGTCGTCAGGGGGCCGACCGTTGTGGCGCCCCGAGGTTGGATCCGGCAATCCGGCAACTTCCCCAGTGCCGGCGGTTCACTGCCACCTCGACGCCTGCTATAACAAGCTCTGACCAGTATACCAACCGTCCCCTACGGAGACTCGCTTTTCTAGGTCTAAACATGTCTGTCAAAGCGTATATTGCACCTGTGGTCGATTCTACTGCAATATTCAAAGAAGGTCTCTTCAATGGGAAGGTTCTCTTCTGCACTGGCGGCGGTTCCGGAATCTGCAAAGAAATGACACGAGCTGTGGTAAGCGGTGTCAATAGCCTAGTATATACAATATCAGGACATGACCGGCTGTTTCTTCCAGATGCGCCATGGCGCAAATGCAGTTATCCTCGGACGAAAGTGCGGTCTCATCTGACACCGCTGCCTATTCACAAAGTTGAATTATGTTCACAGGATAGACCGCCTGACGGCATCCGCGGAGGAGCTGTCAAAGGACACAGGCAAAACTTGCGTCGGCATCCAGGCGGACGTGAGACAGCCCAAGACTCTCCACGATGCGGTTGCAAAGACCATCGAGAAATTCGGCCGCATTGATTTTGTGATCTGTGGTGCGCATGTGCTCGCATGAACCCACGCCGACGCCTCATTTCTCACGGAGCATGCCAACAGGTGCCGCTGGAAATTTCTTGGCTCCTATTTCCGGTCTGTCCGAGAACGCCTTCAGGACAGTGATTGAGATCGACACTGTAGGTTCATGAAATAGCCCGCACGCCTTTTTTTCACTGATGGTGGGCCCATAGCTTGGTACCTACAATACAATCAAAGCGACCCTTCCCCACGTCAGGGCCTCCAAGGGTTCGTATATCCACGTAAGCGCTACTTTGCACTACAAGGGTAAGAGCCTCTCAACAAATCTTGTCCTACGTCTTTCTCATCCTTATGCTCGTAAAGGAACGCCTTACCAGGCGCATGTCTCAGCGGCCAAGGCGGCAGTCGACGCCAGTGAGTGATTTCCCAGCCCCAGACACTCCGCTCCGCTGAGCTGACACCCACTCTCGCAGCATCTGCGGTGTTGGCCGTGGAAGAAGGGCCCCACGTGAGTGCCTCTCGGCGTTTGTACCGCTGTGTCGCGAAGGCTGACCATGCATCACCCTCAGGGCGTGCGTTCGAATGTCATTGCACCCGGTCCCATCGCGGGCACTGAGGGCATGGACCGCCTCGGCACCAAAGGCAAGGCGGGCGAGACGGCGGTCACGGCCATGCCGGCTGGCCGAATGGGAGACGTGCGCGACATCGCGAACACCGCCGTCTTCCTGTTCAGTGACGCGGCCGCGTTCATCACCGGGCAGGTCCTCGTCGTCGATGGTGGCAGCGAGCATCTCCGCACCACCCAGCTGCCGTACCCGCAGTCCGTGCTCGACTTGCAGAGCGTCAAGCACCTGATCACGCCACGTCTGTAGGAAGGAACATGGTAGAATCTATCGATTGCCTTTTTCGCACGTCGCACCGAATATACTGTTTGTAAATCTTAACTCGCCATGTACCGGTCTGTGGACGAATAGAATACTTCGAAAAGATCGTCTGTGAATACTATGGGTGTGCTCGAGGAGCCATACACGTAATATGTGGACTTCGCTCGTCAGGCACGCCGTGCTCGATAGCGAAGGACGGTCCATCGTATCCGGTGGGTAGCAGGAACGGCCGTCAAGGTTCGATTTCGAATTACTACCCCGCACTGCTCACAGCAATGCGGGGTAGCTGCATTCAGTCCCTGCAATGTCCCAAAGCTGCGCGAGACATACATCCGTCAGCAATCGAAGCTACTGGGGAAGAGGGAAATGTCTCACCAGACTTCCCTGAGATTGCCCGGTGGCGGTGGGCATGACGAACCAGGCCGACGAACGGACGGTCTAGGCAGCGAGGCTTGTGCGTACGGCCTGTGGAGCAGCAGATAGACTGGCACTAGGCCCGGAGCATTCGCATGCTGTTGCCTATGAGATCGAGCAGCATGTGGCAAAGAGCGGGCGGGGTCACATGGAGGTGCTGCCTAAGGAAGGATCAGAAGGAGCTTTCGACGAGCAGAAGATGCCAGAGCTTGCCTAGGAAGCGGAGAACATGCAGAGCATGTGAGGGCCGCGAAGCTTACCGCTCCTAAAGCCGAACAATAGCAGGGTATTCGGGCCCTGACAGCTGGACTATCTGAGGGAGCGACGATGAAACGGCAGGGGCCAATGACAGCGGATGGTTGGCTCCCCCAGTGTCGGGCCCGGGATGCTGTTGAACCCTGCAGGACACGGAAGAGGTGACCCTGGGTCGACGTCCTCGGGACCATGCTGCACCCACTTGGCAAGAGTTCACGAGGTCTTGCCCGACCAATTGTCGGACCCAAAAGATACGATGGACCCTTCTGACGAAGATGGCGCCACTATCTTGTCTTCTACCTGACCAAGTCGCGATGGCTGCCGCGGTCCGGAGGCGGCCGTTGTGGTTCAAAAGGAGGAGATACTAGATCATTAAATGGCAGTTAAGCTGCAAGTGTCAGGAGAGATACGGCGAGAGAGCTCACGGATCGAGAATGTGACAGCGGCGACGCCTCCCGATACGTCTCAAAGGCATTTGCCGTTCTACAGGGAAGCGTCGATGGCTAGATTCACATTGTACAAGCCTAATCAAGGTGGTTTGCGCCAATTAGCATGTATGCGAATTGGGAAGAGAGCAGGAGGTCTGGCACACGAGGTATTTTGTAGCCCCCGCACTGCGTCACCACCGTTCACCTGACATCGCAGTAGGTTACAGGCCAGGAGCTCAAAGAGATGAGATGAGCAATGTTGTCCCCCGCTGGCAGCCCCATTATATGACTCACTTTGCACCCTCAACGTCTCCTGTTTGGAAGCAGACACCCTGCACTCAACCAGCACCCCGGAACGATAGAGCCACGGCCGCGAGCGGCCTGGTGAATCTCCGAGGCAGCCCTGCTCCTCCCGACAAAATTCCTGCCTTAGATAATAGCTCAAATTCGCGGAATAAAGGCAACAGACAGCGGTCGCAGCGTTCTGAAACAAGCGCGTTTCAGCGAAGTTCAGTACTTGCGAGGAGGAAACTCGGGATATTACCTAGCAGTCATGACCATCATACGAGCATAGGTCACTTACAATGACTCTCCCGATACCGTCGACGCTCTAGACAGAATAAGGTGTGATTATTACCCTGAATTTGACTGCTAAGTACAGGGCGACGCAGTGGAGAAGATGCGACGTCAAACTGACGGGCACCGAAAAATCCCCGAGACTGTAGCTGCTTACGGCGTAATTTGAAGATTATCGGAGAGCTCTAAGTTCTGTCTGCACCTCCAGAGTGCCGAGCGTTGATTGGTGACGACGGCGAGTTGGGGGAGAGCAGGAGCGCGGGAATTTTATTCGAACTGTGAGAGATTTAATTGGATGGCCGCCCGCCTGACATGTTGTTCAACACCATCATCTATGCAGACAACCTCAACACCCTAGGTGAGCCACACTCAAGCACCAATTCTAGGAAAATTCACGTACTCTGCGGGCAGTTCGCCGTTGTGCTAGACATTTTTCCTTGAACTGTTTCACTTTCCTCTTCGGCGCGGGCGCCTGATATTTAGGGCAGGCGCTCTGGCGTCGGGGCAGTCGACCTCGCGTCCTCACTCCTCGAACGCGACGCTCTCGCCCAAACATCGACCACAACGGCCTACATATCGTCGCGAATTATTGTCGGTATTTCTCGGCATTTTTGACACCTTGCCTTAATTTTCTTCTTGCCAGGTTAGGTGCCCCCCTCGGCGATGATAGGGCTCGGCACCATGGTGTCGGCGCGGCAAAACTAGCACCTATACGGTAAACGTCAACCTACGGCTCTGAAATTGTGAGGAGATCTCACAGCGCCATCACCTCAGAAGCTGACAAGCCGCGTTACAGTGGGACTGGCGAACCCTGATTCACCGACATATGGCCGTAACGTTCTCGACGTTGGTCCAATTCGCCGCACCAATGGCTCCCGCGCAGAAGATCATCTTGAGCATGGACAAGCGACCGGCATCGGCGTCGTATCTAAGCAGCCCTAGATGCGTTTTGTCAGCGATCATCAAGGATCGGTTCAGCTTTCTGCACAGACCGCAGACTCACAGCTTTCTTTCTCATGCCTGGTCACCTCCAACGTCAGAAGCGGGGCCCACACCCTTCCGGGAGGTACTTGGCTGCGCATATATGCGCAAGCTTGCCTCTGTCCGGATATCATTTCAGACGGGAAGGCGCGGCATGCCTATATGCAGGCCCCAGACTCACAGGAGATAAAAGACCCGACGTGCGGGTAACGCATTCGGCACAGAATCTGGGTCGCAGTCCACGAATGGCCAAATTTCAGGGCGCTGTCGGGCGCTGGAGCTGTCCAAGCTCGTGAAAATGTGAGAACACAGCATTTAGCGTCCCGCTTTCGTTCTCACAAGTTTTCGAGTATTTGGGCACATTCGGCCTCCCTAGAAAAGAGACCGTCAAGCGTACAATGCTGTCATAGCCTTGTGGATTCCTCTTTCGCTCAGTGGGTGCGTGTGGTGGCAAACAGAGCAGATCTCGGGTCAACGGTCGACGGTGAGATTCCCTTGTTGTCCCATGACCTATTGCACTCCCCTCAACGTTTGCGCTACTAAGGCCTTTCGCAGGCTGCTCAAATAGTTATCTCAGCTGTCGTCGGGCGGCCTACACGTGCCAAAGTATGCCTGGGGCTTCGCGCCGCCGATAGCGAGTAACAGCCGTGCGGGTGCATTCGTAGCTTGACTGGGTGCACTGACTGTCTGCAAAGATACTAACTTTGACGTGTGCTCTGCGGTGCGCCTCGTTGTTTCTGTGCACCCCCGCCTTACATCTGAAAGATCTGAACGACTGTAGGCTTCACAATCCGCCGTAGGCGCCCAAGCGAAATCCAGATTCGGTTCGATTTCTGGCGGCAGATCCGGAAGACTCCGGCGAACCGAATCGACTTAGTGCGCACGCTGCCGACGTCACCAGTAAATTGATTGCGAGGCAGAGTTCGTCCCGTGTTCCATAAAGTTCGAGCTTACCGCCGCATCTCTGCCTCATCCCCATCCCCATGCTCTGAC
>NW_006767628.1:394245-516789 GCF_000300595.1 Phanerochaete carnosa HHB-10118-sp
ACCTCCAACGTCAGAAGCGGGGCCCACACCCTTCCGGGAGGTACTTGGCTGCGCATATATGCGCAAGCTTGCCTCTGTCCGGATATCATTTCAGACGGGAAGGCGCGGCATGCCTATATGCAGGCCCCAGACTCACAGGAGATAAAAGACCCGACGTGCGGGTAACGCATTCGGCACAGAATCTGGGTCGCAGTCCACGAATGGCCAAATTTCAGGGCGCTGTCGGGCGCTGGAGCTGTCCAAGCTCGTGAAAATGTGAGAACACAGCATTTAGCGTCCCGCTTTCGTTCTCACAAGTTTTCGAGTATTTGGGCACATTCGGCCTCCCTAGAAAAGAGACCGTCAAGCGTACAATGCTGTCATAGCCTTGTGGATTCCTCTTTCGCTCAGTGGGTGCGTGTGGTGGCAAACAGAGCAGATCTCGGGTCAACGGTCGACGGTGAGATTCCCTTGTTGTCCCATGACCTATTGCACTCCCCTCAACGTTTGCGCTACTAAGGCCTTTCGCAGGCTGCTCAAATAGTTATCTCAGCTGTCGTCGGGCGGCCTACACGTGCCAAAGTATGCCTGGGGCTTCGCGCCGCCGATAGCGAGTAACAGCCGTGCGGGTGCATTCGTAGCTTGACTGGGTGCACTGACTGTCTGCAAAGATACTAACTTTGACGTGTGCTCTGCGGTGCGCCTCGTTGTTTCTGTGCACCCCCGCCTTACATCTGAAAGATCTGAACGACTGTAGGCTTCACAATCCGCCGTAGGCGCCCAAGCGAAATCCAGATTCGGTTCGATTTCTGGCGGCAGATCCGGAAGACTCCGGCGAACCGAATCGACTTAGTGCGCACGCTGCCGACGTCACCAGTAAATTGATTGCGAGGCAGAGTTCGTCCCGTGTTCCATAAAGTTCGAGCTTACCGCCGCATCTCTGCCTCATCCCCATCCCCATGCTCTGACGAGGCACTAAGAGCCCATCCTTGACCAACGCCTTAGAGCGCCGCCGCCATTGCATGCCTACCAGCAAAAGCTGGTACAGAATGGACCGATTAATATTCGGTTCACAGCCTCCCACGAGGCCTCAGATGGTCTTTGCCTTCAGCATGATGTCTGCCTTTTTTGCGGGTCTCCTGCTACTCACCGTACCAGACCTCCGTGCCTTTGGCAAGCCTATGTTCGACATTATACGAGAAGCAGCCCAGAAGCAGTTCGCGGTCGAGCAGGATGTGTTGTCATACAACGTGTCAACGTGTCCAGGTGCGTACCCGAGTGATTATTACGTGTGCGCTATCGTAAAACCTCGTCTAGGCTATGAACTGCGTTCTTTGCAGGAGACAAGAAATGGCCTCAATGCTCGCCTGAGCCTCGCTGGAAACGCATGCAATGCCTATGGCTTGGATATCTCAGACCTGACGCTGGAAGTTAATTACGATTCCGACACGAGGTGCGCCATTTGGATCGTTAGTCTAGAAGGTCGTTAATCGTTTTGACAGACTGCACGTAAACATTTATGACACTGCACGAACGCAATTCACTGTTCCCGAATCGGTGCTTACCCTTCCAGCTCCAGATGGCACCATCCACAAGGATTCGTCCGACCTCGTCTTTCACCACGACACGTCACCATTCGCCTTCTGGATTACACGCCGTTCCGAGCCAGATGCAATGCCCCTATTCGACACAAGGATATCCTCGCTGCCCAAAACGCCGATACCACCTGTTCTGCACGAAAATGCTACCTTCTACGATCACTCGTCTGCTCTAGACGGCTTCCCCTTGGTCTTCGAGGACCAGTATCTGCAGCTCGCGTCCGCTCTCCCCAAGGGAACGAATATCTATGGTCTGGGTGAAGTTCTGGCAAGTAGCGGTTTCCGCCGCGACATCGGCGAAACGGGCGAGGGGACCGTACAGGCGATGTGGGCCCGAGACGTGGCTGACGCTATCGATGAGAATGTGTAAGGATCTCCACCCCTTCCTATTCTGCCCACCGCTGATTCTGGTCCGCCTCGCTGACTAGTTACGGCGCACACAACGTCTACCTCGAGCACCGTTTCGATCCCGCTACGCAGCGCGCGCAGACACACGGCGTGTTCCTTTACAGTCCAGCCGGCGGCGATGTGCTACTGCTCACACCCAAAAACTCCGACGTGTCACTCGTTGAATATCGCATGATCGGCGGTACGCTTGATTTCTACTTCTTCTCCGGCCCGACCCCCCAGAGAGCCATCGAACAGCACGGTGAGCTCATCGGCTTCCCTACGTGGCAGCCTGCATGGGGATTCGGGTTCCACCTGTGCAAGTGGGGATATGGGAGTGTCGAAGGCACGCGCTACGCGGTCGATCAGATGTTGGCTGCCGATATTCCGATGGAAAGTACGTTGGCCCTCCCTCTGTACTGTCTTGGCAGGTTGACTGACGAGTTTGACAGCTATCTGGAATGATATCGACCTCTATCATGCGTATCGCGACTTTACGTTAGACCCAGTGTCATTTCCGGGCGAAGACATGCGCGCCTTCATTCGAGAGCTAGCGTCTCGCAATCAGCATTACGTCCCTATTGTGGATGCGGCGGTGCCGAAAGAGGTCAACGACACAGACGTGTACGACCCTTACAGACGCGGTGTCGAACTGTACGTCGTCTTCTTTCGCGGACCCCTCGACCTTAACTGATGTTCACCATAGTGATGTCTTCATGAAGAACCTCAATGGCACAGAGTATGTCGGCCAGGTCTGGCCAGGCTACACCGTTTTCCCCGACTGGTTTGCCGAGCATGCGCAGCAGTACTGGACGGAAGCACTGCAGAATTGGAGTGCCCTTGGTGTTGAGTTCTCGGGTATTTGGTTGGATATGAACGAAGCGTCGAGTTTCTGTGATGGCTCTTGGTGAGTTTCAATGGCCCAGTACGGATGCGGAGATATTGACATTTTTGATAGCGGGACGACTGCGGACTTGTCGAATACGACTGTGCCATTCATTCTTCCTGGCCTTCCCGGCAATGAAATCACTGCGTATCCCGAAGGGTAAGACTTTTACCGGTTCTATCTTCGAGCTCGAAGCTGACTTGATCGCTGCAGCTACGATTCGACCATCTGGGGTCCTAGTGGTAACATCACCATCGACGGCGCCCTGACTTACGGCGGCGGATACGGAGGAGGCCCTATACAAACCGACAAGCGTGGTCGCGCAGGCTGGGATACCTCTAGCAAGCGCGGCAAGGACGGACACAGTATCAAGGATCGCGACCTCAACACGCCGCCCTACGCGATCCACCACGGCAACGGCCGACTTTCGGACCATGCGCTCTCGATGAACGCGACGCATGCGGGCGGCCTCGTAGAGCACGACACGCACAATCTGTGGGGCATGATGGAGGAGCGTGCAACGCATGTCGCACTCGAAGCGGTACACCCGGGCAAGCGCCCGTTCCTCATCGCGCGAAGCACGTTCCCCGGCGCGGGCCGCTGGACAGGGCATTGGCTCGGGGACAACTTCAGCAAGTGGACATACATGTACCTGAGTATCCAGGGCGTGCTCCAATTCCAGATCTTCCAGGTTCCGTTCACCGGAGCGGACACGTGCGGCTTCAACGGCAACACGGACGAGGAGTTGTGCAACCGCTGGATGCAGCTCGGCGCGTTCTCGCCATTCTATAGGAATCACAACGTCCTCGGCGCAATTCCGCAAGAGCCGTACGTTTGGGACAGCGTTGCCGAGGCGTCGAGGCAGGCGATTTACATGCGATACTCACTACTGCCGTACTGGGTATGTACTATTTGCCGGGAAAATTTCGCTGGAAAAATACTAACGACACTATTCGTTGACAGTACACGCTGTTTGCCAACTCTTCGCAATTCGGCTCTCCCCCGGTCCGTGCGCTCTTCTGGGAGTTCCCCGACGAACCCGAGCTGTTCGGCATCGACAAGCAGTTCATGGTTGGGCACGACTTGCTCGTCACGCCCGTGCTGATGCCGAACGTCTCGACAGTCGGTGGCTGGTTCCCTGGGCGCGGCACAGTCACGTGGCGCGACTTCTACACACACGAGGTGCAGGGGACGAATCCGGGTCGGAACACGACGGTCGATGCGCCGCTCGGCAAGATCCCGGTGCACATTCGCGAGGGCGCGGCGATTCTGATGCACCCGAGCCCGAAGTACACGATTGAGGAGACGATGACGGCGCCGTACGGCCTCCTCGTTTCGCAAGCCGCGGACGGATACGCGTTCGGACACGCCTACATCGACGACGGAGAAAGCGTGCAGCCGACGCCGCATCGCAACGTCGAGTTCCGCGTGAGCACGGGACGGATTGACATTTCCAGCGCTGGAGAGTACAGCGTGCAACCCCAGCTAGAGAGCCTCACTGTGCTTGGCACAGCAAGGCCGAACGGCGCGGTGCGCGTACGGGGCCGTGAGGTGTATGACTGGGATTACGCGGAGGCGCAGCAGAGGCTGCTCGTTAGTGGTCTGCAAATCGACCTCAACGTCGACACGACCATCGAGTGGGAGTAGGGCGTGGCAAGATGCGGTGGGAAATGGCGCGCACGACGATGACATTCACGGCTCTCTCTCTCTCTCTGCTTTAGATTTGGATTCAGACCCGGCAATCTTTGTACTGGCTTTGTAGATGCTTTGCATGTTTTCATCGAGTTTTCTAATTGCGCAATATATTTGCTTACTTGCTTTCCTGCTTCTTGGTGGAGTCACAAAGGATGCGGAGGCGAGAATATCCGGCGACGCGTACAATGATCACGTGATATTTCATGCGTTCGCGACTCGCCAAACGGCGCGTCCATCCTTGACTGAGTTGACTCTACACCACCATAGCCATCGATTCTGCTTTCTCACAGCCGCTTCCTGCTCTCTTTGACGGTTAGCGTGCCTCTCTCCGCAGACCTGTCACTATGAGCGAACACATGACTCCCCGAGTCAACTCGGCCAGAATGCCAGACTTTCAAGGCCAAGTCGTCCGTTTGACGGGTAAAGTGTTGCGTGTAAGTGTCTTTGGAAGACTTTCATCGCATTTGACTATAGCTGAGGGTCGTACATGCAGCTGAGTGACGCATCGAACGAGGCGGTTCTGCAAGCCAGTGATGGTGGAGAAGTACGGGTCGTCTTGTCGAATGTACGCCCGCATTCCTCTGCTATCTGGCGTCCATCTTGCTGAGCATTTATATGTAGCTGAACCCCACGTTGATGACTGATGCGTACGTGGAGGTGGTCGGCAAGGTTGCGGGGAACGATGAGCTGAGGGCACTCGCAACGATAGATTTGGGCAACGAGCTCGGTGAGTAGCAGACCGCTCGTGGATTCGAGGTATGCGCTCATAGCGTCGTGATTCTTGCAGATATGGGGCTTGTTAACTATGTTGTTGAGAGGTATCACGACCCAAGATTTGCGAGTCTCGTTTAAACTGAAGCGTACAGCTTCGTGAGCGAAGAGCAAGTCTAGCTTTCTGCTAATTTCTCACTCCGCGCATGTCACGTATCATCACTCTACTGTAATATTGCACACTGCTGTTCTCAGACGACCTATGGCACAAAGCAAGCTGTATAGCTTTGATGCAGATGAATAGTAGTGGATAAGTAAGCCAGTAAGTAGCTGCGATAAGGATTTAAGGCGCTTATACTTTTAGTCCTTAGGCTTATTACAGTCTTACTATTAGCCAGTAAGCCAAGCAAGCTTACTCAGTTTAAGGATGGTCTTGACGCTTTTCGTTCCCCACCAGGCACGGCCGAAGTCCTTCTCGCGACAATCATCCCCACAGATCTTCTCCCCCAGACTCCCGAGCTTCCCCTAACTCCTGTGTCGAGTCTGTGTCTTGAATGCCTTCTTGGAGCCGAAATGGTCAGTCCACGGGACCTCCGAGTGACGTATCCCGTAGTTGCCGCATTCTTTCCGATCTGCGAGAGCGCGCAGCAAGGAGGGCCTTTCCTGACGCCTGTTTTTGCTATTTCTCATCCGCGACCGCAGACCGAGCTTCGGTGCTCGACAGCCATGGCCTGGTGGGTGGCGAGACCAAAATGAATTTGAAGTCTATTTGGCCACGGAGCCTGCGATCGGGCTGCTTGACGGGGGTCTTGGCGCTCGTGGTTTGCAACTCGCTCGCGTCTCAGGGGGTTCTCATGACCAGACGTCATCTCCACTGCTGGGTATAGGAGGTCGCGCAGGTTCCCCTTTGTGGGGTCAGCTGCCCTGCTTCCGGAACCCCGCAAACCGTCACGTAATGAGGCCTATCAGCGCGTTTGAAGGCTATATGAACAGGTGAGCGCTGCCGTGCACCTCCTCGATAGCTCTCCTCTTCACAGCACAATCTCCAAGATGGCGACCGCACATACCGACCTCCCGACGACGAAGCGTCTCGGCATCACCACCAAGGACGTCACGTCCGCCGACGCAGACAAGGTCGCGACGGAGTGGCTCAAGAAATTCGAGGAGAACATCCTCGAGAACGACATCGACGGCGTGCTCTCGCTCCTGACCGACGACGCCTGGTGGCGCGACCTGCTCGCGATGACCTGGGACCTGCGCTCGTTCCAGGGGCCGGCGCGCATCCGCCGCTTCCTCGAGGACCGCCTGCAGCCGGCGCAGCTGCACAACTTCCGGCTCACGTCCGCGCAGGCGGACGACCTGTACGCGGACCTCGCGTGGGTGCGCGTGCACTACACGTGCGAGAACGAGGTCGGCGCGTGCAGCGGCGTCGCGCGCCTCGTGCCCGTGCGCGGCACCTGGCAGGCGCACAACGTCTTCACGAACCTCGAGGCCCTGCACGGCCACCCCGAGGCGTCGGGCCCGCTCCGCGACCCCGCGCCGAACCACGGCAAGTGGCTCGAGCAGCGCGCGCGCGCGCGCGAGTTCGTGGACCGCGACCCCGAGGTGCTCGTCGTCGGCGGCGGGCAGTCCGGCCTCGAGATCGGCGCGCGCCTCAAGCTCCTCGGCGTGCCGACGCTCGTGTGCGAGAAGCACAAGCGCATCGGCGACAATTGGCGCCACCGCTACGCTGCGCTGTGCTTGCACGACGTCGTCTGTGAGGCTGCCCCCCTTGCTCTCTGTTCCGTGCGACTTCTGACGCGGTTGCGCAGGGTACGACCACATGCCGTACATCCCCTTCCCTGCGAGCTGGCCCGTGTACACGCCCGCCCAGAAGGTGCGTCATGCGCGGCGCCCTCTCTCTCTCTCTCTCTCTCTCTTCGTCTCGCGACGCTGACGTCACCTGTCCCTGTCCCCAGCTCGCGGACTGGCTCGAGTACTACGCGAACGCGATGGAGGTCGACTACTGGACCGACGCCAGGGTCATCAACGCCCGGCGCGAGGCCTCGGGCCCGAACGCAGGCAAGTGGCAGGTCACGGTCGAGCGCGGCGACAAGAACCGGGTGCTCTATGTCGACCACGTCGTCTTCGCCATCGGCGTCGGCGGCGGGACGCCGAACATGCCCAAGATCCCCGGCATGGTGAGCGCCAACCCCCCCCCCCCCCCCCCCCCCCCCCTCGTTGTTTTTTTTGGAGGGACTGACGCGGCGCGCAGGACGAGTTCGAGGGCCAGGTGCTGCACTCGACGCAGCACGACAAGGCGACGGACCACGCGGGCAAGAAGGTCGCCGTCGTCGGCGCGTGCACCTCGGCGCACGACATCGCGGCGGACTACGCGGACAACGGGGTCGACGTCACGATCGTCCAGCGCGCGTCGACGTACATCATGACCAACAAGGAGGGCATGCCCCGGCTGATGAAGGGTGCGTCGCCGTCGCGTCGCGCCTTGGGTTTCTCTCCCTTGTGACGATGGCTGATGTGCGCGTGTGCGGCAGGTGTGTATTGGGAGGACGGCCCGCCGACCGAGGTGGGCGACCTCATCGACAACTCGATGCCCATCCTCTACCGCAAGATGGTGCACAAGCGGATCACGAAGGACATTGCCGAGGCCGACAAGTGCGTCTGCTGCTCGCTCCCTTGTGGGGTCCACATGTCTTTTTTTTTTGTTGACCGGTTATGGGACTTGGCACACCCAGGGAGCTCCTCGACGGCCTGCACAAGGTCGGCTTCAAGACCAACCTGGGCGTCGACGGCTCGGGCTTCCTGATCCTCGCCATGCTGCGCCTCGGCGGGTACTACCTCGGTGTGTGCCCCTCTCTCTCTCTCCGCCTTTTGCTGCTCCTCTGGTAGACGGTTGTTGACGAGACAAACGATGGCACAGACGTCGGGGCGTCGCAGATGATCGTCGACGGGAAGATCAAGCTCAAGTCGAGCGGGCCGATCAAGCGGTTCACGAAGGACGGGCTCGTGTTCGAGGACGGGTCGGAGATGAAGGCGGACGTGGTGCTGTTCGCGACGGGCTACGGCGACCCGCGGGGCCCGATCCGGGACATTGTCGGGCCTGAGGTGGGCAAGCAGCTGACGCCGGTGTGGGGCATCGACGACGAGGGCGAGCTGCGGAGCTGCTGGAAGGAGATCGGCGTCGAGAACCTGTGGCTCATGATGGGCAACTTTGCGTGGTGCCGGTTCTACTCGAAGAGGCTTGCGCTCCGTATGTCGTCTCTAGTGCGCTCTGGTGTGAGGAGAACTGATGTGGTGCCCCCGCAGAGATCAAGGCCAGGCAGGAGGGCATTATGGGCGAGAGGTACTCTGCGCCCGTCAAGTGGTGAGCGGTCTCGCGACAGACATGGAAGCGGCGGCTCTGGACTTTGGAGGTGAAGAAAGGAATAAATTTGCATGTGATGACCGGATGTGTACTGTATATCTCTGTAAGTTCCGTACTATAGCATCTTGTATTTGTAGGAAGATACGTCTGTTGCGACCGCGAAACCGAGTCGTGTCCAAGTCCAGCGGACCCATTAATGTAACATTAGAGCGGACCCACTTGGTCATATGCGGCGACGCTTGCATTCACACTTGCCAATTCATTTTTCCTCGAAGGACGCCACAAGGCCCCCGCCCACGTGATGAGACCCGCCGAAATGAATCGCCTCGGAGCCGTTTCCTGCTGTGAGCTCCGCCCGACCGAGTCGACAGAGACCGGCGTCATCTGCCTGCCTGCCTGCCACGCCGGAGCCGGGTACGACTGTTGTTGTCCGCTTTGCTGGCACCTGCCAGCATGCGCTCGTCATAAACTCTCTCGAACTTGGGACATGCGTAGAAAGAACGTCTCGACACGTTGCCAAACGGCTGCTGCATGCCATGGATCTTCCCAGCGCACGTTCGACGGCGCTCGCCCGACGTGCGCCAGCGGAGCAGTTGGATGCAACATTGCAGCTGCGGTTGCCGTTGGCCATGGTATATAGGCGTGCTCTCCCGGACTCCGACTGCACCTCACGCATAAGCTGACAGCACACATTTTGAGCTCCCACGGGAGCATCCCATGAACACACTCCCAGTCTTCTGATGATCTCAACGCCATTCCACTACCCAGGACCAACGAGAAGCGCATCTGTCCCGTCCATAACCATCGAACCACCGACGCCTGTAGTAGGAGGCTCGCCCACGATGTCGTCTGTGACTGCTGACTCGGCCAGCGAGCCGCAGGCGCAGAAAGCAGGGTGGAAGGTCACGGACGTGGTGAGCGTGCCACCAGAGGTCTGCGGAGCGCCCCACTGACGCACTTTCACACAGCTCGGACTGACCTTCCTCGCCAGCCTCCTCACCCTCGGACACCATACGAGCCGGAAGCAGCCCCATGGCGACGCTCCGGCCTCGCAGGGCGTGCGCGAACAGAAAGAGCCTGCCGCCGCGCAGAGTGCTCGAGAGCTGTCCAAGCACGACGTCGCAAGTCCTTCTGAGGGGAGCTCCCATGGCTTTTTTGCGCGCGTGACCGCGCGGCTTGATGCGATGGACGTGTTGCAGGGGATGTATGCCGGTCATCTCGGGGCACGCGGTGAGCACTTTCTGCTTCTACAATGGACACGAGTGTGTTGACAAAATGCTCAGCCCCATGCCTGATGGACTAGGCCAGATGTAATTTGTTTAATGTTTCACGTCGAGTAATACGGAGCGCGTCGAAGGTATTACCTCTTCCCTCCTGTTTCGTGGTATACTACCTGTAATAGTCATTGTAATGGTGTCAACATACCGGGACCCCGCTGTTCACGACGAGAAATGTACTTGAGCAGATGTTCAGAGAACCTCGAGACCTGGCAACCCACAACCCACCCTTGATGACACCGGAACTCCGCAGCTGCACCCAGATTTTGCTGCGTGGGCCAATGGCTTTCAGACAGAACGAAGGCGTGGCTGGTGTCGTACTCTGCGCTCACAACCTCGACATCCTCCGGAGGAATACTTGACCCAGCCGTCCGCGGCACATCCGCAGCTCAGCGCTTCTCCATAACGCGCGCACGTCATGAGTGCCTCGTAACCTAAAGTTGCACTCACCGTGAGGTCCCCTGGTCAAACATACGGGAGGTGCGAACAAGAAGCAGCGTCGAAACATGGCCGCCGGGAGTGATCAATGATCGATGAGCCAAGACTGGTGATCAAACATTCTCTGTCGTCTGTCTGGAGAGTGCATCAGTTCCATGGCTATGACAACGTTCTGTCTCGGAGAAAGCTCCGGTTTATCTCCCAATTTAGGCCTACCAGGCGCATCAGGGACGTGCCCCGGCAAGCGTCGAATCCAGGAGCGACACAGATAACCTGCAGCCCGCAGCCCAAGAAGCAATAAGATAGACGTAGCTCAGCATGACAGCATCGGCCTTGTATCTACGGCTGAACTCTGCTGGAAATACCCACACGAGAGAATTTTTCGGCCATCTTTCTCGGACCGGGGTTAAATTCCGCTAAATGACGTATTCCGAAAATAATGTAATTTGTATTCCCGCAGTCCCGTTGGTGCAGCGTCCGGCGAACGAACGTCTCACCATCCTACCACCACCGTCGTCTCTCGCAGCCTGCTCTGCCTGAACTACGAGATTCTCCCGCTCTGGTCGCTCCCAGACCCTCAGACGACCACCTCCACCACTCCCGAGCCGACTAGAACGGCCGCTTCGGCCGTACAGGCCTAACCTAACGTTGACTAGTGCCCCTACACCATGGTCCCGTCCTCATCCGCATCGTCCACGGTGCCTGCGCGTGCGCGCGACGCAGGTACAACCAAAACGCTCTCCACCCCGAGTGCCACCTTACGACTGACGAGCGCAGGGAGCAAGGACGCCCTGTACCAAGTCAGGCTTCTCTCGGCCTTGCGCAGCGGTACGGCCAGGCCATGTTGGCAGCTCTGCTCGTGTGCTCAAAGCTCGCTTTTGTCGTTCTCGCAGGTGACCCGGCGCAGATCCACCCGTTCCTCGCGGACATTGGCAGGGACAGACGCAGCTCGGCGGAGGGCGAGGTAGACCTCGGCGCGGCTGCACTGCATCTCGCAGTCCGCTGTGCATCATGTGCGTCTTCCCAGTTCTCTACATGTTGCGTTTTCGGCCCGCTAGACGTTGCAGCCTCCCAGGCGACACCGTGGCGCTGCTCCTCGGCCACAAGTGCATCTCCCCCAACTCGGTGCACCCGCCGGGCTCCGGGACGACCGCGCTCCACCTCGCCGCGTCGCTCCCCCGCCTCGACGTCGTGAACCTCTTGCTGGAACAAGACGGCGTCGACGACACGCTGCGCGACGCCCAGGGCCGCACGTGTCTCGAGGTGGCGAAGGGCAAGGAGGCCGTCCGGGCCATCAAAGGTGCGCACACACACACACACACACACACCCACTCTCGCCCGTCGTCCGTTTTTTTTTTCCCGGGCCCCAGCCCTCACGCCCACGCTTGCTGCCCGCAGATTCACGCGCGCTGCTCGGCGCGTCGTACCGGTCGCTCCTGCACCACTACGTCCTTTCGTCCCCGAACGAGAAGCCGCCGGACGCGCTCGTAGCCATACTCGCCTCGCCCCGCATCCGGCACGTCGACCTGGCGTACCTGGACGACACCTCCGGGACGACGCTGCTGCACGAGGCTGCGCGCCGCAAGGACCTGCGCCTCGTAGAGCTGGCGATACGCGCCGGCGCCGATGTGTTCGCGCGGGACCGAAAGGGGCGGGCGGTTGGGGATGGGCTCCCCAAAGATGATCGCGTCAGGGTGTTCCTGCGACAGTGTATGTACGAGGGTTGTGCGCGTGTCGGGACGCAGCTGATGTCCTGTGTTTAGTCAGCAACCAGGATACGACGCTGCTGGACCAGTCGTCCACCGAGCCTCTGGAACTCAAGGGATATCTGAACAAGTATACTAATGTTGCCAAAGGGTACAGTACCCGATGGTTCGTCCTGAACCAGGGTATTCTGTCATGTAGGTTTCTCCACGTCTTCCCCGGCATTCCCTAAAATCTGCTTCGTCAGACTATCGCCATCAGGAAGATGAGCAGGTCGCCTGCCGGGGCTCGATATCGATGAAGACAGCCGTCCTCAAGCAGACCCCGGGAAGCAGTGGTCTCCGCTTTGAAATACAGTCAACCCCAACGCGTGGGCATCACGGTGTGCAGAAATGGTACCTGAAAGCGAACCATCCGGTTGAGGCGTCCCGCTGGGTGCAGGCGCTCACGAAAGGCATAGAGTGGGCACGGCGCGAAGCAGAGCGGACAAGCGCGGAGAGCGAGGTCGCAAGCCTTGTGGCGCCGTCTATGCGCACGTCGACAAGTACACTGCACCGGCGAGGTCATCAAATGTCTATAGAGTCTACTCCCAGCTCTATCGGTGGAGAAGAGCCCCCGGACGGAAGTCCTGATATCAAAGAATCTAGCCGAGATGGACATGAACTCGACGGATACAGGACCGAAGGCTCGTCCTCGGACGAGTCGCAGCACAACCCGCCTCACCATCCCAACTTCGACCTCCACGGCAACTCGACAGTCATGCAGATGGAGCTGACTGCGCAGATGCTCAGCGATCTCGAGGCCGGTGCCTCCGCGGCCGACGTCAAGGCTGCGATGGCCGACTCGCTGCACACGGCGCAGACCCTGCTGTCCGAGTACGTGCAGATGGTGCGCGAGCGCGAGGACTGGTACCGCGAGCACCTCGCGAAGGAGCGCGAGCGCCAGAACGTGTGGGAGCAGAGCCTGCAGGCCGTGGTCAGGGAGGGCGAGTTCCTCGAGCGCGAGCTCCGGACCCAGTCGCGCAGGCGCAGCCGCATGGCCGACGGCTCAGGCTTCATCTCCATGTCCGAGATAGGCTCTGCGGTGAGCACGCTGCGCAACAGGCCCTCGGCCCTTGCGCTCAGTCCCCCGCCCACGGCCGCTGCTGTCGAGCCGCCCATGGACACGCCGACACCGACTGTCGTGACGACCGCGCCGCCAGCGGAACCGCCCGTGGAGACGCCGACGCCGACGGCCTCCGCCATGGCCATCCGCCGCAGGTCGTTCGGCCGACGACCGGGGGCGGCGGCCGCGCCTGGCATGCTCCTCTCGCCCTCTGCGTCGCGTCCGCGGAGCCTGGTCGCGGGCACGACGTCCCCGACGGCAGAGGAGGACGAAGACGAGGTCGACACGGACGAGGAGGACGAGTTCTTCGACGCGATCGAGGCGAACAACCTCCCGAACCTGGTGATCACCGACCAGCTCGCGGGCAGGCGCACGGAGCCGCTCCCGCCGCCGATCGACCGCGCGCAGTACACGGGCTACGAGCGCCTCCGGCCGCGCCTCGCGATCTCGAGCGACGACCGGCCGCCGATGAGCCTCTGGGCCGTCCTCAAGAACAGCATCGGCAAGGACCTGACGAGGATCTCGTTCCCGGTGTTCTTCAACGAGCCGACGAGCATGCTGCAGCGGATGGTGAGTGCGCGCGTTTAGGTTTTTGGGGGCGCATTGGTGCTGACGCAGTGCATCTCACAGGCGGAGGACATGGAGTTCTCGGAGTGCTTGGACGCGGCTGCGGCTGAGAAAGACCCTCACCGGCGCATCGCGTTCGTGGCTGCCTTCGCCATGTCAAATTACTCCTCGACGATCGGGCGTATCGCCAAGCCGTTCAACCCCATGCTGGTAAGCTTCCTCTTCGTACTGTCTGGTCACGCCCACGATTCTCAAGCTGCACTGCAGAGCGAGACTTTTGAGTACGTTAGGCTCGACAAGAAGTACCGCTACGTCTCCGAGCAGGTTAGCCACCACCCGCCGATATCAGCATGCTGGGCAGAGTCGCCCATGTGGCGGTACTACGGAGAGGTCGATGCGCAGAACAAGTTCCTCGGCAAGTCGTTTGAGATTCGTCCGACTGGTGTCGCGCATGCGGACCTCTTGCTGCCCGAGGAATGGGTGCCGGACTATCCGAAGGCGGAGAGCGCAGTCCTCGAGGGCCGTAGCGTCGAGCATTTCAGCTGGAAGAAGGTCACGACGAATGTTTCGGGTTTTATTCTTGGGTCACCGACCATCGATCATTACGGGGACATGGTGGTATGTTTACGTCTGTAATTCGGGGACGTCGCCTCATCATCCTCTTTTTGCAGATAACCAACCATCGTACCGGAGACCAATGTGTCTTGACCTTTAAACCACGTGGCTGGCGCGGTAAGGACGCGTATGAAATTAGTGGCTACGTTGCGGACAAGGACGGCGACGTCACGTACGAGATCGCGGGTCGCTGGAACAGCCAGCTCGTCGCCAGAGCCGTAGGCGCCGGCGTCGGACACCTGCCTCCAGACCTCTCCGCGCACACCGCCTCTTCGATGCCCGAGTACATCCTCCTCTGGCGCAACTCAGAGAAGCCCCGCGCGCCGTTCAACCTCACGCCGTTCGCGATCACGCTGAACGACTGCCCCGAGGACACGCTCAAGCCGTACCTGTGTCCGACGGACTGCCGGCTCCGCCCGGACCAACGCGCGTTCGAACTCGGCAAGTACGAGCGCGCGAACGAGCTGAAGCAGAAGCAGGAAGAGTTCCAGCGGGCGACGCGCAAGGCGCGCGAGGACGGCCGCGCGCCGCCACACCGCCCGCGCTGGTTCTCCGCACAGACGGAGCCGGACACGGGCGAGCGCGTCTGGGCGCCCGCGCGCGTCGAAAACAAGCTCGAGTATTGGGTCGAACGCGAGCGGGTATACAAGGAGAAGGCCGGCGCGCGCACAGCTGAGAGCTGGAAGGCCGTCGACAGGATATTTATTGATGATCAGCCGTAGACGGACTCGTACGTGTTTTTTGTGTTGTGTGTACTCTCAATAGTGTTACTTTTGATACCGTGTATTGGTTTGGACGATTTCTACTGTATCTTTTTCGTTGTTGTTTGCCGACTGTTACTAGTGATAATTTGTATTTTTCCTCGTTAGGTCCGGGATCTTCGGGCCAGCCGTCAGTCGGCTTTCGCTTTCAAACTTGTGACTGGCAAGAGATGCGAGCCTAAATTTCATTCTCCTTGTAGCCGAGGAGAGCGGTGTCACATGTGAGATTGCCGGTCGCTGGGAGGGTCAGACCGTCGCCGATCTGCGCAGGCCGTTGCCGTGCGATGCACAGCTGCATCGCGTTCTCGACCGTTCTGCGCACGGCACAAGAAGACGTTGCACGATACGGTAACGCGATTTTGATGGACGCGTGCATAGCTGAATCTCGAGTCGTAGCTCGGGGCCTAGTTTCTCTCTATTTTAAGGCATACCTTGTGTACATGGGGGAGTGAACCGTTCGAATACTCGGACGAGGAGCTCGAAAAGACAGCTAGCAGTAGGGAAATCTGAGTGCAGAGGACCTGGCCGAGATTGGCCAGCGGAGTAGTTATCGTTGTCCGACGCTCGAGATTAATCTAGGTCGTCTTTCCAAAGCATGAGTCTGAATCAAGAATATTGATATTGCATACACCGTGCATTTGGAAGAATCTGTGCCATCTGCATGTTGCTGCAAGGTTGCTAGCTGAAGTATGGCTAACTCTGAGGGGACTGTAATTCGCTTGAAGCTTGGGCAGTGTGGCGACTGCCAGTCCGCTAGCCACCAGCGATATCTGGTTCTCCTCCACGACACTTCCACTCAAGTTGAACTTGTGCGGGAGGCGTGATATCAAGTCTCAACTCCCGGACGCTGAGGCGGCGCAGCGCGTTGGTTTCCCCCGCAGGCTCCTGGATGTCCTTGTACCATAGCCATTGTTGCATTATGAGTTTGCGTATAGCACATTACGAAGTATACCACAGATAGCTGTACTTCAATTAACGTCTCTAATGAAGAGCGAGTCCCTTACGTGAACTGCAGTGCTTGTCGTGTCGCAGGCGATAGTTCCCCCTTTACTACCTCTATCATATCGTTCGTCCAACGAGAACTGAGCCATGGACTCAGCTCAAGGACCTCCAGCTGAGATAATCGTTCGAGACTCCTGCTAAATGATGTCCAATCGACTTGTCGCAGCACGGTTAAGCTGGGGTATATAACGACCGTATCGAGGTAGAGACGAATCCACCGAACTGAAGGAGGTGCCGTCGAGAGTATGGACACAACCGTGCACCCTATGTACACATTGGTTGCCTCTACTTGATTGTAAGGGTAGTATCGAAAAGGACAAATGCATATCGATTTCAGTTCGGCGCATGCGGACAGGTTCACCAGGATAGCTAGCCCTAGGAAGCCAAAATATCAGAGAGGACAACAAGGAGAGAGACGATATAGACAACGTACGCATTTCCATGAGATCCCCCCGTATCGCAAAACGGACGGTTTGCAGCGCCGTCATGCGCCTAACGAACTCATCTGCGAGCGATAGCACCGGCGCACTCAGCTCGACGAAGAGCACGCGCAGGTGATGTGAGTCCACCATCTCTTTCAGCGCCCCCAGCATCTTTGCACCCAATTCTCCCTTCAAGTGCAACTCTTCGAGTTTGAGCGGTGTTTGGCGTGGAAGTGGGATCGGTGCGAAACCATGCCAGGTAGCAGGATATCTGCGTGGAAGCATAGTATAGCGGATCGAGAGGAACCTGATGCTCGTAAACAGGCCGAGGATCGCGGCGAGTCCCATGCTTTCGGACGCTCCGCTCTCTGCAGCTTGGCCATGGTAGGTGCCCAAACTGGAGATATCGCGCAGCTCAACCGTGTCGAGGGAGAGCCCATCTTCCAGCCAATGTGAAACCAACGGAGAAGGAGATATGTCATCATCGAAGCTAAAGTTGAGACGTGCCAGAGTAATGGATTTCAAGTTGGGGAGCGTTCGAAGCGTCTCAAGCAGAATCGACGCGGGCCATACTGGCCATTTGCCCTTTGAGGAGTAGAAGGACAGCTTCCTGACGCAGTGTTGTATGCGCGCAGAGGCTTTCATCGCTTTCAAGTAGTCGTGCCAATTGTGGCATGCTGTATCCGGTGACTCGGGCTGAGGCTGCACGTTCAGTTCAAGTTTGCGGAAGAGGAGTCGGGAGCTCGGGAACAACCAGACGCGGCAGACGAGGGAGCAGCACGAAAGTTGTGATTTATCGTCGATATGGTGTAGTATAAGCTCGAGGAGCTCCTCGGGCAGTGCCTGCGCAGACATGGTCGACCTGCTGGTAGTGGCAGCCCGAGAGCTTCAAAACGAAAGCGCGTCTATTTCGACGCCACAGCTTTGATGCGCCGCGTTTGTGATGCGCCCTCCGAGTCATAGGCCGCCAGCTCATTTCATGCTCTCACACCGTCTTCTATCTGCGAGGGCACTCAAATTATTCCTAATTAGATGCGAAATTGTTAATCAACTTTGTACTGTCCTGGTTTACGGCAATCCCAGCGTTAGTAAGTGGTCAGGAGCTCCGGCGAGTCTGAACTTCGAGCCTCAGGCTCTCCCCAGACCGTAGGTCCTGCCAGGAAAAGTGCCTCACATCAAGTACACTTGGGGTTACACTACCTCACTCGTGCACTATTTTGGAGTAAGCCGCCGGAGAGCTTAGGTCTTTGCGGGTTTATATAA
Source organism: Phanerochaete carnosa HHB-10118-sp (assembly GCF_000300595.1). Classification (NCBI taxonomy): domain Eukaryota; kingdom Fungi; phylum Basidiomycota; class Agaricomycetes; order Polyporales; family Phanerochaetaceae; genus Phanerochaete; species Phanerochaete carnosa. Next base: position 412,019 of record NW_006767628.1, read on the forward strand.
TGGTGGTAACGATGGAGTTCTGCATTAGATCCTCTGAGATTGAGTGTGGCAGAATATGAATATGGTAAGTTTATTCCGAAGCTGTTAGGTTGATAAGACTGCTAAACTATAGTATAGTTCGCTATTAACGCTAAGTTTGTTGGGTAGGCTGTGTCTCAATCATCGCATCCAGCCATTTGCGGTCATATCCTCAGGCTACACCTACCACGAATCACCGACCTCCTATCGACAACGTCCACGGCATTATCGACGACCCATAAGGTGAAAACCTGAGCACTACGCACCTGCTGGTGTCTTGTAGAGGCCTCGTCTCTTGCATGTTGCGATCAGGGTGCATGCTGAGATGCGTAGTTGCAGGCTGGTCATTCAGCGTGGCAACCATACCGGGGGCTGTGAATCTCCTCTGCTGCCGTCGGCCATATAAAGGATGCTGAGGAATGTCTTGGTTTCCGAGGACGTCCTGGCAGTGGCAACCCGTATCATCTTGCTGCTCGAGCTGGCCTCTCCCACCTTGTTCGCTTATTCTGTGTTGTAGCCCCGCTCATGCCACTCATGAAATACATATTGTTGACGTTGCTAATCGCTGCCTTTGTTACAAATGCCGTGTTGATTAACGTAACCGTAGACGATGCAGGCACCGACCGGCTCACAGGACTTGGATTCTCTTACTCGCCACTATCCGACTGGAATTTTGGACCAAACTGCACCGAATGCGTGGCACAGCTCAACCGGTCACAGCTTCATATGGGCAGCTGGCATGATGCCACGTACGACGGGTCCAACGGGCCACGAACAGAACTCCAGAGCGCAACTCTTGGTTTTAATGGTAAGATATTCGTCCGTCGAGTGCGTCTTCGACGATTCATTCATCTTCCGGCACAGGTTCAGCGATATACGTGTACGGAGTGATAGTGACATCGCCATTGATACCATTTGGAGATACAAGCTCGACCCACCTCGGATTCTTCATCGATGACCAGCTCGTGGGAACATTCAACAACACGCCGGCTGGAAATGGATCGAACCCTGCGGCATTCAAGTATAATGTTACTCTGTATTCGAATCGTTCACTTCCACACGGTCCGCATACCTTTGTGTTACAGAATGGTCTTGACGGCGGGCCTGCGTCGATTGTCCTTTTTGACTATCTTGTATATTCAACGTGAGCAGGTTCCTACTATTTGCCAACCCACGCCCTTACTTCGCCGTGTTCAGTGAACAAGAGGACGCTACGGTGACTACGTCGGCGGCGGCGGCATCTCTATCAATGACATCCCCTACTATCCCTCCTCCGACTTCAACGGAACGTCCAGCATCAAGTTCGAGCGCACTAGTCAAGGTCTTACCAGCTACGCTCGGCGCGATTGCTCTCATAATACTCCTCGTGCTAGCTCTGTTGTGGCGGCGCCGTCGTCGCCGTCGCAACTGGTTCCGCGCTTCTCGTACTCCTGAGGTCGACCTGCTTTCACAGCCTCTATCAGCAGCCAATCTGCGCGCACACGACAGCCGCGGTTCTGTCGTTGTAGGTGCGCGTTCTCGCAGCGGGACGACATCTTCGCCTGAGACGCATTCACCTCTGCTGCACTTGGCGCGGCCTGGTAATCCCTCGTCGACCTCTTTCATAACCTCCTCGTTCTTGCCTAATGCCTCCTCGGGCGGATATCTACCAGACAAGCTGCGCATGCAAGCATTCCCTTCCAACCAATCGTCACATCTCACCCGTAACCCTTCGCTTACCGCGCATTCGGATATTGCACAGACAGAGTATGCCGAATCGCTGCCACCGCCGTATTCTAGAGGGGTCGATGAGAATATATAAATGCGCTGAAAATTATCATGTGTTGTTTGAAGGATGTACTTGGTACTTTGCACTCAGCTTCGATTTTTATTTATACGCCCGATGTACAGTTCTGTAGAAGCGATGCCCCAATCTTTTCCGGGTATAATATATCATGTAGACGTATACACATAGAAATCAAACTCTCACTCACGTAAATGTCCTTCTATGAGCTTGTGGACATCCTCACTTCCTAGTCTCTTTAGAACAGGCCCATGAATGATAACGGCCACACTTCTCATATAAGGTCTGTTCTTCAAGAGACGACGCAGTTAGGAGGTGCGGGGATACCTATTCATTCTCGTACATCAGTACAGCCCCAACCTCACTCTCGTACATCGGTGCGGCCCCAGCCTCACTCTCGTACATCGGTGGAGCAGTCATTGCCGCAAGACTGCTACCGGGGTGCACGCTCTCTGCTATTTCCGACCTCACATATCCCTCTCTTTCGCCCGCGTCATCAGCAGCCATGTCCTGTCCCCTCCGTGAAGATGGCGCGTCAGTCCCTTCAGCTGGGGCGTATGCCGCCTTTTCTGATGCGTGTGCACGGGGCGCCTCTTGGAGCGTACTCGCCCGCTTTGCGCGATAGGACGCTGAGGAGTAGCTTGGCGCGGATTCCCAGTAGGGCGGTGACTCTGCCTGGCCGACCGTTGCGAGACGCCCGAGATATTCGGAGGTTTCGTTGGGAAGAGCAATACGGTGAGGAAAACCACCGGCGGCGTGTCGGTGTCGATGAGCCTTGCGTGCGAGCACGATGAGAACAAGTATAACGAGGGGTACAGCAGTCGTGAGGCAAATCACAATGGTACGCATTGCGCCCGAAAGACCATGAGTATGATTTGGTGTAACCGTGTTGTTTGTCATGGAGGGAGACGCTACGGAAGAGATGTTGGTCGATGTAAGCTTGGTGTCTCCGAGAGAAGAGTTCGAACCAGAACTTCCGACGGGACTTGTGGACGAACGATGAGAGGCTGGCGGACTAGACTGATGCGTGCCGTTGGTTAGTGCGTCTGAGCTGGAAGGGACGATTATAGACGGAATGGTACCAGAGGCACTAGAAGAGCTGCTTGGCTCAGGTGCAGTGGATGTATCGGGAATAGGACTGACGTTTGAGTAGAACTACTACCATTGTCCCTAGTATTATCAGCATTAGACCCAAATCATGTCTTGGAATGGCGTGCTCACTTGGAATATACCAAATAATCCAGCAATACCAGGCTGATTGGTCCACCTATACGCCCGTTTTGCAGCATAAATGCATGTGATGCTTCATCGAGACCCTCGGCAGCGAAGAGCAGTTGACTATATGTATATGCGCTTTTGGAGCTGGTTGGTGTGAATGTGAAGTTTCCCTTTTTGACTCTGTCGATGAAGAACGAGATGTCGGCACTGCTGATAGGAGACGTCTTTGAGTGCGAGAGAATGCCGTAGACATATATGGCGGATCCTATCAGGCAATCAGCGTCGGCTCGGGACGCATGGGGGTACACAAGACACACCAGTGAAGTCGAACGTCGCGTTTTGCGGCGTGTTCCGACCCTCTATTGATGGATCATACGTCGTGTCGTGCCAGGTGCCGTTGTGAGCTTTCGCAGGATTTGGCTGGGCCTGACAGCCCGAGCACGTCTGCCCAGTGCTCCAGCCGAATGTGTATGACATGCCATACGTTGACGTGGGGTCTGCGCCCTGATCATCGACAGTGACGTTGGTGAGTGCCCTGGAGGCGGAGATGAAGTAAATGAAGATGTAAATGAAGACTACCACTGAGTAGCCTCGAGAAAAAGGTGCAAAGAGCATGTCTAGGGCCACAAAGGGACAGTGGAGGATGAGAGTAAGATACAGGCCACTACCTAACGACGCAGCTTGTATCTGCGACGTTCGAAGGCTGTACGGTCCTATCAAGCAAACAGCACAGCACATTTGAGCGTACGCTCCAATTTTGCGAAAAGAAAGCATCTTACTAGCGATGATCACTTCCCTAGCCTCGTACCTTTCGGTAACGACGCTTCAAGTCCTTCTATTAGAAACATTATGAGAAGCAGAGTTCTAGGCCTGGGCAGTGTCGTAGTCTGATAGATACCATGTGCGATTAGACTCCTACTATCCAAGTTGAGCGTGAATTTCGCTGATTTGGTATTTGGCAAAATCTTCTGCACTGGCCGTAAGACAATTTCACTGTAGGTCACTCCAGTATATAAACAGCCGTCCTGCCTGTCGCCTCCGGGGAAGCACATCCCACCGACATTTCCTGTCGGCATTTCTCACATCAATCCAGGTGAAGATGTCTCCAACGGCATCGACTCTGATAGTAGGAGTTTTGGTGCACAGGTGACACCGGAAACATGTCCAGCACGAGGACGACGATACCGGAGTTCCTCTCTTGCAGGCGTTTTATTTTGGAACTTCCGGGCTCCACGAATCCGTACGATGATCATCCAGCTTTGGCAGTGATATGGAAAGGCGCCGAAGGGTGGCCAAGAGTGCGGGAGGGCCGAGGGTGACGATGACAAGGGATACGATGAACTTTCGAGACAAGGAAGGCAAGAAGGCGCATGATAGGGAGCCATACAGAAACAGATAACAGGGGAGATTCAGGAGTTCAATGAATAAGTGCTCGAATGATCGAACGTTGGCGAAACCAGGGCAAAGTCACGGATCATCGCGAGCTTCCTACACAAATGTTTATGTCGCACGCTCTAGATTGTCGGCACAGATTAGTTTCGCGAATCTCCAGAAAGAGCACTGTCAATGACGGGACGGCACACCTTCGCTCTAAGTGAGTCACTTAACCATGCATCTGACGATGGACAAGTCGGGTCCTGTGATAAACAAAACTGTGAGCCTTAATCCGGGGAGCATCTGCGAGATCTAGTGACATACTGGTATCCGTGCTTGCTAAAAAGCAGCTCGCTCGTTCGCGGGTAATTTGCGAGAGGGCGACGACCGCGAAGAGCGTCCACTACCGTTCGAGAAGGGCATCGACGACGACGACGCTGTATCGAAGAAGTCAGCGCTATTTAACAGACACCACACACGGGGGCGGAGGACGTACTATCATCCTGAGAGCTGACAGTCTCCGCTTGCACTCGCGCCATAGCGCCGCCACCCACTATGCCGCCACTGGTGAAGAGTTGCAAGATTGTTGCAGCGTCCGAGGGACAGATAGGCCCGCAGTGAGCAACCAAAGATATGGTTTTCGCGCTTGAAAGAATATTCAGCAACATGCAACCCTGGGCTGGGCTGGAATGTGGAGTTGAGAGCAAAGGCGGAGCCCAGGTGTTCAGGCCTCGAGGCTACCGAGAGGAAACGGGTGAAGACAGGATCACGAGCGAGATCATGCCACACACCTTCGTCTAGACTGTTGTGCATGATGGCTAGTTACCGTCAGGTGGATGAGGCGAAGGGCAGGCAAGGGCATACGGTTGAGGCATGTAGAGACTAAGAAACTCCCGCAGCATTCACCAGCCACCATGCATCTGCGCCTGCTGACCGCCCCCCCCCCCCCAAACAGCAACAACAACAGTATCAGCAAGCAGACTATGGAAAGAAGACGCGATAACCGCATGTCCGCTCTCGTAGTGGAAGGCTTTGGACGAACCGGACATGGCAACCGCAAAGCGCGCAGCATGATCTCGGGATTCTCGGCGTCAGAGATAGTTACTTAAATCATATGATAAACACGTGACCGCGTCGTAAACGCGACTCGGACTCTCGGAGCGCGGCCGGCGGTTGCGGATCGCGCCTCTTTCTCGGACGATGCGTCATCTCCAGGCCATCTGCTGTTGTAAGCCAACAATATGCGGGTAAATTAATACAAGTAAGTGCTGAAGCTCGCTGCTCTTGTGTTACATGGTATGTTGGCGATGTTCCCAAGAATGATGGCGGTGTGAGGCAGGCAACCTTCATCTGAAGTGCTGGTGACACGGAGGAGTCTATTGGCGGTTGTAGGCGTGCCGCTTGCTTTGGTGGCAATAGCGAAGGTGCAGGCCCGCCAATGAAAACGGCATGTGAGCTGCGCCCATATATGGGGTGTTCCACGGTAAGAGGGGAGAGCTGGTGAGGGAGCGACATAAACAAGACACAGAACAACACGGACCAGGTCCTTGAATTCTCCCTCTTTGCGATCTCCTGGAAATCGGCACTGTTGGCAGCTGACGTGACGCTCAGCTACAGATACGCTGACCGATCTACACTGGACTCGACTAGGCCAAGTAGCGAATGTAGCCTCCCTGCCGTCTGATGATAATGCTCCTGGCTTGAACTCGCTTTCTCTAGACAACAGGCGCTAAGTATGCGAGTGATATTTCGGTGGTTAAGTCGACAGTAGTTTGGGTAAACGGAGGCTGATTCGAGCACAGGTTCTGTGCTTTCGTCTTCGAAAATTGCTGCTGTTCGGCGATTAAATACCCCCGCACTGCGCGTGTCACGACAATCGTACTCAGCCGGAGCGCGTGGCCCAGCATATCGAAGCCCCGGCGATACGTGGTGGGCGGAATTGCCGACGCTGAGCATGACGGCGACGTATGCCACGAGCCCATGAGCATATTCGGCCTCAAAGTAGACTTCATGGACCGTAGCGGGCACGACGCCCAACTTGAAGTAGCAACGACGCGACACCGTACAGTTGGAAGGCTGTGGACTGAATCAGCATTGTGCATATCGGCTCAGAACGCGGAAACTTACACTTATCAATGAAATTACTCAGGCGCCCGCATTCGCCACGAATGCTTTGTGTCAGGGCTGGCGTTCCAGCCGAGCATAATCTCGTCGACCTCGGCATGGAGCCGTTGGACGATATCTCTCCGGCAGCGGAGGGCCCAGAGCGGCAACGAAGAGGTGTTGACACAGGTTTCCTGTGTAGAGGATTTCTGCGCTGGTATCTACAGTGCTCTGCTCTACCACAGCTTCATATGTCATTTCAATTTCATGTGTCGTTTCAATCGAGCTAATGTCATTCTTCACCAAAATCCCACAAGCAGATCTGAATAAATAAACAGGAAGCATCACATGCAATAGGGTGCTATTACTGGACAAGTTGATATCTACGAGGAAGTAAGCATGCACGGAGCCATTGCACAGCGCGCAAGAGGTAGATCTATACTTGCTGCCTTGCCCTTGCGCTATGCAAATCTCAACATTACGGTATCATAGACACGTTGAAAAGATGGACAGTATGCAATCGGGCAACAGCGTCAATTCCTGGGAGCACTGTACAGACTTGAGCTGTGGCGGCACGATGCGCCTTACTCATGACCCATCAGCGACGTGCGAGTCCCCATCTCTTGAAGATAGAGCGTCGTTGCGCCAGAGGGGAGTGCCTTGCGGCAGCTCGAGGGTCTTCTTCGAAACGCACAACCAGCCCTTGCTGGCCGTCACTGGATTGCTGCTCGCGCCCGCTGCGGGAGACGAATCCTCGTCCGACGTGTGAGAGGGTGACGACCGGGCACAGGCCCTCAGTAATATAGTCTGCCTCCGCCGGATTGTTCTGCCGCGACTCACTGATGTGGACGACTTTGAGCTCGGGGCAGAGAGAGTTCGTATCGCGAGGTATGAACTGGTACCGTGGAGAGCGACCGGCGTCGATCGTCTCGTAGTAGAGCGCAAGCTCTTCCAGGGCGGGCATCGAGGAGAGCAGCGCCTCCCAATTGACCATGTCCCAAGAGATGGCCCAGTCCAGGAGTAGCGCAGACGTGACGCTCGCGAGGGGTAGACGACGTAGTAGTCCGACGAAAAACTCTCGGTGTATGGTATTTTGGAGATCAAATTGGAAGAAGGCAGTATGCCTATCCGAGAAGTCTTGCAAAGTCGAGACAGGTTGGCGGTCGCGCCATAAGAGTAGACTGAATTTGTGAGGGTCGAATTGACCGATACAGGAATTGCTCAGGCGGAGGGATTGAAAAGCCGCATCCGTTGTGTGAAGCCACGGTTCTAACTTCAGTGAGAGTAACGAGAGCAAGCAGTTACAGCTGTCATGCCTCCTATTCCACAAGGTCACGAAGGAGAGGTGCAGCGTAGTGGTGGGCGGATGAATGATAGAGCTTAGAAAATGTAGTCCCTCGGCTGCATTCCGCCCAGAGAAGCGAATCGCTCGTAGGTTAGGCAGGGTGACAGTGCGCTGTGGGTCTATCAGAGGCCGATTTCGGTGCATGTGAGGCCAGTGTTCGCTTGAGTCGATCACCCAGTCCAGCACAAGCTCTTCCAGGCCGTGCAGAGGCTTGAGAAAGCTGATCAAATCGCTCTCCGTGACGGATCCGCAGTCCGCGAGCTTTAACTTTCGAAGACATAGCGGTTTGGAAATGGGGTAGGTTGCGTTGAGGCCACAGTTGGTGGAGAACAGCTGCTGAAGCTCTGGGAAGCGGAGCGAAGGACGTCGAGAGCCCGAAGAAGTATGGTTCAGCAGGAATGTCAGGTTAAGCGACGAAGTACGAGAGACGTTGGCCGTGCGTATTTGTGGAACAAAGTCAACTGCGCCATTCGTAAAGAGCAGACTTCCACGCGAGATGCGGTCGAGATGAGCTAGGAGGAGCTCGCGAGATGCGACAATGCGATCCCAGTGGGCATGCGTGTACTCGTAACAGGGATCATAGATGTATAAGGGCAACGCCCCTGCCTTGCTGAGCAGGTGCTGCACACACTCTGGGCGAGTCAGACAGATTTGTGTGGACAGTTGCGGATACGTTAAAGCTACTTGTCGCCAAGCGTGACACACGTGTCGAATAGTGAACCAGGAATACGGCGCTGGACTGGGCTGAGTTTTCTCTTCTCCCTCGACGTCGGGATTGGTGAGGAAAGTGTGCGACCAGGACGCAGCAGCGGTAGACACATCTAGTATGTACCAGAGAAAGACTTCGGCGAGCAGTTCGTCGGGGAGCCGCCCGATCGGGAGACCTGCATGACGGGTCGATTTTATCTCGTGCGTCCAGTCTACAGAAGGTACGCACCATCGTATGTAATACAGCCTTGCTTTCTTTTGCTCGCAGTCACTGTTGTCTTCCACTTCTTCGAACTGAAACCTCCAGAATACCCAAGACCCGCCCGTTTGACAGCTTCGCTCCCTCGACTGAATGCACCGGTCATCAGAGCGTACCTATAAATGCTATAAATCCTCCACAGCTGAGAATATTTGCAGCGAAATAGAATACGAGGCACTTACCAGCACTAGGACGCGAAGGACGAAGTTGAAGTGGGAGAAGTCTGAAGCGCCAGTGCTTGTTCGTTGCTATGTCGATAAATCACCTGTCCGCGGCACTGCACTGCACTCAGTTCACGGCAAGGGCGAACACGCACCCATTCGACGAAATCTCGAGCCCACGATCCTTCTACGCAAAACATCTGATTTCTGCTCGCGTGTATCTGCGATCTGCAATGATCTTCACGAAGCCGTACGAAAAGGTTGCCAAAAATCAATAAGGCACCATACATGATGACAACGTAATATGGACAACGTATATGGTTCTCTATATCTTTAGGTCCCGCGTATCTTATATCATAGCAGTCCGTCGCCACGATGCACAGACGAACATCATTCCGCCGAGGCGCATACTCAAGTATTGATGTATCCCACTCGTAGACCTCAGCGGCGCACCAGCATCGCCGATATCTGCGACATACCTGCGGCAAGCCACCTCCTAGTGGTCTGTGGGCCCTGTCCAAGGGACGGTAGCCCTTTCACCACACCCGCTCCGTCGACCGCCTCAGCGTGAACCGTCAAGGTCTTTTCGCCACGAGCGACAATACCGCGAGCGAGCTGCGCAAGCGAGACGCAGTCCGCCGCAGGCTTTTTGAAGACGAAGTACGACTCTTTCAGCTGGCATTCGCGGATGTGGAGCATTTGAAGTCGTGGGCAAAGTGTAAGAGCGTCGCAGGGCTTAATTTCCGACAGACGGCCATCGTCCTGTGTCACAAGCTCGTAATACAGGGTGAGCTCCTCGACGGATGGCAGGAACGACAGCAACTTGTCCCAGCGAATGACATCCCACAGCGACGCCCCGTCTACGATAAGCGCGGCTGTCACGTTAGCCAGCGGCAGGCAGTGTAACAGTCCAGCCATGAACGCCCTGTGGTCCGTGTCGAGAGACAGCTGGAAAAACGTGGAATCGCGGGGCGTGTTCTTCAGGGCGGAGAGCGGGAGCCGATCGCGCCAGAGGTTGACGATAACGTAGAAATTGACATGTCCCCTGCTAGTGCCCACACGCAGAGACTGGATAGAGGGGCCGTCGAGACCGTGCCAGGTTTCAATTTTTGTCCACAGCAGCCTGAGAAGGCAGTCGCATCCGGTATGCTCGCCCTCCCAACTCGCTAGCCATTTAAAGTTAAGACGGATGGCAGTGGACGGCGGGTGTGCGATGCGGCAGAGAAAGGGGATACCCGCGGAGGCACAGCTTTGGCCTATGCTGAGCCGTCGCAGCCGGGGAAGCATGATTATGTCCTGCGGCCCTGGCAAATAAGTGTCATGGATCTGCCGCCAGTCTACCTCTGCACGAATCACATTGGAGAGCACGAGCTCTTCGAGATGTTGCATGGGCTGTAGGATCGCGAGGAGCTCGTCCGCCGGTGTCAGTGTGCATTGCACGAGCCTCAAGACCCGGAGGTGAGGTAAAAGCATGGGACGAAGCGCAGCGACGTCGCTGTTATGGGCAGACAAGTGCCGCAGTTCGGGAAATTCGAAGTTGGAAGGGAAGGTGAAGGTGAGATTCGACGAGTTTCGAAAGTCGAGCTCGAGGGACTTGGCCACGGATACTCCGCTCGTCAAAGACTGCATTCTGGGAGGAACTACGTCCTCAGAGAAGAGCAGGCTGCCATGAGATACGCGTTCAAAACAAGCTAACACTAGCCTACATGACGCGGCCACGTCCTTCGTCAGAGTACTAGTGTGTGTGGACGTACAAGTCGACCGGTAAATGTGCAAGGGAAGACTTCTGGACCTGCCGAGCAGGTCCTGTACGCACTCCGGGCGAATTAAGAAGATGTGAGTCGACAGCGCTGGGTAAGTCAGCGCGGCCTCGCGCCATGCGCGGCAAACGTGTCGGATCCTGAGCCACGAATACGGCGCGGGAGGAGGAACATATGGATATTTGACGCCGGGGCAGGTGAAATCGTCTTTTGCGGGGTACAGCTTGCGCTCGGCGGCGTTGCAAGTTGCCAGAATATGCCAGTAAAATATCTCTGCGAGCAATTCGTCAGGGAGCCGCGCGATTAAAGAGACTAAATGACAACCGTCCGTAAGATTACTGTTTGAGTATTAGCCAATGAAAAAATACGCACCACTACTATTGATTTGCATTGCTATCCGTTCGTGACAATCTTCTTGCATCTTCCAAGGTGAGAGTTCAGGCTAACCCACGATGCTGCGCAATGTTGCTATACGGGTATTTATCTCCACGGCAATCACCGCGGATCCTACGGGCAATGCTACTGCGGAAGTCCCGCGACAACGCGCTGCAGGAACCCGACAAGAAATTCACGAGCTTTGTGCTCAGAAAAGCTCGCTAAAGAGATCCTTCCATTGTGGCATCTTCGAAGGGACAAAAGCGTGTCTTCCAGCTGCGAGAAGAGTGAAATGTAAGGAGCACGACTTAGGAAGAAGTAGCTCCAGACTAGGCGGTGGATGGAATGATAAAGAAATGAGTCTCGAGTCAGGATGTTGGGATGTTAAAATGTATGACGACAAATCTGCTGCGGAGCGAAGGCTTCAAGTGAAATCTGGGGGGGGGGCGGGGGCTGTTCAACGTGCACGACCCAAGATGTGCGACATGCGTACACATGGGCTCGCGCAATGAGCCACCTTGCGGGTAAGAATGACGTGCTGGGTTGCGACGCGAATAGAGGGCCACTTTGATATAAAAAGAGCAGGTGGCCTTCGACAGACCGACAGCCTTGCACCCCGTTTGTTAGGAGCCTGAGCATCAGAGGCCGCATTCACTTCATAGAAGGTGACCCTGCCTGAATAGTCCTGAAGCCGAGGATACGGTACTGGACATGCAACTCTACTGTATATCTCGCTGACGAGACGCGAGATAGCTCGCAAGGAGGTGTAGGTCCGAGGACGTGTGGTACTTATTGAAGTAAAGGGGAAGCTCGCAGTGGCTTTCCCACTGCCGCACGCTGGTCAGGTCTGGGAAGAGCACGTCGTTGCGTCCGAAGCAGGTAACGGCGGAAGGGACGCGCAGGCAGATAGGGTCTGACGTGCTATACTCTAGGCCCAAGGCCCGTACCAACGGCAGGCGCTTGAACACGTCCTGCCATCGTATGCGCCCTGAGACGGTAGGCTCGGTCAGGAGGGCGGTCCGCACATCAGTCAGAAGCAGCCGTGCGAAAAGCGCGGCGACGAACTCTGCGCTTGTCTGCATACAGTTGAATGTAATAAAGCAGCAGGACTCGGAAGCACGAAGACCTCGATGTTTCCACAGCGCGAGAGGAGCCGTCCAGCAGTGGATCTCCAAACTGATGGTTGACGGCTGTCGTCGCGTCGATTGCGCGAAGAAGAGAGACCTGAAGGCGTCATCTTGGGCATGAAGATGGGACAGGGAGTTGGTGCAGATACGATGAATACCGTGGAATCGTTGAGTCTCGTGACTTCGAACGACATTGAGGTAGAAGCTGGGTACAGGGTGTGCTCGAGCACGTCAGCAATGACATAGCCGAAATCGTCGTCAACGTATAGCTGACGCAGACGCGGGAGAGATGTTGATTTCTGCAAGCGACGACGCATATTCGCTGGGTCTTCGGTGGGGCCACTTCTGCCCTGAATAGGCGACGAAGCTCCAGCACCTCGAGTCCGCTGAGAGGGCGAAGGGCAGCCCCGAATTGCTCAATTTCGGATGGATAGAGACAAGATGACAGGCTGAGATAACGCAGACCGGGAAGCAAGAGGTATTTGGCGATTGTAAGTCCTAATGATCCCAATGTGAGCTCTTCCAGGTAGGGAAACTCGTACTGCGCAAACACCGTGACCAAGCTGGTGAAGTCAAACGAGTGGCAGGAAAGGACCAGACAGCACATGGATAAAATTTTGCGTTGATTCGGTGACTCAAACTGGTACGGAAGGTGAGGTAAATTCAGAGACGGGCTCGGGAAAATCAATCTGTGCCGAGACAATGCGGTCCAGATGTACCAGCACCAGTCGACGAGCTTGCTTCGCGGGCTCCAGATAAGCGTCGCGTCTCTCATATATATATATATATATATATATATACAGGAACACGTTTCCAGATCTGTCAAGAAGGTCCTTGACACATTCCGGCCGAGTCAGATGTGGCTCGAGAGCTTCGGGAAGCTCAGCGCAACCCGCCGCCAGACACGGCAGACGTGCCTAATCACCCGCCAGCAGTATGGTTTTGAATAAATAGCGTAGGTGTTATCTTCAGAGTATACCATGAGGATGTACCAGTAGAATGCCTCAGCCAGAACCTCCGCCGGGAGGCGGTCAATTGGAAGGGTGAAATGTAGTGCGTCTTCACGATGTGCTCTGAGCGTGTTCAGTTATTCACAAACGGATTAAAACCTACTCAGATCGCCAGACCATCCCCAGTCCCCAAATCTTAATGCATAATGCCGCTCCTGCTCTTGCTTTCGAGGTTTCGCGCCGTGACCTATACTCCGAATCCCTGCCCAGTGAGATGCCAGCTCCGAGAACAGTGTCAAGGGCCAAACCATCCAAAGAAAAATACGTAGCTAGTGTATGTACGAGACATACAGAGGTCTTGAGCACAGAGTAGAATGAAGGTTGCGGAAAACCAGAAACAATGTCACCGTTGTGGTTCAAAAAGTATTCGGCGCTTCCACGAGGGCTCGCGTTTGTCACGTGCCCACGCTAATGACCCACATAGCGGTACGCGTATTGACAGAGTAATATGGCGGATAAAGCCTGAGGCCTGAGGCCTGAGGAGGCTTATGGTCTAGCAGTTATCTGTGCGTCTAAATTGTCTCAAGGCTCCACAAGCTTTCAATTGAACGAATGTATATTGCAGTGGATGACTTGTAGATGTCATATTCTGTCACTGTATATCCCACACAACGCAAAGCACAAAACGAGGATTGGTTTGTACGAGTTCTAGCAGCAAGACAGGAAAACGAGAAGTGAACTAACGTCGCTTGAATAAATTGGGCACCCGAGAAGCATAATACAAGATACGAGCGCAACGGTTGCTAGATTGTACAGGCGCACTCAAACTGCTTTCAACGCCCAATAGCCGCTGATAGCTACGACTACCTCTGCACTGGCAGAAATACGTCTCATGGAAGTCCTCGATCTCCCGGGAGACGTCCATTTGTCCGGCGTGAGGGCCGTTCGCATGCTTTGCCAATCCCTGCGCGACACAGCCCAGGTGAACGAGTTCGGGAGAGAAACCCCACATCATCGAGCTCCAGTGGTGTAACTCCCGTATCCGGAGCATTCTGAGAGAAGGGCACGGCGGGCAGGTGTTCGCAGGTCGGATACGGTACGGCTAAGTGTTGGTCATGAGGTAATCGAAAGTTTTGTACTGGACCACAAGATTCTTCACTGAAGGCATGAGCGTTAGGACGGCTTCCCACGGCACGTAATCCAGGCCCACTGGCTGCTCCGAAAGGAATGCGCACTCTATCTGTGCTGGTGGGAGCTCCTGGATGAGAGGAATCATGAATGATCCGCGGGGTGTGCGCAGCGAGCAGCTGAAGTGCGCGTCCTCACCCGAATATAGTTTTGAAAGGGGCCCGTCAACGGACAGATGGTCGTCCCACAGGCAAAAAGTAATCCCAGAGCTGACCGTTGCGGATAATGAGAGTGTATGGAAACAAAGGCCCTCCATTTTGGCGAGGATGATAGCCACATAGCTCTCACAGGAGGAAGGAAGGTAAGGAAGCCACGAGGCTTGCAGCTCCACAGATGCCGACAGAGGAAAAGAGAGTCGATGGAGGAGGAGAAAGACTGTATCGGCGCAAACATCATTGACTGAAAGTTTTTTCAAGCGAGAAAGAGCGACCAAATTCGGAGAGTTGGGAGAGGACAGGACGGTCTCCAGGGCCTGGCGGGGCTCTGCGAAGACCTGCAGCGCCCTATCTAGCTCGAGCTCCTCTAGTGCGCCGAGCTGATTGAGCAAGGGCAATAATTCTTGTGCCATCCGTAGCCCAGAGCTGAAGAGCCGCAGACGACACAGCTTGGGAGCGACGAGCGTGCGAAGCATGCCGACGTTCGCGTACACAGACGTCAGTTCCCGTAGTGCCGGGAAGTCGAAGCCGGCGAAGAGCGGCCAGGATGGCCTCCACTCAGGACTGACATCCCACATGTGCAGCTTCAGAGACTGCAGCCGTACGGCGCAAATCACGCGCTCCTTCGATGGAGCTGGCTCGTAGCCACTATATATCTCCTCGACGAGCACGAACGACGCATGAGCGACGCGCTCGAACTGGGAAAGTACCAGGTGGAGCATTTTCACTTCTGCTGCGGGATCTATGTACGAGCGTTTGAGGTCGTGTATGTGCAGGGGAAGAGTACCCGATCTGCTAAGCATGTCAGCGACACACTCGAGACGAGTCAACCAGATGTGTGTCGAAAGTGCGGGAAATGTTAGAGCGACGTCACGCCAGGCGCGGCAGACATGGCGGATCGCGAGCCAGGAATACGGTGTTGAGGATGGCGCGGTGTTCATGAAGCGCGCGGCGGCGACGTGGAGGATGCACCAATGGAAGACCTCGGCGAGGAGTTCCGGTGCGAGCTTGCTGATAGGAAATGTTGAGATGGTGGAAGCTTCTGCGATAGCGACATATCCGTGAAATTTGAGAGGTGATCGTGGCACGTATGTTAGCGTGTGCTCTTACCGGCTTCAAGCTGGCTCTTTCTGTTCTCTCCACGTAGCCTTGCGCAGAAAGTTGTGACCGCTCTGGACGGGATATCTTCGAAAGCAACACCTCCGGAGTCTGTCTTTGCCACAACCATATTGCGTCCGAGGAGTCTTTTACATAGTCTTTCCAGCGACATAGCTGGACTGCAGCCACCAATGGTATTCGGAACAAGGGCAAGGTGACGGACGTCGTGAGGGTGCAACGGAGCTCTGACGAGGATGTAGTGATGCGGCTCAATCATAGTCGGAAATCACCGTGCCATCAGAGGTCTATCTCGAATCTTAACCTGGCTTGAAACCGAGTTTGAAGCTTGAAGGCTGAGTAAGACCTAACTGGGGCGACGTTGAAGTCGTGCGCCATGACGGAGGACTGAGTCAGAGGAACGAGCAATTTTGATAAGCGCTGAATCGACATAATGTACAGTACACTGTGGGCCTTGCAGTTCGCTGCGATTCATCGAGTGCAGTGCGGATGACGAGAATTAGTAGACTTGGAAGCACCAGGATCGATGCGCGTGCGGACCCTCTCACTGGACCGAACCGAACTGTGTGGTCATAAGATAACAATCAGTTGGTGTCTGAGCTTCGCCAGCAGAAGCCTGAGGAAGCAGTCAGGGACCTGGCATGAGAACTAACTGTTGAGAGTGTTGACAACAAACGTGCATGAAACTTAGGTCTACAAAAAGTCATTTGTGACATGTCATTGCACGCAGAACAATTGTGTACAGTACAGACGGCTTACAAGCCCGTGGTCCCACCTTCGGGAGGCAGACGCAAGTACCTCCACGCAACTGACCCTTGATCAAGGTCATGGTACCACACCTTCCCTCTTACCGGCCCCAAACTGTGCAGCAAATGGCCGGCAGCACCGTGACCGGGGTGGTCATCTAACAAGTTGCCAGGTAGGCCATCATAATTCAGTAGTCGCCGGATTCGCAGTGCAACACAGCGTCTCTTCTTGTAGCGTGGATGCACCCAAGGCTCGAAGTGTACAATGGCGATAGCTACACAAGCGTGTTAGAGCACACAACACGAGTAAGACCTCGACAGACCATATAGCAGCACAACGTACGCACCATCCTTCAGGACTCTGGTCTCGTCCGGACCGGCGTCGTAACCCCATAGAGACCCAGCGCCGGAGGCAACATCGAAGCTTTTGAGCACGTCTCTGCCGTCTATAATGCCGGGCACGATGTACCGGGTGGTCATCCAGGCATTCCTGTTCGTGCCTAGAGGTAGCGCGAACGGCTGTCCAATCGAATGGATGAGACGAGACTTGGCCGTAATTTTGGAACGCCACGGCTCCATGCGCTCCATGCGGCGCGTCTGGTCTTCGCTAAGCAGACCGTCGCGCAGCAGGACATTACGGAAGGAAGCCGAAATAGGAGCGTTGAACAGCAGTGTCACAGACCACGGCATGCCTTGAGCAAGGAGGTCATGCCCGCTAGCAAAGCTGGAGGGGTCGCTGTCCTTTGTAATGCGGAAGCGAATCTCGCCGGCGAGATCGTGGGCCCAGGGCGGAGGGGGGTGGTAGTAGAGGAAGCCGTGCGTCCTCGGCGGAAATGGTATGTAACCATTAGGGCCATTCTTGATGTGACCCAAGTAACCGCGCGTCCGTCGCCAAGTTCGAGAGCTCGAACCAACGTCTTGAAAACGCAGGGAAGCCAATTTTAAGCCCGAGAAGTCTCGAAAACAGTCGCCAGTGAGCTTGGCTGGGTTGACAGTCGTGATAACCCTGCCTGTAGTCTTAAGAAGAACGCTGTTAGTTGGAAAGAAAGCTATTATAATCTCAAGGTACTTGCTAGCAGCCTGAGCGTCCGCATGCTTCCCGCCAGCCTCTGAATGTTAACACTCGCGGTATGGAAGTGGTCGACCAGATTTCGTGGATAGCCGGTAAGATAGGAGGATGACTTGCAGCCTGAGATATATAGACTGCGCACAGGCGAGTGCGCAGCCCACACCTGCATTGCAAGCCAAACCTCAGCGCTTTAACTAAGTACACTGTCTGCTCGTCCTAGTCAGCCAGTGCGATCCGAGAAAGGCAAAAAAAAAGTCTCGTACGCGATTGAATGTTATCTAGTTTCAGTCAGCGCCGGTCTTGCGCTGGAGCTTACTCGAGATAATGCCGCTTGAGGGGTGTTGAGCCAGCGAGTTCGTGGTTGCGCGAGAAAACTCTCGTCGGGTGTCGGATCAGAACAGGCCGGCCTCACGGCACCGGCTTGGCAGCTCGACCGTTCCCGCTCCGACGGACATTTCCGGGATTATCGCCCAATATTCAGTTCAGATCTCACAGCCAGTTGTTAGCGGAGGCAGCGAACATAGCTTAGTTGCAATGCATTTAGGCTACAGTCCAGACGTTAAAAAAACAAGCGCGCGTGTTCGTTCTGACCATGGCTAGCCGCACTCCGTGTGCGCTGTTGGCGTCTCCCCTCACAGCGCAGAGTGGCTCGGAGCTTCTTGACGGACTGTAGTAACGACGGCAGCCGTTGCTTGGCAATGGCGCACGTGTTGTTTAGCTGGTATTTGTGGGCGCAGAACATCCGAAAATCCTCACAGAGAGCACGGGCGTCGCACGCCGCGACGCGTTGCGGTGGGGGCGACTGGATATTCTCCTAGGGCCTCTTGTGTCATCTTCAAAAAGCACGACATTGTGTCTCCCCGTCGCTACAAACGTGAAATTCAAGGAATAGGACCAAGAAGCAGACTCAATTCCAAACTTGGGGCATAGATGCGGTGACAACGATAATGAGTTTCGGCGAGGATATCCAGATTTTGGGTGAATGATGATGAGCCTGACACTGGGGATAGATTTAATGCACGTTCCCCACCCAAATAGATGAGAAGAGTTGACTTACGAGCTCCCGCCGCAAATCATGTTCTGTGCCCGAACAAGATGCGAAAGCGTGCCATACGAGCAGAGAGCCACTCCTTGACACCTGCAGAGCGCGTAACCTCTGCTACTTGTCCAATCGCTGGGCGAATTCGTCTTCTTGGATAGCTCCCACATGAGCAGATCTTGCCTGGGAAGCGATGGAAGCTGAGGTGATGGTGCTCGATGTGCAACTCTGGATCCCGCCGGCGAGAGACGAGATGAATCGCAAGTAGGTGTAAATCACAGGGCACGTAATTGTTGAAGCACCGCGGGCGCTCGTGATATCGCTCCCACTGCCGGACGCTCGACAGATTCGGGAAGAGGCCGTTGAAACTACTGTAGTCGAAATAAGCAGTATAGGGCAGTCGCGCGTTGACAGGGTCCGACGTCTCATACTCGAGACCCAGGACCTTCACGGACGGCAGGGAATCGAAGGCACTCTGCCACTTTACGCCGCCCGAGGTGACGGGTTCTGCCAGCAGGGCAGTCTCGACGTCGGCCAGGGGCAGGCGTGCCAGAAGTGCAGCCACGAACCCGTTGGTCGCCTCCGGACAGTCAAACGCGAAAGAGACAGAGTGTGACTCGTCGATACCCTGCTGTGCCCACGCCGACGGCGGCATCGACGAGTTGCGAGACAGCTCGTCTAGGGTAAGAGGTGTCGTCCAGCATCGGATCGCCAGGCGTATCGTCGGCGCCCCCACTTGTATCGCCGATTGCACGAGAGAGAAAGATTTGAAGGTATCCGCGCGAGTGTGAAAACGGGCCAAGACGTAGTCGGACAGCGCGAGACTGGTAAGCTTCGCAAAGCCGAGCGATACTGCAGTGGAAGCAGGATATATAATGCGTGAGAGCACGTTGGTTATGATATAGCCGTCAACGTCGTCAACGCGCAGCACGCGAAGACGCGGAAGAGATGCGGACTGCTGGGAATGGTCATGCGCCATCGCTTGGTGACCGGTGGCAGCAAGGGAGTCGTTTTCCGTGAACAAGCGACAGAGCTTTAGCACCTCCAGCCCACTGAGACGGCAAAGAATGGCCACAAATTGATCAATTTCAGATGGATAGAGCCTGCATGATATGCAGAGATATCGAAGACTGGGCACCAAGATGTGTCGGGTGGCATTAAGACCCAACGACCCAAACGACCCCAACGTGAGCTCTTCCAGATGAGGAAGCTCGTACTACGTGAATAGGGGGACCGAGCTGGAGTCAGCTGAGAGGTAATTATAAAGGTCGAGATGGCGCAACGGCGAAATTTTGCGTTGGTCGGAGGGATTTGATAGCACGGCGGGAAGGATAGTCTCGGGGACGAGCTGGAGAAGACTGAACTGTGCCAAGACAATACGGTCCAAATGTGTCAATGCCAGATGACGAGCGTGCTCCGCGCGCATCATGACGAAACTGCGTCTTTCATATACGTGGAGAGGTGTGCTTCCAGACCGGTCGAGGAGGTCCTGGACACACTCTGGTCGAGTGAGACAGATGTAGCCCGAGAGCCTTGGATAGGTCAGCGCGACCTGCCGCCAGGCACGGCAGATATGCCTGATGGTGAGCCAGCAGTACGGACTTGGAGGAACAGCACAGTCTTCTCCTTTAGAGTATACGATGAAAATATAGCAGTGAAATATCTCGGCCACGACCTCCGCCGGAAGACGGTCGATGGGAAAAGTGCAGCTCAGTGTGCCTTCACGACGCAGTGTAAGCGTGTCAAGCTGGCCAACCAGTGCACAGAAACTCACGAGGAGCACCCAACCATCTCCAGTCTCCGAAGATTGATGCATAGTGTAGCCCCTCTTCCTTCCTTCGACGATTCTCTGCCCGATGAGATGCCAGCTTTGAACGCCATGCCAAGGGCTGAGACATCTGAAAAGAACTCTAAGGTGAGAGTGTGCGCAAAATAGAGTAATCCACGGCCCGAACACGGGTTGTATGAGAGCCGTGAAAAGTAGAGACGATATTAGCGTCGTAGTCACGGAAGAAAAAATGTGGTTGCAGGAGAAATTGTCAGAAGTAACAGATATAAGGCTGAAAGTGAAGGGTATAAACTCTAATATCATAAATGGGCGTCTAATATATAAACCACAGTAAGTAAGCATTAGTAAAGCATATAAATCACGGGCCCAATATCGTTGATTCCGGAATCTGTACAGCGGACAAAGCACAACGCAAGATTTGGCTCATATGAGTAGTTCCAGTAACATGACGGAAATGTGGGCAGTAAGGTAACATCGCTTGAACAAACGGGGCATACGAGAAGTTTGGTCCAGGATGCACACTTTCTTAGGGTTCCTAGCCTCTAGGTGGTATAGGCACGCCGCACGCTCAAAAATACTTACTTTCGTCACCAGGTGGCTTGTCACAGCCGCGTCCACCTCCACGGCCAAAGGGATATGTTGCATAGAAGTTCTCGACCTCCGGCGCGACCTCCACCGTGACTTTTCTGAAGCTAGGGAAATGTTTGCGCTTGACCAGTCCCTGGGCGACGCAGCCGAGATAGTCGTGTTTGGACGAGAAGCTTCATCGCACCGGGTTCGAATGGTGCAGCTCGCGCATCCGGAGCGTCTTCAGAGAAGGGCGCAGCAAGCACGTGTCGGAAGGCCGGATACGGTACGGCCGAGCATTGCTCGTGAGGTAAATAACAGTTTTATACTGCATTGCGAGATTCTCCGCCGAGAGTACTCATTGAAAGCATGAGCGACAGGACAGCCGCCCACGGCACCGCATCATCCGGTCACGCTGCCTGCCATTCCAAAAGGAACGCGCGCTCTATCTGTCCAAGTGGAAGCTCCTGGACAGGAGGTGTCGCGAATAATTTGCGGGGTGTGCGCAGCGAGCAACTGAAGTGCGTATCCTCGCCCGAACATAACAATGACAGCCTGTTAGTGGCCAGACGATCGTTCCAGAGGTGAAACGTTACCCCGACTCAAACGTTATAGATAATGAGAGCGTCTTAAAGCCGAAGCCTTCCGTTTTCACGAGGGTGACAGTTACATAGTAGCTGTCGCAGGACGAGGAAGATCTAGGAAGCCATGAGGCCTGCAGATCCACTGAGGCCGACAGCGGAAAGGAGAGTCGATGTAGGAGGAGGGGCTTCATCGGCTCAGTCTTTGATAGAAATTGAGAGTCTTTTGAGAGTAGAAAGGGCAACCGAATTCTGGAAGTTGGGATATAACGCGAAGACCTCGAGCGCCAGGTGGGATTTCGTCAGGGCACCGCAACGCCCTATCCAGCTCGAGCTCTTCGAGCATACCGAGCTGTCGCAGCAAGGGTAGCAGCCCATCTGCCACTGGTAGCCCATATCGAAGAGCCGCCAGTGATACAGCCTTGAAGCGATGAGGGAGCGCAGCATGCCGATGCTGCAGCGAAGAACGGCCAAAACGGTACCCAGCCATGCAGCATGCACAGCTACAGAGACTGCGGCCTCATCGCTTGAATCGTGCGCTTCTCCGGTTGCAGGCTTGCCTCGCACGCGAGAAGCATTTCCTCGGCGAGCGCAAGAACCGCGTGAGCGACGCATAAGTCTTTATCTCCGGACGCCACAGTGGTGTGTAAGTATCGTCGAGACCTACAATATGGATGCAGTGAGCCAGCGCTGTGCGGTCTGCAAGCCATGCCTGAACGACTATAGCTCCGCCACCATTCCCGCTTCGTCGGTGGCCGCCGTCGCATGCGCCTCTGCCAGTGGCGAGCTCTGGCCCGCCTCGCATGCCTCCCATGGCGTGCAGCGGGCTGCATGTGTCCTTTATGCGCGCGACATCGTCCGGCACAAGCGTCCTGGCGACAGCAGGTGCACGCTCTCCAGCCGGCACTCGTGGATGACGTGCGTACGGAGGTCCCAATATTGCGTGCTGGCATCGCGCCGCACTGCGCGGCGCGAGTTGGCAGGGACAACAGGATCGTCTTCCAAGTGCTAAGGCTGCAGATTAGACGCAAGTTTATTTCTTTGCCGATTGCGTACGACAGCATGGGCTCTTCTAGATGTTGCATCAATCGTAGAATCGTGTGAAAATCCGAGTTCTCTGGCATTCTATGAGCTTCAGAGTCTGGAGGTGGGGAACAGGCATAGAGCGAAATGCAGTGATGTTGTCGTTCAAGTTGAGGATGGTGAAGTGCAGAGCTCGGGGGAACGTGAAACTAATGGCGATAAGGTAATCGTGACATAACGGACACAAGAGGCGAGCTCAAAAGCATTGGCATTGGCTCTAGATATCACCGTGACGCTTGTCAAAAGCGGGAGTGCGGGAACGCGTTATGTCATATAATTCGTGCAGGGCTTAGATAGGAAGCGCTAAGATCGTGTCGTGACCTCTGTATGGCGCAGCAAAGCCTTGACATGACTCGGAAAGCGAAGCTGTCCTCGGATATTGCCGCGCCACATAATCGCGGATCACGTGTCCGGACTACGTCCGTCTGCGAAAACAGCGCCAGACTACTCGCTGGTTGCCAACATAAACGCCTCACATTTTAATTTCTGCCCCACTGCGTCGTGTGGTCCTGGTTTCGCGCGAATATTTGCCGCCTGCCGAGGTCACAGGTGCCGGTCGAAGGCTCGAAGTGGACGGAGTCATGCGAGCAATTCTGTATTGCCGAGCTCCGATGGTGAAACTCTGAGTTGGGTGTCTGACGCATCGCCTTGCGCATGCCAGTCGCACCAAACTGGCATGTTCGATAAGCTGCCATACTGTACTTTTACGACCGTAGCGGATGAAAGTGCCCAAAAGGAGTTTTTCCGACAAGCCGCCAAAATCGCCATAAATCGAGAAAGAATTATTGGCGGTGTCGGCTGAAAACCGGTGTGACGTGTGACATCCGCTACGGTCATAAAATTACAGTACTTGTTATCACGAGATTTAACAGTACGACGTACAACGCCGTGTCCGGACCCTTGAGCCCCCGGTAAGTGAATAGTAGCTAGTATAATTTATGCCAAAATGTAGACAACCCAAGCAAAATAAGAATAAAGATATGAAAAAGGCCACAGCAAAAAATGAGTGACCACCTCAGTGCCACATTCAAGGCGCCCATAACCGGCATTGGTCATAGTTTAATCGCTCAGTAGTCGAAGAATCTGCGCAGTGTTAGTTGCGCCTTACGCGCCGTGCACTGATGCTCCCGCCAATTCAGCGGCGAGCTGGGATGTCTGTTGAGTATTATCAATTCCTCTTGGATTGCCCCAGCGCATGAGCGATAATCGCGATCTACCTACCTGCTGCAAGAGGTCCTCGTCCGGTTGGTCCTGTAGACTCTCTGCTGAAAGGTCTCCACCTTCTAGCATCATTTTCGGCTGCCCGTGCTCCAGGGGCTCTCCGATGTTGCCGAGACAATCAGAGGGGATTCTGAAATGCAAAGAGAAGCGGGAGAAGTGCTTCACATCTGAGTTACTGCTTCCTGTGGCGTGGTTAAGCTGGCGGAGGTTCAGGATAAAGCGTTGCACCATCACGAGGGGCTGTAAATGACAGTGTTTAGTCAGTGAGCGTGTCCTTCATAATATATAAACTTTTTACCATTGACTGGAGAAGAAAGAATGCATAGTTCTCCTAAAGCCGCAAAATCAGACATATCCAGAGTAGAGATGCATATAACTACTCACAAAAATACTGATGCCGTTGCTAAACGTTAGCAGCTGCAGTATATTCATGGCTAGAAGGGCACTTGTGGGCTAAATTTTAAAAGGAATTGTTTAACCGTTTTAATTCTTTAGCTTACATAAAATAAAGCGTGCCTGTGTCAATATCCCATGAGTCATTGTATGGAAGAAAATAAAATTGACGTCGCATACATACCGTCCCGGAGCAGTACAGAAGAAATGGACGAACCCAGCCTGAGCCGCCGCATCTCCCGGAACTGTCTGAACGATTTCAGCCACGTCAGCACCAATACAACAATATCAGCGGCGATTGCACTGCTTCTTGTGAGACAGAGCACTGCATGCATGTATATCACTTAAATGTATGAACGCCGTCGGCATGAATATGAAAGACGTACATCTAAAGCAGGTTATCAGTATACAACACAACAGACCGCTTCTAAACATTGTGACTCACGTTGTGATGAGCGTTGGAGAAAAATTGAACGCGCTGGTACAATTTGGACCTATCAGGGGCGTGTACTGATACACATATATACTGCGTATCCATCCAAACTAAAAAAAAAAAAAATCAGTGTGACCAATCTATAGCTGCATGACGAGAGGGATAAGACGTACGATGTTTGTCACAACGGGAACTGCTCCAAGTGTGAGAACAATAGCAGAGAAGAGGTATTTCATCCTCGACCCTTGCCAGAGTGCATACACACGCAGAGCAGAGAACACTGCTCAGAAGATAGGTCATAGGACATTCGGTGCATGACAGGTGTACTCACATGATACCAGAATTAAACTTGCTGCATATAAGAGATCATTAACTACAATTGCCGGCTTGCACCTTATAATAAGTGCGATAATTTATCAGAAATTGCTTATGGAAAGAGAGATAGGAATACACCTAAAAGGATGGTACGGTGGAGGTCAGTATATATCTTTCCAGTTGAGCGGCATAAACAGTCTCACACGCAGCTGGTGTTGCCGGCACGATCATGCAAAGCGAACTCAAAAGCATGGTCCACCGAGTGATCAGCAGTATTAGCGAGGTGGCTGTAAACTTTCTTCTCCACACGACCGAGATTTCTTGATCAATGGTTATGATAAGTTCGTGAATCTGGAGGCCTGTAGTGGTAGAGGATTATTGTACTTGATTAGTGTTTTTGGAGTCCAGAAACGCCATAACGTACACATAAGCGAGTATCCTATATAGTTCCGCATCTGACTAAATAAATATGAAAGGTGTCAGTGGCAGAGTGAAAATTTCGATAGAGAAGGTAGTAGGGCCGTACAGTGATTGCAATTCTTGCTCTAGGTTGCTGTATAGCTGGGCCATGGTATTCAATGCGAGAAAGTTAGTGGTGCAGAGCAATGAACCAGTCTGTGAGGAATATATACTACTGCGTGTCCGCGACCCAGTGCAATCTATACCAAGATCAGAGCTTCGTGCCAGCCTAGTTGATTGATGCTAATTGTTACAATAGTAGATCACCCGGGAGGGGTGATGTGTTAGATGATACATCCTCCGGATGCAAATATCATGCTATCTTGATAGATCGACAGGCGTGAGCACCGCAGACGGGCTATCCAAGCTGCGCAGGTATCTGATCCGCTCCAGCTGATGGCACAGTGCCCCGGCTAGCTTAACTCAACTGTACGCCACATCACCTCTCTTAAGGCCCAGCGGGTGACCGCGCCCACGAACGGGAAGGCATGCGGGCGAATCCTATGTCGAACTGCTGTGCGGAATCATCGCGACTCTGTGCCTTCGCCTCCTCCGTCCCACCGGTTTCTCACTGCCACTCAACCTTATCGCTCCAGTTATGATATCAGTCGCCGATTGGGTGACTTCCGGCCCCGGGAGCACGCGCGCCTCCGCGACTCCTCTATCTACGACGCACTCGTGATAAGGCCAAGTCCGACCGATGTCGTGCGCGATACGACGTCGCCCAGCCATGCTCGACGTAGCCGATGGCATTTAGACCGTCCATACGTCCACCCAAAATCTGTAGCCGGCTGTTCAAGCCCACCGGGAGCACAATCGAGTGGCCCTTCGCGACACGAGCGCAGCGCAAGTGAAGTACTCGTACTGAAGCCACCGGTTGCGCGGCGCTACTATTATTGTATTCGAGGCGCTATCCTGATGATCCGCCGGATGAGCATCGGCCGCGCTGACCCGATGATACACAGTATTGACTGCCCGCCTATGACATCACCGCGCTGCTCTGCGACGATATTTCAGTGAACGCGAGCTCACAAGTTCTTTGTGCTGCTGGCGCACCGAAACTGCTCGGCGCCGCTTCAAAAGTTCCGTAATGGATACTGTAAGTGCTTGTTGATGGTCGCCTGAGTCCAAGGGTACTCGCAGGGAAAGTCTTTGAGCGCACAAGAGGCTGACTAAGCTGCGCGGACTGTGAGAGCTGCCTTCGGATATTGCCGCGCCACAAAGTAATAAATCACGTGCCCCTTTCAGAGCTCGGTCGGCTTGGACGACAACTCCCATCTCCAAAGGCGGCCGACGCCCGCTTAGCGTTCTCAGCGCCGTATATTTCTTCTACGCACCTGAGGAAGCTTTAGTCTGGCACGGATGCTTTGGCCTTGGCGCCCCGCTGAGGTCACACGGCTGGCCGAGATCTGTGTCTCTTCGACGGCAGGTCCAGCGCGACCATGTCAGGCCGGTTCGTTTCGCGTTTAGACTCGCCTTTCGACCCAATTCGCTCAGATCCCTCAAGCTCACGCTGACGACGCCGTCTGTTACCGGGCCTTTGCTTCCCGCGGTCATGCTAGGCCGAGAGCCGTCCAAGCTTCAACGTTGTGTACTTCTCCATCCTTTCGCATTCAGAGCGCCCACGCTTTCGCTTGACGTATCGAGTTACGCAGGTGAATTACTCATTCTAGGGATCGGTACCAGAATCTCATATGCTGCAGGTTATGTTCTGGGCGCGCTGTAAGAGATAGCTACCGGGCTAGCCGCTCAACTCAACATGGCCGGCCCTGCTTGCAACTTGAACGTGTTCGTGAAGAATATTATCAAGTTGGTCATGTAAGTCACCTATGATTTTAATATGAGGTGAGAGAATTCTTTTACTTCGACAAGCTTATGCTTCCCTGTAACAGGCTGCGTGTGAACATATCCGAAACTGCGAATAACCAGCTTACTATCCCACCTTCCGTAATTTCTTCAAATATTCACAACCTCTGTTCGGCATCCTGATCTTTTTCTTACCCACTACGCCCATCCCGCCCATGATCTCGGCAGAAAACTGCACTGCACTCCACGGCTTCCCGCCCATGTTTGAAGACCAATACTTGCAGCTCACTATTGTGCTTCAGCTCGGGATTAGCATGTACGGCCTCGGAGAGGTCCGCACGAGCAGCGGCTTTCGCAGAGACATCGGCACTGGCGGCGTTGGGACGATCTATACGATGTAGGCGCGGGTTATGATCCCATTGACCAGAACATGTTGGCGTCCTTCCTTGCTTCCAAGAAGTTTGTGGCTGATTTTTCTCTCAGCTATGGTTCATATTCAATCTACTCCGAACACCGCTACAACGCCAGTATCAGGCACTCGCAGACGCGCGGTATCTTCCTCTTCAAGTGCGCCACGGCCTTCCCGTCCATCACCATCCTAAGCTAATTAGCCTTACAGCTCCGCCAGTCCTGACATCCTCCTTCTGATCCAGACCTTCTCGTCCGTTTTGCTCATCGAGTACCGCCTGATCAGGGCACCTTGACCTCTACTTCTTCGGCTCGAGCCCGCAGGAGTTCATCGAGCAGTACAACCCGCCGACGTGGCAGCAGGCGTAGGGCTTCGGCTTCCACATGTGCCGCTGAGTCTACTCCAGCCTGAACAAGACGGGCGAACAGGGGCGGCGCATGCGCGATGCGGACATCCCGCTCGAAGGTGCGTCGCGGTTTTCGCTGATGTGAGGCGCAAAGACTGATAGGGGAGCTAGTGATGTGGAAGGATAATAAATTTGTATCATGCAGTGAGGTATTTTACGGCAGACCCGGTGTCGTTCCCGCCCGAGGGCTTGACTCACCATGCGGACCTGTCGACCACACGCCGGGAGGAATGAGCAGAAGCCGACGTTGCCCCAACTATGCGATCCACCGAACGTGCGAGTGAAGAGGACGACGCTAGTTTGACCGCTATGTTGCGCGGGATGGCCATTCAAGTCGCACCTTCCATAGCTACAGATTAGGTGCGTGTTTTGCTCCATGCCCGTCAGGGAGGCTCGAAGTAGATGTCCATCAAGCAGGTTTCGATATATCGTTACGCCATGAGTGTATGGCCGTCAGTAATCACCAACTGCCGTTCTGGTTAACGCTAGCGTTGAAGTTCAAGCGGACGGACACTTATCGTAATGCGCTTCTATCCTTGTGTTTGATATCCGCTACGATTTCGCTACCGTTCTTTATGTCCCTCTCCAAATTTTACCAATCACGAACGGCGCAATACGATCATAGAAGTGCGGCTTCACAGAGCCTTTTACTTATATGTACAAGCTGCAGGATTTATACGTCAAATGTCTGATATCAGCCTGCTCTCGTCCGTCGCGGGCCTTTCGTGCTGTCGTAGCACTTCTATGTCCACGCCAGCGGCGCCCGAAAGAACAGTACACAGACAAAGTCTTGGCATGAACAGCTGCACCTATCCGGTATTGATCTCAGTGCTCTCGTCACCATGCAGCGCGTCGGATGCGGGGCGCGCGGAACAGCAATCGCTGCATAGCGCGGCCCACAGAGCCCCTCCTTCTTCACGTTGATATGTAGAGATCTGAAAGCAACAGAAATACCGCCCCAGCTTTCGGAGAGGAGTTGATATAGACGTCTCACCAAAAGTCAAAGAAGGGCGCGCAGCACGCATATGAGCTCACGCCAGGGGCCTTTCAGCCCTCCCTCGGCTTCGAAGACTCACACAAGCAAGACCGCCGCGCCGGTGCGCGTCATCGAACCTAATACTCACATGATGAAATAAAATCAAATAACATGAGGCTCGTTCCCGACAGAGGAGCAGCCCAGGATGGTCCGACGTGGCACTGGCAGAACACAAACCCGAGGCGGGAACGCCGTTCCATCCTGGATGCAGGACGAGTAGGACTATAAAAAACGCTACGCGTATCGGCTGTAGGACCATGGCATGCACGTATACGATTACTGATTGTGGCTGATGTTCAAGCCAAGGAGAGGAGAGGTAGCCGACCTTCAAGTTCCATCCTGGATGCAGGTCGTCGAGGACGTCGCGCGTATCAGCTGTGAGGCTGTAGCATGTACCTAGCAGAGTGCAACATATCGACACGGATCAGATGTCGGAGAACATAACTGCGTCGAAAGACTGGGGAAGACCAAGATACAAGGAAGCTGCGACTGGAAGACAAGGCTAAACGGGCAAGACGCAGATAAGCGCCTTCATCCCATGCCCTTATCTAATCAGTCGCTGATAACGACTTTGATGGTGGTACGTGCTCCGCGCCCGCCTGCTCGTTTTGTGCCCTCTGATACTCTGGAAGCCGCGCTCTCGCATACGCTTCGGTCTTGATGCAAGTGCCCCGATGCTCATGGTTTGTTGTAGTCATCTGTTACTACTAAAGTTGAGGAGCCAGTGAGTACACCACTGTCCCATGTCTCAGCTTTGGCTGAGCACACCCGCTAGCCCACTGTGCTTTCAGTCCGGAATCAATCATCCGTCGCACAATATTTGTAGATCTATCTCCTAGTTCCAGCACTAAGCTGCGCGCGTCGCAGATTCAGCCGTTTGTGGGTCATCTTTGTTGACCCAAGCCCGCGCATGCGATCGCTTGGCGGGTACGTCCTCTCCCAGTTCGGCCGTCGTTCCCTGACTAACGCAGTCACTCCAGAGACAAATGCGGCCCAGCATCTCGTTCGCAAACGAATATCGCGCGAACACCGTGTAGACGACATCAGAGACCGTCGCGGGCGCATACCGCGCGCGAGATCACCCGGCCGTCTTCTGGGTCGTCGAAGCATGAGCATCACGCAGGGCAGGTAGTCGGGTGTGTATTTGATGAGCGATTGGGGATGCAAGGTTACTCAGAGGATGCTGGCGTGCCACTTTTTGTGCGTATCCCGACTAGATGTTTATCTCTTGCCACTCATTGAGTTCTGCGAATTCAGGTGGTCCCCTTCTCCACAATCCTCATCCACTTCGCCGCGCAGAGATATCAGAATCTACAGCCTGACACCTCGTAAAGCTGCCGCGCTGATAGCCTCGCAGAGCAGCCTGCGGATTGGCCCACAGATCATCAAACCTAACGCGCACAAAAAGAGGCTTGTTTATCAAGAGCCGCGGATGGCACAGCACGTATACTTTGGCGACGACGACGGCGCCCGCATGAAGCTTACCCTCGTCGCTAGGCGCGACGCCACACGACCTCGGACTTGACTTTTATCTTGCCATCGACGATCCTGCGGCACGTGCCGCTATCTACAGGCGCATCGCCACCGATCATAATTTGCGGTCGGCAGGACATGGACGGGTACGGGCGCACAGGTGCAGTATCTTCGCCGTGCGTGACGGACAGGTAGTAGAGCCCGCAGTCGTGTGCGTCGCTGTTGTGGAGAATAGGCGCATCACAGCGTCCGCTCTGCACCGTACGCGCGCCGGACAGCGACGTCCCATTTGTTTTTCCGCGCCTTGCATGCCTGCGTGGACGGCACCCAAAGAGAGCAGACGTTGAAATCGAGGGCCTCAGGTCGAGCTTGAGCCGGTCTGCGGGACAGGCCAACGAGGTGAACGGTGGGTGGCCTGCACATTTGGTGGCGTAATTCTTCGGACGATGGGAGGACTGGCCAGAATTTGGGGGATATGTGGTGGTGAGTCGGCGTGCGTTCAAAAGCTGCGGTGCAATGGCTTACAGAAAATGCAGTAGATCGCTAGCTGTTGCATTCGGCGGGCTCAGTATCACTCGACACTCTCGAACAGAAAGACGTACAAATAAAAGCATGAGGCGTCAGGACATCGTAGCGAGTTCTCCAGCTGTCACCCGCATACGCGTGCTTCTGCACGACGAGATGGCTGGTACCGAGGTGCTCTAGGCGCGCCACAATCAGGCTTGTGTCCAGCCTGGCCGTAGGAAGATCGGCATGTATGAATGGTGGCCGGCGCCGACGACGAGCATTTGTAGGCCACCGTCGATGGAATTGTAACCATGGTCCCCGCGAGCGAGGTCATGCGGAAGTTGCGGTCTGCGTTGGCCAGCCGCTTACCACTTGTACAGTAACGCACCTCCGCTTTTTTACGCTGTATTCCTGGAAGAAGGTAAATCTCGTGTTGCGTGATTAAGTCGTGCGCGTCTTAGATATGAAATGTCAAGATGATAGCGTGGCCACTGTACGGCGCGGCAAAGTGTTAATATGAGAAGAAAGCTGTCCTCAGAGTTCCCGCACCGCAAAGTGGTAGATCACAAACCGCGACTTGGAATACCACATCCGCCCGCCGAGATGACAGCGCCAGACTACTCGCAGGTCGTTGACCTTACAGCCGACCACACTTGATACCAAGAGATTCGATGGTATGACATGCCACATCTTGTATGGACCCTTTACAGGTGACCAGCTAATTCAATTTAACGTATGATGTAGATAACGCCAGCGGGACCAGAATGAGGGTACGATAAGGGCCGAGGCATCATAAATATACAGCAAAAAAAAGGAGTGCCACAGTCAAGAAGCCAACGATTCACAGCCTGCACTCGATATAGCTCGATCGTTCTGTAGCTGTGAAATTTATATGTAGACCTGTACTTAGAATTAACCAACACTGAAAGCGCACCTATTCATCGAGCTTTCACGAAGATCCGATGCACTGCATTTCATTGTAATTGCCGCGCCTTATGCACTGTTCACTGGCGCTTCCGTCAATCCAGCGGCGAGCTGGGATGTCTGCTGAGCATTATCAATTCCCCTTGTATTAATCCAGCGCATGGACGATGATCATGATGCACCTACCTGCTGCGATAAATTCTTATGCGGTCTGTCCTGCAATTTTCCCTCTGCTCCGTCTTCACCTTCTAGCATCACCTCCGACTGCCCATGCTCCAAGGGCTCTCCGATGTTCCCGAGAAAATCAGAGGGCATTCTAAAATTGACAGAGAAGCGGGAGAAGTGCTGGGCATCTGAGTTACTGCCTGCTGAGGTGTGATTGAGTTGGCGGAGGT
The DNA here is from genome assembly GCF_000300595.1 of Phanerochaete carnosa HHB-10118-sp. Lineage (NCBI taxonomy): Eukaryota > Fungi > Basidiomycota > Agaricomycetes > Polyporales > Phanerochaetaceae > Phanerochaete > Phanerochaete carnosa. The sequence goes on from NW_006767628.1 coordinate 444,310, forward strand.
TGAGAATAAAGCGCTGCGTCAACACGAGAGGCTGCATATAACAGTGTATGGTCAGTGTGCATGGCTCTCCCCTGGATATGTAAATATTTTACCATTGACTGAAGGAGGATATACGTAAAGGTGTCCTGTAGCCACATAATGAGACTCTTCCAACTCTGGAGTAAGGATGCATATATCTACTCACAAAACTAGTGGTGTTGTTTGAAAATGTCAGGAGCTGCAGGATATTGAGAACTAGAAGGGCACTTGAGGATTATGTGTTAGAGGGGATCATTGAGCTGTTACAGTTCATTCAACTTACACAAAATAAAGTGTGCCTGTGTTAGCTGCCCATGAGTCACACTGTAGGAAAGCGGGTAAGATTAACATTGGGTACATACCATCCCGGAGCAGTACAGCAGAAATAGACGAGCCGAGCCTGAGCCGTCGCATCTCTTGGAACTGCCTGAGTGATTTCACCCATGTCAACACCAGAACAAGAATATCGGCGGCCATTGCACTGGCTCTTGTGAGGGCAAGCACTGCGTGAATATGTATCACTTGAATGTACGAGTATATCCTGAAATATGAAAGACGTACGCCTGAGAAAAGTTATCGTTGTCAGCACACAACAGAGCGCTGTTAAGTCCCACAACTCACGGTGTGTTGAGCCTTGCAGAATAGGTGAATACGCTGAAGCAAGTTGGACCTGTCAAGAGTGTGTTTTGATACACAGCTATGCTATGTGTCCAGGCAAACTACATGAAATTCAGTATGGTCAATTTACAGCTGTATGATGAGGGAAGTATAACACACAATGTTTATTACAACATTAATTTGTCCGAGCATGAAAACAATGACAAAGAAGAGATATTTCATCTTAGACCCGTGCCAGAGTGCATATATGCGGAGAGCGGAGAATACTGCTGACAAGATAGGTTATAGAACCGTCGGTGCATGGCAGGTGGGCTCACATGATGGCAAAATGAAACCTGCCGCATATATCAGGTCGTTGACTATGACGAACGATTTGCAGCTTATGATGAGTGTGATGGTTTATTAGAAGTTGACGTGTGAAAGAGGGAGATACACCTGGAGAAATAACACGGTGGGGTTAAACTGGTCAGTATAATCATATTTCCAGTTGGGCAGTATAAGTAGTCTTACACGCTGGTGCCGTTGGTAAAAGCGTGGTGAAAACCACACTCAAAAGCATGATCCACCGAGTGCTTAGCAGCAGCAGCGATGTCGCTGTAAGCTTTCTCCTCCACACCAGAGCGATTTCTTGGTCAAATGTTACGATATATTCGTACATTTGGAGGCCTGGTAGAAGAGCAGTGAGCTTGACCGGTATTCCTGAAGCTCAGCAACACAATGACGCACAGGCAAGCGAGAATGTCACATAATTCTGTATCTGACTAAATACATGTGAAAGGTGTCAGTGTCAGGGTGTGAATTATGAAGGGAGAAGAGAGAGAAGCCGTACACTCGTTGAAGGTCTTGCTCTAGTGGATTGCTGTATGACTGACCCATGTTGGCCGTAGTGAGACGGTGCGGGTAGTTCGATGCAGAGCAATGAACCAGTCTGTGAGGAATATATACCACAGCATGTCCGTGACCTAGTACGGCTCATAGGTCGGGTCTCGGTATTAGCTCAGTTGACCGTAGTCTGTTGCCACGCACCAAGACAGTAGGACACCGAAGAAGGGCCATGTGTTAGATGATACATCCGATTAGAACGCGGATATCATAGATACCTTGATGAGTAAATAAGCGTGAGTAGAGCATATGAGCTTCACAAGCTCCAAAAATAGGGTAGCTGGAATGCGTTCCCGTCTTGGACCCACCCCCACAGTTAGCACAAAGCCTTGGCCGGCGCCACTACCTAGCTTCTTGCCGTAATACTTCTCTTGAAGTCTAGTAGGCGATCGCAGACATGATTGGGAAGAAGTGCAAGCGAATTTAGTTTCGAACTGCCGTACGGAATTGTTGCGACTCCGTTCCACCGATTTCTCATTACCATCCAACCTCATAGCTCCAGTAATAGTATCAACTACCGACAAGATGACTTACGTGCCCCGAAAAACGCACCTCACCGCGATTCGTCGGTTTATGGCGCGCCCGTAACAAGGCAGAGTCTAACTGTCGTTGTGCGCCACATGATAGACTCGCCCGGCGATGCTCGACGCAGCCGGTTGCACTTAGATGGTCCATACACCCATTCAATCTCCGGAGCTTACTCTTTATGCCAGGGGGCGCAGTCCAGCAGCGCCCCGCAGCCACGAGCGCAGCACCGGCGCAGTACTCGTGATTAAGCTGCCGCCGAGAGCACAAGTTGCGCGTCGCCACGAACACTGCATCACCGTTGTTCTGTGCGCACATGCACAAGTAAGGTGAAGGGACACCTAGTAGAAGTGCCAGTCTGTAACATGATGTTAATAATGGTTGTGACTGCGATCTTGGTATCAAGCCTCAGTTGAGCCCGACCGCCAGTCGGGACTTAACATGAGAGTTCTGAAACCCAAACCATCGCGGACCGAAGCTATGGAGCAAGATGCAATGAAAATGCTAAATATAGAGCTATTAGCACCCTATATTTGCACTGTCAAGAATCTCGGGGAGCCAGATACTTATTTCGGAACGACGACAAGGACGCACCGCAAAGCTTCGGAGTCATTGCGGTCAGTTGCGTGATGCCGTCAATATCGCCCACGTGTGAGCGCATCAAAAGATGGTAGTCGCCATTAGGCTTCAGTAAATGCGAGTTTGCAGGTTCATTGTGTTGCCAACGCGCCGACACTGCTCGGCGATGCCTCGAAGCCCCATCAATGTACAACGCATCGCATAAAGGCAGCGTACCTAGTAACGGTTACCTGAGCCGTCTCAAGCACACAAGCACTACGCACATGGGACAAATCGTAAAAAGCATCAGAATACGCATTTTCGTAGAGTTCTATACCTACTAACTTGAGAAGGACTAGGACTAGTTGCAATGACATTGCCAGCACATATCTGATACTATCGCAGCAAGAACCTTTTTGCGGCCTAATCCCAATGAGCCTGCAGCTTATAACATTGCATGAGCAATATATCGCATGCGGGAACTCACCGGGTAAGCATCATTTCAGCAGCTCAGCTCGAAGATTGAAATGTTTCAGAGGAACAAACAAAAGCAGAGAATGATCCTGCGAAAAAGCGGCAGCGTGCGGCTATGCAAGAAGCATTCGTGACACTGTCGCATGTGTACATATCAGTTCAATGCCCTCGATGTATTTCCACATCGAGGTCGTCTGGGAGTGACTGGCCGACAGAGGGCCGGCTCGCAACCTGAGGATGGCCGCGCTCCGGACATCTGATCCGTCCACGGTACAATCAGTAAGCTATGTTTGACCTAGAAAACAAAGATACCTACGCTCGAAGGAGGAAAATGTTTTGGGGCGTCCGAGAGGCTGAGCTCCCGCTACTGGCGGCTAGTGAGTCACCAAGCTGCGCGGATATGGCGAAAACGGTTTCTCGGAGATAACCGCGCCACAAAGTGACGGATCACGTGCCTCCTGGAGAGCCCGATCGACTTGGACCACGACTCTCATGTTCACAGACAGCAGATGCCTCCTCAGCAATCTCAACACTCTAGTTCTGTTGCACAACCTGATGAAATTTTATCCCGGCACGGACGCTTCGGCCTTGGCGCCCTACTAGGGTCACGGGGGCTGGCCGAGGTGAGATGGGTCATGGTTTGCTTTGCCATCAGGTCCAGTGTGGCCGTGTTAGACATTCGCACCCGTTATAGCAGCACGTATGCACTCGATGCTGACGTCGTAGCTAGACCAGGCTGGCGCTTTATAAGATTCGGCCGCCCTTCGTTTCTCCTTTAGACTCGTCCTTCGATCTACTTCATTCTGAGCCCTCGAGCTCGCACTGAAAATGCTGTACGCAGTACCTGCCGTGTTTCTACTGGCTGTTCTCGTGCTGGGCCGAGAGCCGCCCAAGGTCCAACGTGATGTGCTTCCCCATCAGTTCGCACTCTGAGCGCACCCTTTCGCTCAACGTCTCGAGTTACCCCGGTGAGTTGCTTATCATAGAATGTGACAGTGGAATGTGACATGTTGCAGGCTATGCTCTGAGCGCGCTGCACCAGATAGACACTGGGCCGGCCGCTCACCTCAACCTGGCCGGCGCTGCTTATAGCGCGTTCGGACAGGATATTGTAAACCTGGCCCTGGAAGTTGCCAATGATTCTGATACTGGTGCGAGGTGAGAACATTGATTTATTTCCTGCAATAGCATGTAATTACCCGTGGCAGGTCACATGTGAACATCTTCGGCACTGCCAATTCTCAATTTGCTGTCTCACTTTTGGTAATCGACCTTCCAGGAAAGTCGACTTCCATTCACAAAAGCGGCTCTCATCCCGTCATCAGCTATGAGCCTTCCCCGTTGGCATCCTGGATCACACGCCGCTGTAAGCCTGATGCATAGCCACTGTTCGACATCCTAATCTCTTCTCTTTCCCCCAAGCCCACCCCGCCCATGATCTCGACGGACAACTCCACCGCCCTCGATGGCTTCCCGCTAGTGTTTGATGACCAGTGCCTTCGACTCACGTCTGCTCTCCCACTCGGGACGAACACCTACGGCCTTGAAGAGGTCGCCGCGAGCAGCGGTTTCCGTAGAGACGCCAGCGCTGACGGCGGCGTCGGGATGATCCAGACGACATGGGCGCGGGACATTGTTGATCCCATCGACCAGACCGTGTGGGTGTCCTTCCTTGTTGGCAATAATTGTACGGCTAATTTATCTCTACAGCCATGGCTCGTATCACATCTACAACGAGCACCGCTGGGAGCGACGTTGGGTCTACCGTGAAGTCTCTCACCGCATGATGCAAGTTATTGTTATTCCACATTACTGGCGACCCTATTAGCCCCCACGCCCCAACACGCGCCGTAAAAACCGTGATGCGCCTTCGAGCAGGACGTCTGCATCGCAGATGCGCCGCATCTGCTCGCGCGTCTCGGTCAGGCTGAAGTAGCCCTAGTGGCACAAGTGGAAGCCGAAGCTCCACACCGGATGCCACGTTGGTAGGTCTATGAGCGCGCCGTACTACTCGATGGCCTCTTGCGAGCTCGAGCCGAACAAGAAGTGAAGGCGCAGCGTTCCGCCGATCAGGCGGTACTCGACGAGCGAGACGGACGAGGATGGCAGCGTCAGAAAGAGGATATTGATGTCAGCGGAGCTGCGGAGGCGATGAGTGTATCTCTGGACGAGGAGAAGATGGTGGGGCACTGGAAGAGGAAGACGCCGTGCGTCTGTGAACGCTGAAGAGACATGCATATTTATTCGTGAGCTGGTTTGTTTTTCCCTCTCGACGCCGACGCTAGTCGTCGCAGTACTGATGACGTCTGCTGCTTCTCAGAATCATGCGCTCTGCATAGCACTCTTCTCAGGTCTCCAGCACCCTCACCGACTCGCGTCCGGCAAAGACGTCGAGGCAGAAGCCGGATCTGACTCAAACGGTAGACAGTGAGAAGCGACAGCCGGAGCCGGCTCCTTCGCTTGGCCCTGGGTAAAACGGCATGCAAGCAAAGAGATACACAGTGGTATCGCTAATCTAAGGTCATACATCTTCCAGATCATATCGAACACTACCACCGACTCCATACCCTTCATTACAAACCGCTTGCGACCGATAATATACACTTTGTCACCTACGTCCAGGCCACAGCACACTCACCGTCCGACGTTATGTCTCGCTTCCACAACTCGAGCAGCATGTAAATCCTCCCCAAACACAATAAGCATCCCGGAGTGTCTTGTGTTAGCTCCGCGTCCCAATCATGTCGGCATTGCCTGCGTTGGCGACTTCAGAGATCATGGTGCGGTTGGGGGCAGAGCATAGGCGAACGACTTAGGAGCAACATTTGTCCCGTTAGCATACCGAAGAGCGGGCAGAATGCGCTGGCTGGCGTACAGTTTCTAACTTGGTGAGCTCGTCAGCCGGACAAGTCACCGCGCGCTACAACGCCCAATGTACAACATCTGTCTCGGCGGCCTTCGACTTGAGGGGCGTGTGCTCGAGACGCATGAGACGATGCTGGAACAGACCGAGATGTAGATTGAAGATGGACGCGATCGTTGAGAGAATCGGGACTCACAGAGGGAGTATAGGGAGTCAGATACGCTCTGGCACCAGCGGCGACGCGCATCACGAATGCAGAACATTTCGCGAAATGTCCGCTCGCCTGCGGGTACCGGCAAATGTCTGGCATGTTCACGCTTGTCAGAGTCAATGCGATAGATATGGGTGAGAAGACGTACACTCACGCATGCCAATTGGAAAGCCTACCGCGCAAATAACGAGCCGCGGATGCAACGTAAATCGTGTATGCAATGCAAACCCGAGAGCTACAAGTCGTGTTTTCTTGCTTGCATCGTGCCTGGCATAAACCATGTATGGACAGCTCGTCTACAGGTGAGACTATGTGTCGCGGTGACCGTGATACGGAATGGAAAGGCGAGACGAGGAACCTATTCGGGGTGGTGAGCCGTTGATTACTCGTGCTGGAACGCCGGACGTGATAAATGGTAAGACTTGGCTGGGAACAGCGAATTATTGTGCTGCCTGCATGATTGGAGATGAGCTGTCTATACAGCCGTTTCTCTATAAAAGCGCATCCCCTGCGTACCTCGTTCAGTTCGATACACCGCACTCCTGCCGCTGCTTTCACGGTAATCCACCAACTCTTGGCCAGCTTCTCCGGTTGCAATTTGACTTGCGATTGAAGTGTAGGACTCGGCTCCGGAAAGGGTACATCTATTATCGGAAAGATGTAGCATCTTCACTGGAGTTGATGACTGCTTCTGAGACGACAGGGCGAAGTACATCGTATGGTATGGGAGCGAGGACCATCCTGTACGGAACAACGCGGGCTGCAGGTGAGAATTGCAACTTCCGAGTGATGAAGAGTTTGGGCACCATATTCAGGGTAATATAAACGCATGCGAGCATGCATTGTGGCCGATGTTCAGCCAAGGAGAGGAGAGGTCGTCGACCTTCCATCCTCGACGCAGTAAAAGTAGGACTATCGATGACGTCGCGCGTATCGTCTGTGGGGCTATATGGCATGTACATGGCAGAGCGCAAAGCATCGAAGCGTGCCAGAGGTCGGAGAACACGTTTGCATCGAAAGGCTGGGGAAGACCAAAAAGACGCAGATAAGCGCTTTGATCTCATGCCCTTATCTAATCGGTGTCTCATAACGACTTTGATCATAGCGCGTCTACGCGTCTGCTCTGCGCCCACCTACTCGTTTTGTGCCCTCTGACACTCTGGAAGCTGCGCTCTCGCATACACTTCGATCTTGATGCAAGTGGCTTAATGGTCATGATTATTTGTATAAACTTGTTATCATCGTGATTGAGGAGCTGGTGAGCACGCCGTTGTCCCTTGTGTCGGCTGGCCCACTCTACTATGCTGCTAGTCCAAAACCAACCATACTTCACACGATACCTGGACATCTGTCTCCCCGTTCCAGTACTCATCTGCATGCGTCGCTGATTTGACCGCTCGTAGATCACCCTCGTCGACTCAAACCCGCGTATGCGAACGTTCGGCGGGTATGCCCTCTTCCAGCTTGCCCGTCGTTCGCTAACTGATGCGGTGACTCCAGATTGGTACCAGAATGTAGCCCTGACGGCTCGTTCGACGACGATGACCGCGTGAATATCCTCTAGACGACATCAGAGACCGTTGCGGGCGTATACCGCGCCCGGGATCATACGGCCGTCTTCCGGGTCGTCGAAGCAATGAGCATCGCGCAGGGCAGGCAGTCGAGTGTGTCTTTGATGAACGATTGAAGGATGCAAGGATGCTAGTGTGCTACTTTTTGTGCGTGTCCTGACTAGATATTTTACTCTTGCCGCTCGTTGAGTTCTGCCACTCCAGGTGGTCCACGATTCTCACCTACTCCCTCGTACGGACATGTCAGCAGCTACACCCTGACGGCTTGCAAGGCCGCCGCGCTGATGGCCTCGCCAAGCAGCTTGCACTTCGGCACCCGCATCCTCGAACCTGACATGCACAGATAAAGAGGCTTGTTCATCGAGACTCGCGGGCGGCATAACATGCACATTTCGTCGGCGATGGCGGCACCCGTACGGAGCTTACTCTCGTCGCTAGGCGCGACGCCACAGTAGCCTCAGCGAGGACTCCTGATAATTCCCTATGTAGGCTAGCCTAAATCCGCGCCAGCCATGTCCGGATGATCTTGGGTCGAAATTGTCCGGATCCGCGCCCCAGCCTCGCGTGAGCCCAAAATTTGTACGGATCCCAGGACTAGCCTACCTTTTTGTTTTCCAAAATCCAGAGAATCGCTATAAATATTCAAGGAGGGGCGGTATCACACGCAGCGTTGTGGATTCTACTCAAGAGAGCATATTTATAATAGAATGTAAATGAATAAGTAAATTAAGCCTTGCTTGTCTCCTCCTCGGGTCGTTTTCGCTTACAAGCAAGCCGCATGGCCTCGGCAAGCTGACGTTTTGCATCTCGCAGCTCTATATAAAGTTTGAGATCCTTCGCATCAATAATGGTTGCCCGGGCCCTCAAGCCTTTCTGTTGAGGTGTACTGCCTCAAGAGTGAGGAATTTGATGGGTCAAAGGAGATCCCACCGCCGGCATGTGTTGAAGACAGGCATCACTGCTTCACGAAAGATATTCTTATGACCCGGAATGTAGATCCAGACAACAACGTGCGAGACAGCGCCAATTGTCGTAGAGTCCTCAACGGAGCCGTGCCTTGCATTCTTGCCCCCAGATTTCGTGTACAATGCCCAGACTGGAGATGTAGTAACATAATCAGTGGGTAGTTAAGGGATCATACGGGTGAGACATAAATTTCGTGATGGCGATGCCATATTTCCGAGCATAAACAAACCTTTAGTCGTTGGTTCGTAACGGTCTCATAGGACTTACGCGTGTGGTGCCGAAGTAATTGATGCGCGGCACATTCACCTCGTCAGAAGCAAGAGAACATTCTGTAACAGCCTTTCTGCCGTGCCTGCTCCAGCAACAGCCGCATTTGCTGCAGTCCCAGTTGGCTGAGCTCAGCCTTTGAGGGGCATAGGGTCTGGCACGGTGGGGGGAGGCCTGCGGCGACGAAACTGGGGACAGAGAAGGCTTCGGTGTATGCACGTGAAAAAAACTGTGGCAGAGGTAGCAGCTGTAGAGTTTTTTTTCAATTTCGGTCCACTCAGATGGTTCAAAGACCAGGTTGGATGGCTCAGCGTCGATAATATCCATTATAAATGCAGGCACTGCACAGGCTTGCAGGATGGAAGCGGTAATACAAATGAGTCAAAAGCTAAGAGATATATGGCATTGATTCGGACCAGACTACACCTCGGCCGCCGCCTTGGCCACCGCCACTCTTGTCCGGATGCCAACCAGCCTCGCTGACCTCGACATCTTTTGTCCGGATGCCCGGACCAGCCTTTCGCATCACGTGAGAGGCCCATGTCCGGATGCCGAGCAGCCTCAGGTACTCAAGCGCCCAAATTTGTCCGGATGATGGGCCAGCCTATGTGGAAATTATCAGGGGTCCTGCCACAATCAGGCTCGGGGCCAGCTTAGCCGTAGGAAGATCGGTATGTAGGGTGGTCTGCGCCAACGATGAGCACCTGTGGGCCGCCGTCGATGGGGCTCGCCGTAATGGTTCTCCCCCTCGTACATATACATATCGTAAATTATGCTGCCCGCATGTAATCTGTATGATGCATATGTCAGACTAACAGAAGGGCAGGGATTGGCTGCGGCAAACTCAGATACGGCGCGCACCACCTGCACGCTCGAGAATTGCACACCGACGCGCTCTGACGCAAGTCCGAGCACAGGAACAGCGCCGACCCAATGGGACATCGGAATTTCCGGATGCTGGCACGCAGCGGGCATTAGTAGGGTCGACCCGCACTGACACCTGCCCTTGCGCCTCGGGGGAGTGATATCTGTCCGTCCACTGTGATGTTGTACTGCTATGGGACGAGACACGTCAGATATGGAGATGTGGCGAAATGTGTAGACCCTCCTATTTCATGTCGTTCTTGTGTCGGTCCTTGTGCACTTTTCGCACGGCTTCACTGTGATTCCGTGAAGATCATTCCGAGCTCGAGAATAGGCATACTATAGTCGCGTGATTAAAAAAGCTAGCTAGGGGTCAGATGGTGCTACACCATGCTAGCCATGGTCAAAACGAAAGTATGCACTAGTTTGTGTCTAGGATGCAATTCAGTATCGCCCTCATTGAAATCAACTGTCTCTCCGCCAACGGCCGAAAAATTCCATCGGAGCAGGAGCCATCAAGTTGGTGCCGAGGAGTCTACCTTTTCTCCGACATTATTGTTTGACATAATCTCACGCAACGACGAACTTCCCTCAGGCGTCAGCGTCTCAGACGAATCATAAGTCAATACAGCTACTCGAGGTTAGGTAAAACTGGAACGCGTAAAGGACATCTCTTTGTCGCATTGGCTAACTCGAATTGGTGTGGTCACGATGTTGTACACTCATCCTACGGTTCAAATCTGGACCACGCATTCGTTTACGCGCCGTATCGCGACCGTTAACGTCCACGGGCTGGCTCAAAGCGTGCGGACATCGAAGGCGCCAGTAAGTGCCGTTGCATTGCACATAACTTCCCGACTAACCGCGCCCTTCTCGAGGCTCGAATCGTCACAACGGTTGACCCGTACAGGCTCTCTAGCGGCTGTTTTCAAGAATTCCCGGGCTTGGAGTAGTACCCCACGCTGCGCATGCAAGAGAGCGTTGACCCGAGCTCGCAGAGTACTCAGTGGAAGCGCAGTTACTACTGCTACAGAAGGAACTACTTGCAGGTCTACACGCCATTTCCGCCCGGAACGCACAGCTTCTTTTACTACCGCGCCCCTCCGCCCTGGGCACACGATCTCGCCGGTGAGATTCGGTTCCGCATTACAAAAGACAGCGACCCCTCGAGCTTTGCTGGCGAACATCACCTCCTCGTCCAGGGCATGCCGTGGATTGTGACGCTGCTCTTCAACACTCCCTACTCGGCTGCCTTCCACAGTGTTCTGCTGCGCGATGGTCTGCTTAGCGAAGACCAGATACGCCGCTTGGGGCGCTTGGAGCCGTGGCGTTCCACACTAACGGCCAGGGCGCGTCTCATCCATTCGATTGGTCAGCCGTTCGCACTACCTGTAAGCACGAACCGGAATACCTATAGATATGCCCGGTACTTCGTACCTAGCATCGTGGACAGTAAAGACGTACTCGAAAAGTACGATCTTATGTCTTCCCGTGGGTCTCAATGGGGATACAACACCGGTCAGGACGAGGCCAGGGTCTTCTCGAAGGATGATGCGTACGTCGTGTCGCTATCTGATCAGTCGAAACGTGCTCGTGTCGTGTGCGCTAACATGCCTGTATAGCCATCGCCCTTGTGCATCTCGAGCCTTGGGCTCATCCACACAACAAGAGACGCTATCTTGCACTTCGAATCCGGAGACTGTTGGATTGTAATGGCTTGCCTGCCAATTCACCGGATGACCACCCCGATTGTGGTGCAGCGGGTCATTTACTGCTTAGCTTTGGGCCGGTAAGAGGGTTGGTGCAGCAATGGCGCTTAAGGGTGCCCACGCCTCGCAAACGCGTCGGCGAGACTCCAAGCACGTCGTTTCGCGTACTGTACGCAGGGATACAACAGTCCACTTCAGGCCAATCAATATATAACATCCAATTGTCTGCTCATGCTGTACCAGCCTATCCTCCAGCCCAAGGCAGTTCTCAAGACAATCTGCCAAGCCCAACACACCTCAGGACACCCGCATCAAGCCCAAGACGGCGGCGTAATCCCATAAGAGCTGCCGTCTGGCACCGGCCCCTGGAGTTAGTTATTCGCAAACATCAGATCACAGGAGAAACCAAGTAGGGCAAGAGAGCTGACTTCGTTATCAGGCTGTTGAGGCCCCTACAAGTGAAGGAATCTGTCAGAGAACAGCGAGTGCATGCAAAAGCGTGGGGTGCGACGTACAGCTGAGACAGAAACAGCAGCTGTCATGCTGCTCAGCGCGACGACTACGAGAGCCACGTAGGTAGAGAGTATGGCAACGAGCTTCATCGGTCTATCGAAGAGAAGGTGTTTCGCAGAAGCAAATTGTCGCAAATCTCAAGGGGGAGAAAGTGGTGGATGCAGGCAGCACCTCAGGCTGAGCGCAGCCACTTAAGTACATGTACACTCGACCACCCAGACGCCCGCCCTTCCCGTCACTTTCCGCGTACACAGCTACTAGTGATGTGCGGGCCCGGCTTGGGCTCAAAGTCCGGGCTTGGGATTGTGGCGACGCCAAGCCGAGCCCTGAGCCCGACCCGAGCCCTGAGCCCGACCCGAGCCTGAGCCCGGCCCAAGCCGTGGGCTTAAGCCCGGGCTTGCAAAGCTTAGGACAAGTATTTATATGCTACCAAAGTGAGCATATTTGTATGTGATAGGCTGCTATTGCATGTAACCACCGTACTGCAGCCTCCAGAGGGCATGCGACTGCGGCACAAGCCATGTTATGACAAGGTTCGCGAAGGGGCGCCCACGGCGAATGCCAGGCGGTGGTGCACAATTGCGCCTAGTCACACTAGCAGGGACCGCCCAGTCCGGTAAGTCAACATTTTGTCTCGTATGTGTATATAAAGTCGTTCTTACCATGTTTTGAGCCCAGGGAACGGCAACACATTTGGTGCACCCAAGCCTGGGCTTTCGGGCCGGGCTCGGGCTTGACTACGCTCCGAGCCCGGCCTCAGGCTTGAGCCCGCTGCCAGGCTTAGCTCGGGTCAGGATGTTTGGGTCGGGCTTGGCGGGCTCGCGGGCTTTGAGGCCCGGCCCGCACATCACTAACAGCTGCACGGATGAGATTGTGGAGGTCAAGATCTGGCGAATTTTGTGATTCGGGGTTTCGTGATCTTTGAAACTTGATTTTTGTCTGAGATTCATTTGACAGAAATCACGGTTTTATCCAATAGAGACATGCAGAGTGCACATGTGCGCGCAAAACCGATTCACGGCCGCATCGAGAGTCGCTTCGAACGAAGTGAAACGCGACTGAAGCGCGTGTAGACAGGACCTCTGAAATTAGGCGAAGGGGCCTGAGGACAATCCGCATCCAAAATGGGGTCTCGGGGCCCCCCATGCCTGAGGCGATCCACATCTAAAACCGGGCTTGGATCCGGGGAATACCAGAGGAATAACCCGTACTGCGCCAGCGGCCGCTCTACAAGGCCTAAGGGCCGCCTGTATACGGATTTTTGGGGCATGTTAGTAGCCCTATTTGGCTGATGCCCAAGGTCTAAAAATCTTTTGAATCACTTTTCTGGTCAACATCAGTAGCCTTTAGTGCGGTATAGTAATACAAAGTGTGCCTCAATTGGAAATCGTCCTCGTGGCTATTCAGACCGCACCGCTGTCCGCGTCCGTCTACGGTCTGCAAGTAAGAGCGAAGAATGCAAGCGAGGGCGCAAATAAAATATATTATTCTTGTGTCTATACAACCATGTGTTACTCGAGGGGTCCTGCTGTAGTGAAGTGTAGTGAAGTTAAGGTATGTTAGAGATGTGAGACAACATTACGATATGCGCATCAACATTTGCAACACCTGTAACCTCTAACAATTCTTCAAACATGGGTGGTCCCTCCGATGGACCTCGAACGCGCTTCAGCACGATTCAGCCCGAGTCGTTGCTCCAGGAACCCGGAACTGCGCCGCTTCGAAGTTTCAGTTTCATCCTCCGATTCGTCATCAAACACTGGGCGGTAAGCGCGCTTTTTTCCGGCGTAAAATTTGCCAAAAACTGATTGAACAAGGCCCCAACTTTCTCCGGTTTTCACTTGAAAAAAACCGAAGGCAAAACTCAGTTTTCCGCCAGTTTTACTATGTTTTAAACCATTTTGGCTGGTTTTGCACCAGTTTCTCCTCAGTTTGCATCGGCGTAGAATCGAGGAATAACGGGGCTTTGTTTAGCTGCTTTTTCCTGAGTTTTCTCGAGAAAAAAACTGCGCTTACCACCCTGTGAAAGCGAGTCCGAAGCGCCTCCAAAGCGAACTTTCGGAACGCCCCTATATTTCTGCATGCTGTAGTGAGAATCGCGACGTGTACATGTGCATGCACTTCCCGCCCGCCTGGTAGTGCACACTAGTGGGAAAGTTTTATATGGCTATTATGATGAGCTCCTTGCTATCCTGCAATTGATGCGGCATCCTGAAGAGCTCGTGCTATCGAATACAATCAGCAGAGAAGCGGACTGGCGCCAGGTTCGCGATACTTACCTACCAGAGCTGCGAGGCACGGTCGACCTCCCTCGACTACGACTGCTCAGCGAGCGCCCTCGCAGGCTTCCCCTTTCTCTACCGCATCACACATCCGCCTTCCACCGCCATGTCTCGGCTTCAAGCGACTATCCAGCTGACACATCCGGCACGGCGAGGGCTGCTGTCTGCTCGGGCTGCTGTCTGCCAAAATCGACGCCTGGAGCGATCTCGACGACCCATCCCTTCGGTCTCTGTGCATGGACACCAGCAGAGGAGACCCCAACTTCGGTGTCATTGTCAATCTCTGGCGCGAACGGCTCCCGCTATCCGCTCTAGAGTCATCCTTCCGCAGCTCTACATTCTTCCAGCTCTCTCTCTCGATACGGACCATAAGCCGTTTATAGTCGGCTTGCTGCGTCGTCTGCCACTGGCGGATATGGCAGCCGCGCTCATCGTGATTTTGAACTCGGCATCGCTGTGGGATGCCGTGGACTGGGAACAGTTGTTATCGTTCCTACGGTCTGTCGAGGAGCTCACCCTGTGCTGCGAGGTCTTCCATCCAGTAAAAGCTGACGTCCCATGGCGCTCGCGGGCTTTGTCTTCGGCTGCAGGTGCTTCGCATCCGCGAATGCGCGCCGGACAATCCCTACTTCGCCGTTCAGCAGCTCCCGCCAAGCTATACCAAGCTTGCAGACCTCGCTCGTAGCATTGTCGCCAACGGTGGGGAGACGCTGTCGGTGCACGCGGAGGCAGCCGACTAGGTAGGCACGGTGAAAGGGTCGCCGGCTGAGCCCCTTGGACGGGGCCCGTAGACTCCAATGTGCTGGCTCACCACATGTATGTCGCAGATTTCGGTGATGCTTAGGGGTCGCTGAGGACTTAGGACTGCGAGTAGACTGTGTCGACACCCGGGAATGCGCCTCGGGGGAGCAATATATGTTTGTACACTGTGATAACTTACTATGCCACTATGAGATGAGTACCACATTATTCGGGGCTTACTTCGGCTTCCGAAATCGATACACCTGCAGAGAAGGCTATAGTGATACAAACCAGGCCAAGTCATCGACTTTACACGTGTTTTCCTCAGTTTGCGCCACGTAACGCTCAGTTAGAACGGTAGCGCCAGCTTACTAATGCACAGTCCCTGTTCGACACCCGGATCTCTTCTCTTTCTCCCACGCCCATCCCGCCCACTGGTACCGTATGATCCTGACAGACAATTCCATCGCCCTCAACGATTCCCCGCTAGTGTTCTAGGACCAATATTCTCAACTCACGTCCGCTCTTCCGCTCGGGACG
Source organism: Phanerochaete carnosa HHB-10118-sp (assembly GCF_000300595.1). Classification (NCBI taxonomy): domain Eukaryota; kingdom Fungi; phylum Basidiomycota; class Agaricomycetes; order Polyporales; family Phanerochaetaceae; genus Phanerochaete; species Phanerochaete carnosa. The sequence continues at coordinate 459,912 of NW_006767628.1, forward strand.
AACATCTACGGCTTGAGAGAGGTCGTTGCGAGCAGGAGACGCCGGCACCGACGACGGTGGCGGAATGATCCAAAAGATGTGGACGAGGGATATGGCCGATCATATCGACCGGGGCGTGTAGGTGTCCTTCCATGTTCGCGCGAAGTGTGCGGCTGATTCGTCTCTACAGCCATGGTTCGCATCTCATCTACATCGAGCACCGCTGAGAACAACGCCGGGTCGGCCGTGAGGCCCCCCACCGCATGATGCAAGTTAATGACATTCCACATCACTGGCGACTCTATCGGCCCCCAAGTCCCGACAACCGTGCGCGACGCACCTTAGAGCGGGATGTCCGCGTCGCACATGCGCCGCACCTGGGGCCCGAGCGTGCTGTCGATCAGGCAGTACTTGACGAGCGAGATGGGCGGCATCAGGAGGAGGATGTCGGAGTAGGCAGATCTGAGCTGTGGATGCGCCGAGTGTATTTTTGGACGAGGGGAGGATGTTGGAGCATCTGGAGAGGAGGACGCCATACGTCTGTGAGCGTTGAGGGGACGTGCACATTTATTCGTGAGCTAGTGTGTCTCTCCCTCTCGACGCCGAGGCTGATTGTCACGGTGCTGACAGCGTCCTCTAGGCTGCTAACAAATTACAATGAGTACTACATTCTGATCGTCGATGCCGCAGTTTTCAGGCAGGCCAACGATACGCTTCTGAGGCTAGCGAAAATAACCCTGACCGGCAGCATTCTCCTTGCGCCTGTGTGTATTTCGGGGCGCCCTTCGGTTTTATCAGGAATATTTGCGAGCTTGTAGACCATAGCCAGTCGGAGCGAGTTGAAGAAGATGACGATGAAGGTCAATGTGAGGCGGAAGAACTGCGAGACGGCTTGACGCAACACGCGAACCCGTTGACCACACGCCGGAAGGAACTAACGGCAGCCGACGTAGCCTCGACTATGAGATCCACAGAACGTGCGTGTGAAGAGCACTACACCGGTTTGTCCGCTATCCCGCGCGGAATGGCCATTATATATACCTTCCAAGGCTGCGGATTAGGTGCGAGTTTTGCTCCATGCTTCATCGGGGCGGCTTGAAGTGGACATCTTTCAAGCAGGTTCTGTCGCCCGCTGTTGCTTTACTCAACGCTGGCATGGAAGTTCAGGTGGACAGACGTTGTCTTGGCGGTAGCGCGTCTTGCGCCGACCTCCTTCCTCTGCGTCCATCAGGTCCTTGGTCTCCCTCCCACACTCTGAAATCTACCTTCTCGCATGCTCCTTGATCCCTGGCCAGGTTCCATGGTCCTCGTGGTTTGGTGTGGAGGCCCGCTATTGTTCTTGATTGAGAAGATTTGTTGAGCTGGGCATTCAGTGAGTGCGTCCTTGTTCCTTGCCTCAGCTTGGCTGAACATGCTTGCTGACGTACTATGTTTCCAAATTTTTTCAATTTATCAACAGCCAGTCACTCGATACTTGGCCATCTGTCTTCCAGCTTCAACTGCAAGCTGCGTGTATCACAAGTCTGGCCGCCGCGGCGCAGATATCGAATGAGCGTTCATTAGGTGAGCTCCGCGTGCTATATCCGCTCCGTCTACGTGTTGCCCTAACAGAAAGTTGCAGAAAACTGCTACGCAAGCTGCTTAAGCTGCTGCAAGACATACCTCTCGCATTGCCGCTCTTCCTTCAACCTTCGCAACCTAGCCCGATGCAGCGTCTACCGCGACCTCCTTCCTGGCCAATTCATCTACTATCGACCTACAACTATGGAGCAATATTCCTCAGCGAAGAGCTCAAGTTACAGCGGATCGACATTTTGTCGTCCCCCGTTTATTTGCTAAGTGCTTGCTCACGAAACTGCTAGAGTGCGGGCTTTACTGGCTAGGCTGGGATTGAAGACTAATTATCCGCGTGCGATGGCGGGCGCAGGGCTATTTGGAAGATGCCGAAACGCTGATTTTTATTGTACGTGTATTGGCGACGTTGTTCTGCTATTGTGGCTCATTTAATTCTGCGAATTGAGACAATTATACTTCCCGCGATCTTGAATTCAACGCCATCGTCGTGCGGCGCATCAGCTCCTGCAATCAGGTAGATTGGAGACGACCAATCAGCTGCTCGTATCCACGAATCAGCCTCCAAATCAGAGCCTTTATCTTCACGACACTGGTCTTGTATACCCCTGGCAAGCAACATCACGATTTACGGTATCCTGCATGCATTGCCATTCGCGCCCCAAGCGGCTGTGCAGTAGATCAACGTGTCCTCCGTAGGCCTCTTCCTTAGCCTCACTACCGCGCTATTCAATGCCCTCGCCAAGGAGTGGCTCCGTGGTACACGCGTCGAGATCTGTTGCCTTGGACACCGCGTTAGAACGTGCCTGCGCATCGGGGACCCTTCGAACCGCGGGTGGTGCGGAACGTAGGGGCGACAGTCGTAGGGATACCTGCGTCGCTCGAAACCAAGACGACCTCTGCCTCGCGGGCATAGTCATTCTCCTGTGGACCCTCGACGACATCGTCACTATCGCGATCGCCGCCGTCATCTCTGCCTTCGTCATCCTGTCCATCGCTTCCCGTCGTCGCCCTCTTCGGCCTTCGTGGGCCCGCCTCTCAGGTTATATCCTGATGGTGCGCCTTTGCTCTACCATTGGAGAAGTATCAAGAGATGTGTGCGATCCATCTTCTGCTGGCAAATTGTGCTCTGCGGCTCAGGCGCGCTTTCTCCTCTTGCACCGAGACAGGGAGTCCAGATCACAGTCCCGGCGTCTTTTATGTCTAGTATCCATCGGAGTCTCGAAGCCTCGACTCTGCAGTCTTGCAGACTTCTCTAAAAACGACCCCCATGTTGTGACTAGAAGTGCAATTTCTGCAGTACCCTATCTCCCCGATCCTCGCACGGACTACAGCCGTAAACCCCTGCGGCCACGCATGACGGGCTGTCGCTCCGGATGTATTGGCTCAACGTGGCCTCAAGTATGGAGTGAACACGGGCGTGAAATGAACATCTCTCTCTTCTACGCTATTCGATAGCTCTCGCGACGCGACATTGTAAACCCGCCGGTGCAGGTTGCCGACATCGCTGTCTAGAAGACGTACGAAGTCGCGAACGCGACTTCGCGTCGTGAGGATCGGGATGCAAGGATTGGGAGGACGAGCAGCGGGTGCGCCAGCTCTAGCTTCAGGGCAGCGGCCTCTTCTGCTACACTATACATGCCTTGCCACCTTCCCCCACCATCGCCTACTACTTCGGGCAAGCGCTCTACAACAGTGCGCGTTTGGAGCAGCCGCCGCCGCCATCGAAGCTGCTCATGCCCCACCTCCTGCGCCACTTGCCCGGCAACAACATTTAACCATCTTTACCGTTCTACGCGCAGGTCGCCGCGAAAGACGATCTGAATGGGCTCAGGATCGTGGGCCAGTACTCGGCCATGGACAGCAAGCGCCGCTGGTCGTCGGCACGATCAAAAGCCTCGTGCACGTCCTCACGGGCCATGAGATGTTTGGGACGACATACTGACAGGAGACGAAACTGTTCATGGGGAGCAGCGGGCTCATTTCGGTTCTAGGGATAGGTGAGTTGTTGATGCTCGAGGCCGGAGTCTCTGGCTGACAACGGTGTGCCGCCAGGCATTCGTGGCCACCGCGCGTGGATCGCATACGCCACGCTCCCGAAGAGCGGATTGTTGACGGAAGAGTACGCGCAAGTATACAGACCCATCACCGAAGAGCTCGTCAAAGACTACGTACGCTATTGACGGCATCCCGGGGCAGACGCGCCAATATTGTCGGCAACACCATCAACATGGTCGTCGTGCTGTGGGCCGCATTTTATTTGGTCAGTTGTCATTGAATTCCGTCTGGGTGCACGGTTCTAATGCGCCCGGCTGTGCAGATGGGCATCCCGCTAAAGACGAAGGCGGACCCAGGAGGCTTGATGACGGAGCAGTCGTACGACATGTTCTCGCTGGTGTCCACCTGACCAGATATAGACACGCGGCATCTCTCACTCTCAGATGTTGTATCAGTGGTGTCTTGCACGCAAGAGCTCACCGGGCAAGCATCATTTCCGCGACTCAACTCGAAGCCTCGAAGGTTGGAAAGTGTCGGAAGAACAAAAACTGAGAACGATACTGTACAAAAGCGGCAACGTGCTGCTAGCCAAGGACCAATGCTGCTACTGTCGCCAGTTGATTCTTCGGGCCAAGGCCCCGGGTGAGCTTCCACATCGAGGTCGTCCGAGGGCGACCGCACGCGCAGAGGGCCGGCTTGCAGGGTGCTGCGCTGGAGGCCACGATACGGGCACTCGACCCGTCCATAGTACAACTAAGAAGCTATATGTGACCAAGAATACAAAGATACTGACGCTCGGAGGAGAGAAAGTTTTTGAGCGTGCGGGAGGTTGAGCTCTGGCTGCGGAGAGCTGTTCTCGGGGATTGCCGTGCCACAAAGTGATAAATCACGTCTCTCCCGCCAAGCTCGGTCGGCTTGGACTAGTGCTCACCAAAATTATGATTACATACCATTATAATCTCAGATTAAGCATATCTTAAGATTAATTATGGGGGTTTCCGTAATCATTCTCCTACTTGTACGCACGGCATATCATATGCGTACATATGCATATCGTAAATTATGCTGCCCGTATGTAATCTGTATGCTACATATGTTGGACCCCAGAAGGGCCGAGATTTCAGATACGGCGCGCACTACCCGCACGCTCAAGAATCGCACACCAACGCGCTCTGCGAGTCCGAGCACAGAAACAGCGTCAGCCCTTATGTAATGGGCATCGGAATTCTCCGGATGTCGACATACAGCGGGTCATGTCAGTGCGTCACGGGCGTTCCTCAAGAGGTAGAGGCCGAAGTTTACCTCTGCACTGGCTAAAATTGACCGTGCAAGAGCCAAGCTCATGGAGAAGTCCCTTGCGGGGAAGTGTTTGCTGCTAGCCTGTTCACAATGACGGCCGGGAACAGCATCGTGCGTCCCTCTTCCTCCCTCTCCCCACTGACTGCGCCTTAACCCGCCCCCTTTGACATTGCCGCAGGACATCGTCCGGAAGCTGCAGCACCGGGCGCACGGACCCCGCCGCGTGCGAGCTCGATCGGCTCTGCGGCAGGACACATCTCATCGCACCCGACAACGCCGGCGTCGTGCACAGCATGCCGTCGTCCACGAAGAGCTCCGGCAGCGGCAGCACGGCGTCCGCGCTCTCTATAAACCCCCGCTCGCGTCTGTGCATCTGCCGCCACTCTTTGACGCGCCGGCGAGGCGGTCACACCGACTCACACGCAAGCGTCGGCGCCGTGTACGAGCATCAGGACGTGCACCCGATCCACGTCTCGGACATGCACATCCTCGGCGGGGGCGCGTTCTTGTTCGACCTGTCCGGGCCGTGGCCGCTCCCGCTGCGCATCGATGGCAAGCCCGACTTCCAGATGCTACACGAAATTTCGGGGTACTTTGAGCCCGACCACTTCGGCGGTGAGGTGAGCGTGCAGATGTAGTGTGTCACCTTGAGAATGTGTTCAGTAATGTACAGCTGTGTCGGTGATTCGATGCTTAGCTACCTTAGTATTCTACCTTCGCCTCGGAGGCCGACACCGCCTGAATCTCATTACATATGATTAAATATGATTGTTTAAAATTAAATACGCGTAAGATTATGCATATCATAACTTACGGCGTCCGTATACGCTGTACGCAATTCTTATGCATACATATCCTCAAATTTCGTATGTAATCTTAATTGGTGAGCACTGGCTTGGACGTGGACCACGACTCCAACGTCCAAAGACAGTACTGGTCGACGTCCGCTTAGCGATCTCGGCACCGTACTTCTGTTGCTCATCTGAGGGAACATTAGCCCAGCGTGGACGTGTTGGCCAGGCCTTGGCGTCCACTGGAGTCACGGCCGGGATGAGATGGGTCCAGTGTGGCCATGTCAGACGTTTGCACCTGTGACGGCAGTGCGTATGCACTTGACGCTGACATCGCTCGATGTCAGAGCATCAGCTTTATGATGGCTGGACCAGGCTGACGCTTTATAAGACTCTGCCGGCCCTTCGTTTCGCTTTTAGATTCGGCCGTCGACCCACTTCATTCTGAGCCCTCGAGCTCGGACTGACAATGCTGTCCGCAGTCTTTGCCGGAATTCTGCTGGCCGTGCTCGTGCTGGGCCGAGAGCGTCCAAGCTCCAATGTGATGCGCCTTCCCACCAGTTGCACTCAGGGCGCCCACGCTCTTTAGTTGCCCCAGTGAGTCGCACAGTGTACGAAATGACAGCAGAATCTGACATGCTGTAGGCTATATTCAGAGCGCGCTGCAAGAAATAGACACTGGGCTGGCTGTTCAACTCAACCTGGCCGTCCCTGCTTGCAATGCGTTTGGGCAGGATATTGCAAACGTAGCCCCGCCTACGATTCTGATCCGAGGTGAGAGCATTCATTTACTTCCTCCGATGGCATGCACCTACCCGCGGTTGGCTGCACGTGAAAATTTTCGACGCTGCGAATTCCCAATTCACTATCTCATCTTTGGTCATCGACCTTCCGGGCAAGCCGACTTCCATTCACAAATACAGCTCTGGGGTCTGACCTCCGAGTCGTCTTCCACTATGAGCTTTGCCTGTTTGCTTTCTGGATCACACGCCGCTCTGAACCTGATGCACAGTCTCTGTTCTACACCGGGATCTCTTCTCTTTCCCCCACGCCCATCTCGCCCATGATCTCGACAGACAGCTCCACTGCCCTCGGTGGCTTCCCGCTAGCGTTCTGTTCCCAGTACATTCAACTCGCGTCTGCGCTCCCGCTCGGGACGAGCATCTACGGCCTGGGAGAGGTCGTCGCGAGCAGCGGCTTCCGCAGAGACGCCAGCACTGACGGCGGCGTCGGGATGATCCAGAACATGTGAGCGCGGGACGTTGCTGATCCTGTCGACCAGAGCGCGTAGGTGTCCTTCCTTGTTCGCGCGAAGTGTGCGGCTGATTCGTCTCTACAGCCATGGTTCGCACCCCATCTACAACGAGCACCGCTGGGAACGACACCGGGTCTGCCGCGATGTCTCTCACCACATGATGCAAGTTAATGCCATTCCACATCGCTGGTGACCCTATCTGCCCCACGCTTCAATGTGCGGGTGCGACGCACCTTCGAGCGAAATGTCCGTGTCGCGCATGCGCCGCACCTGTTCGCGCGTCTCGGTCAAGCTGAAGCAACCTCAGCGGCATAAATGGAAGCCGAAGCTCCACATCGGGTGCCACGTCGGCAGACCTACGAACGCGCCGTACTGCTCGGTGGCCTCCTGCGGGCTCGGGCTGGACAAGTGAAGACTGAGCGCTCCACCGGTCAGGCGGTACTCGACGAGCGAGACGGACGAGGAAGGCAGCGTCAGAAGGAGGATGTCGGGGTCGGCGGAGATGTGGAGGCGATGAGTGCATATCTGGACGAGGAGAGAATGGCGGGGCACCTGAAGAAGAAGACGCCGTGCGTCTGTGAATGCTGAAGAGATGCGGACATTTATTCGTGATGCTAGTTTGCCTCTCCGTCTCGACGCCGACGCTGGTTGTCATAGTACTGATGGCGTCTGCTACTTCTCAGAATCATACGCTCTGCATAGCGCTCTTCCCAGGTCTCCAGCGACCCCACCCACTCGCGTCCGGCAAGAACATCGACGCAGAAGTCGGGTCTGACTCGGACGGTAGACATTCAGGCAGGATAGCCGGGCCGGCTCCTTCGCATTATTCTGAACAAAACGGCGTGGAAGTAAAGCGATACACCGTGGTATCGCTAATCTAAGATCATACATCTTCCGGATCATATCGAACACTACCGAGCTCGCACCACTGACTCCATACTCTTCATTGCAAAACGCTTGCGACCGATTATATACACTTTATCACCTACGTCCAGACCACAGCACACTCACCGTCCGACGTGATGTCTCGCCTCGGCAACTCGAACACCATGTAACTCCGCCCCAAACACCTTGAGCGTCCCGGGGTGTTTCGTGTCAGCTCCGCGTCCCAATGATATCTGCTAGCATGATAGTAGCCCGGGCATTACCTGCGTTGACGGCTTCAGAGATTATAATGCGATTGGGGGCAGAGCACAGGGGTACGACCTAGGAGCAAGGTTCGCCCTATTAGCATACCGAGGAGCGGGCATAATGCGCTGGCTGGCGTACAGTTTCTAGCTTGGCGAGCTCGTCAGCCTGACAAGTCACCGCGCGCTACGATATCCAACATACGAAATCTGTCTCGGCGGTCTTCAACTTGAGGGGCGCGTGCTCGAGACGCATGAGACGATGCTGGAACAGACCGAGATGTAGATTGAAGATGGACGCGATCGTTGAGAGAATCGGGACTCACAGCGGGGTGTAGGGAGCCAGATACGCTCTGGCACTAGCGGCGACGCGCATCACGATTGCAGGGCGTTTCGCGAAATGTTCGCTCGCCTGCGCGTATTGGCGAATGCTTGGCATGTTCACGTTTGTCAGTGTCAATGCGATACATATGGGCGAGAAGACGTACACTCATGCATGTCAATTGGAAAGCCTACCGCGCACATAACGAGCCGCGGATGCAACGCACATCGTATATGCAGTGCAAACTCGAGAGCTACAAATGTGTTTTCCTGCTTGCGTCGTGCCTGGCATAAACCATGTATGGGCAGCTCGTCTACAGGTGGGACTGTGTGTCGCGGTGACCGCGATACGAGATGGAAAGGCGAGACGGGGAACCTATTCGGGGTGGTGAGCCGTTGATTACTCGTGCTGGAACGTCGGACGTGATAAATGGTAAGGCTTGGCTGAGAACAGCGAACTATCGTGCTGCCTGCACGATTGGAGATAAGCCGTCTCTACGGCCGTCTCTCTATCAAAGCGCATCCCCCACATACCTCGTTCAGTTCGAGACACTGCTCTCCTGTCGCAGTTTTCACGATAATCCACCTATTCTTGGCCAGCTTCCCCAGCTGCAATTCGAATTGTGATTGAGGTGTAGGACTCGGCTCTGGAAAGGGTACATCGGTTATCGGCAAGATGCAGTCACATAACAAGAACTCTCGCAGCTCACGCTATCCACACTCTGCATGCTAAGCACTCGACGGCGGACAAGACAATCTTCACTGAAGTTGATGATTACTTCTGAGACGACAGGGCGAGGTACGTCGTATGGTATGGGAGCTGGAACCATCCTGTACGGAACGACGCGGGCTGCAGGTGAGAATCGCGATGTCCGAGTGATAAAGAGTTTGGGTACCATATTCAGGGTAATATAGACGCATGCGAGCATGCATTATGGCCGATGTTCAGCCAAGGAGAGGGGGGGTCGTCGAGCTTTCATCCTCGACGCAAGAAAAGCAGGACTATCGAGGACGTCGCGCGTATCGGCTGTGGGACTATATGGCATGCACATGGCAGAGCGCAATGCATCGACGCGTGCCAGAGGTCGGAGAACACGTTTGCGTCGAAAGGCTGGGGAAGACCAAAAAGACGCAGATAAGCGCTTTGATCTCATGCCCTTATCTAATCGGTGTCTCATAACGACTTTGATCATAGCGCGTCTACGCGTCTGCTCTGCGCCCGCCTGCCCTCTGATACTCTGGAGTCTGGAAGCCGCGCTCTCGCATACGCTTCGAGCTTGATGCAAACGTTCCAATGCTAATGGTTAGTTGCAGATACCTGTTATTATCGTAGCTGAGGAGCCGGTGAGTACACCACTATCCCATGTCTCAGCTTTGGCTGAGCATACCCGTTGGCCCACTGTGCTTTCAGTCCGAAATCAATCATCCGTCGCATGATACCTAGACATCTGTCTCCCAATTTTAGCACTAAGCTGCGCGCTTCGCAGACTCGGCCACTTGTTGGTCACCTCTGTTGACCCAAGCCCGCGCATGCGAACGTTTGGCGGGTGCGTCCTCTCCAGCTTGTCCGCCGTCCCCTAATTGACGCAGTAGCTCCAAACATAAATGCAGCCCCAGCATCTCGTTCGCAGACTAATATCGCGCGAACGTTCTGTAGATGACATCAGAGGCCATCGCGGGCGAGATCACCCGGCCGTCTTCTGGGCCGTCGATTTCATGAGCACCACGCAGGGCAGGCAATTGGGTGTGTATTTGATGAACGACTGGGGGTGCAAGGTTACTCATAGGATGCTGACGTGCCACTTTTTTGTGTGTGTCCTGACTAGATATTTTTCTCTTGCCGCTCATTGAGTTCTGCGACTCCAAGTGGTCCTCTTCTCCACAATCCTCATCCACTTCGCCGTGCAGAGATATTAGAATCTACAGCCTGACAACTCGCAAGGCCACCGCGCTGGTGGCCTCGCCGAGCAGCTTGCGGTTCGGCACGCACATCATCGAATCTAACGCGCACAAAAAGAGGCTTGTTCATCGATAGTCGCGGGTGGCACAGCACGTACATTTTAGCGACGATAACGGCTCCCGCAGCTCACTCCCGTCGTTCAGTGCGACGCCGCACGACCTCGGAATTGAATTTTATCTCGCTATCGACGATCCTGCGAGTCGGCGTGCGCTAAGCAGCTGCGGTGCGATGGCTTACGGAACGTGCAGTAGATCGCTGGCTGTTGAATTGGGCGGGCTCAGTATCACTCGACACTCTCGAACAGAAAGACGTACATATCGAATCATAGGGCGTCAGGACCCCGTAGCGAGTCCTTCGGCTTTCGCCCGCATACGCGTACTTCTGGACGACGAGATGGCTGGCGCCGAAGTGCTCCAGGCGCGCCACAATCAGGCTCAGGGCCAGCCTGGCCGTATGAGATCGGTATGAAAGGTGGTCGGCGCCGACGACGAGCACCTGTGGGCCGCCGTCAACGGACTCCTGACCATGGTCCCCGCGAGCGTTCTAACTGACTGGGGTCATGCGGAACTTGTGGTCCGCGTTGGCCAGCCGCTTACCACCTATACAGTAATGCACCTCTGCCTTTTTTACCCTATATTTCTGGAAGAAGGTCCATCTCGCGTTGCGTGATGTAAGTCGTGCGTGTATTAGATTGGAAGTGTCAAGATGATAACGTGGCCACTGTATGGCACGGCAAAGTGTGAATATGAGAACAAGGCTGTTCTCAGAGTTCCCGCGCCGCAAAGTCGTGGATCACAAACTGAGACTTGGCCCGACTACCACATCCATCTGCTGACAAGACACCGCCAGACCGTTACTCGCAGGTTGTTGACTTAACAGCTGACCGCACTTGACATCAAGAGAGTCAATGGTGTGACATACCATGCCTTGCATGAACCCCTGACAGGTGACCAGCCGATAAAATTTCACGTATAATATATATCACGCCAGCGGGACCAAAATGAAGACACTATAAGAGCCGGAGTACCATAAATACACAGCAAAAAAAAAAAAAAAAAAAAAAAAAAAAAAAATGAGTGCCACAGTCAAAAAGCCAACGATTCACAGCCTGCGCTTAATAGGGGTGTTCAAAGTTCGCACGCAAAACCGATTCACGGCCGCTTCAAGAGTCGTTTCGAACGAAGTGAAACGCGACTGAAGCGCGCGTAGACTTTGAACACCCCCGATCACGAGGGAGTAAAATCTAGTGGTTGAGGGTCCGGTCCTAAGGACCGGTCGGGACCGGGACTTGGACTGAGACTGGACTGATCAGGACTGGGTATGGTCCAGTCCTACGTCAGTCTGGTCTTGGTCACAGTCCTTGGTCCTAGATGGCACTGGGTGCTTTTAGGACTGGTCATGACCAGTCAGGACCAGTCACAGACCAATATAAAGTAACAAAAATGCAGCACCCAGAAAGCAGCTTGGCTACTGGTACATGTATATCTTACTAATTTCTGAACTGCAACCATGCCCTTGTAGGCTTGTCCAAGTACACAGCCAGCTTAAGCACAGATTAATACATTTTTAAAAACTCTTTTTATGATTTATTCAAGTTTGGATGCGGTTACTGCACATAATCAGCTAAAGCCATGACCATGGGAACATGGAGCCTGAGCGTAGAGATAACAAGGCTCTCAAGGATATGGAGGTTTTATACAGAAATGCTGAGAATGATGAAAGTGGTGCATGATACCCTTCTTCTCTATTTAGAATCCAGCCGTGTGAGCAGAGCATTGTTTTCTTTGCTGAATATAGTAATGTGCAGCCTTGGCTCAAAGCTTGCAAGTCCAGCCCCAAAAAGCCTGGCCTGAGCCTGGCCTGGCAGTGGGCTCAAGGTCAGGCTTGAGTCAGTGGTAGTGATGTGCGGGCCCAGCTTGGGCTCAAAGCCCGGGCTTGGGCTTGTGGCGACGTCGAGCCGAGCCCTGAGCCCGAGCCAAGCCCGAGCCCGGCCCAAGCCCTGGGCTTAAGCCCGGGCTTGCTCACAATACAATGAGTGTTCCGGTGCTATCAAAAGGGAATGTATTTGGGTGTAGTAGATTAATACTGCATGTACTCACTAAATTATAACCTCCAGAAGATCTACACCTGTGGAACAAGTCGAGTCGCAGCAAAGTCCACGAGTGTGCGCCTACGGCAGGCACCAGATGGTGACGCACAATCATGCTCGGCGGGAGCCGTTACATCTAGAATATCTACAATTTGTCTTCTATGTGCATATTAGGTCACTCTCTCCTTATTCTGAACTCAGGGAACGGTAACGGAGCCAGCACACCCAAGCCTGGGCTTCCGGGCCGGGCTTGGGCTTGACTACGCTCTGAGCCCAGCCTTGAGCCTGCTGCCAGGCTTGACTCAGGCCAGGCTTTTTGGGCCGGGCTTGGCGGGCTTGGAGGCTTTGAGGCCCGGCCCGCACATCACTGGTCAGTGGGCGGTCTCTGCTAGTGTGAACTTATCCTAAGCTTGGCAACTTGAGCCGGGCTCAGGCTCAGGCTCAGGCTTGGGGTCAGGACTCAGCCCAACATTGCCATGGGCCCAATCCTGGGCTTTAAGCTCAAGCTGTGCCTGCATATCACTAGCTGAATATTTGTTTTGATTTTTAAGTGTACAGTGTTCACCGGTGCCTTGTGCGCACATTGTTTACCTATATTTGCCCATATACAATATTGCCTTTCATTCATATGTATGACATAACGTGAAGTAGCTGTCTACCTGCCAAATACCTCTCTTGAACCTTAACAACACAGACCACAGGTGTGGCTATTTTTTTGAGCTCCTGCCTTTGAGTTCATCAAATATTCAGCCATGTCAAACACTCCCTCAATATCAGACTCTATGCAACAATATTTCTGTGATGCCTTACAGTACATAAAGACAGTCTGGCAATGCATGAATGGTATATAGCATTTCTGAGATAGGCATCTGGTACACTCTTCTGGCCTTCTTGAGACTCACACACTATCTCCTCTTTGACTCATTAGGCTGAGTAGTGTGGTCTCAAAACTGATTTGTCCAGAAATTAGCTTAGTATATTGCTAGTCTACCTGTACATGCAGTTCAAAATCAAAATTTGTTTATTTGTGCCATATTTATCAGGGCAGGACTGGTCTGAGCTGGTCTGAATCGGTCTAAGACCGCATTTGGTCCTAGACTGGTTATGACCGGTCCAGGACTGCACGGAGAACTGTACAGGACCAGGACCCAGTCTTGGTCCGGTCCTGCACAAACAGATGCTGGTCCTTGACCAGTCTGAGTCCTGGTCCCACCCAATTTTTAAAAAAGACTGGACTGGACCGGACCCTCAACCACTAGTAAAATCGAAGTGCTGGCAGTGCGAGGGACACATCCGCCTCATTCCTAACAGTCTATATACACTTCATTATACCTGTAGCGGGGCTCCTGCATGCTCTCAGGGAGCGAAGATGCCTCCAAAAAATTACCTGTTAGTATGCACCATGGGGCGGCCAAGAAATACTTGTATGGGGACATGCTTTTCATCGTAACATGCAGAAAATAAGTAGCAAAATATGAATATAAATTGATCCCACTGTCACTACTCCATGTGCATGGGGTTATTACAAAATTGATGCAAATAGCACAGGAGGAGAGAGAGGGGGGTGCCAAGGACAGGGCGAAGCGGGTTGGTCTGGAAAGCGAGCTTGAATCGAGCAAAAAGCGGCGTGCGAAGCGGCTCAGGAGCCGCTTCGACGGACGACCTCGATTCGACGCGATTCAGCACGATTCAGCCCGAATCGTCGCTTCAGGACCCCGAAACTGCGCCGCTTCGAGTTTTTGTTTCATCGTCTGAATCGCCATCAAAGCGAGTCCAAAACGCGTTCAAAGCGAACTTTGATCACCCCTAATATAGCTCGATCGCTCTGAAACTGTGAAATCTATATGTAGACCTGTATTCAGAATCAACCAATGCTGAAAGTGCACCTATCCATCGAGCTTCCACAAAGATTCGATGCACCACATTGTATCGTAATTGCCGCTCCTTATGCGCTGTTAATTGATGCTTCTGTCAATCCAGCAGCGAGCTGGGATGTCTGCTAAGCAATATTAATCCCCCTTTTATTAACCCAGCACATGGACAATAATTATGATGCATCTACCTGCTGCAAGGAAATACCATTCAGGCTGTCCTGCAATCCCTCCCCTGCACCATCTTCACCTTCTAACATCACCTCCGACTGCCCATGCTCCAAGGGCTCTCCGATGTTCCCGAGAGAATCAGAGGGCATTCTAAAACTGACATAGAAACAGGAGAAGTGCTGGGCATCTGAGTTACTGTCTGCTGAGGTGTGATTGAGTTGGCGGAGGTTGAGAATAAAGCGCTGCATCAACACGAGAGGCTGCATATAACAGTGTATGGTCAGTGTGCATGGCTCTCCTCAGGATATGTGAAATTAGTACCATTGACTGGAGAAGAACGTCTGCATAGCGGTCCTGCAGCCACATAACTAAACTCTTCTGGAGTAATAGTGCATACAACTACTTACAAAACCAGCAATATTGTTTGAAAATGTCAGGAGCTGCAGGATATTGAGGACTAGAAGGACACTATGCACTCAAGGTGTTGTGAAAGACTTCGCGCAGGCGGGGGATTCACGAGTAATCAAGGATAAAATCCAAAAATAATACTACATGTTCTTATATAGCTTATCTACTTCCTAATCTGGTCAGACCAATAAAATGTACCTTAGGAAGCTGAGACTAAGAGGAAGCATAACGAGGGTGCAGAGCCGAGAGTGCTCTGCGCGGGTCATATCTAAAACGGGCATAACAGATCCATATTGGGCATGACGACCTAAGCGCGTCATGTCGGTATCCCTACCGGCGCGGCTGATGCGCATCCGGTGCCTCAGATACTACAACACTCTCCCTCAACGAGCAGTCATGTTCGCGAGGGAGAGCTGCCGGGTGTGAGTAGGGCGAGCGAGCGCCTTGGTAAACATGTCGGCGGCGTTGTCTTCGGAGGCGCAGTGAATGACGGAGATAGTACCGGTGTCGATGAGATCACGGAGGAAATGATGCCGGATGTCGATGTGTTTTGAGCGGGCATGGAATTGGTGGTCGTGTGCGTATGCGATAGCGGATTGATTGTCCGTGTGAACGGTCGTGGGAGAGTCCGAGGAAGTGCCGAGCTCGTCGAGAAGGCGGCGGAGCCAGACAGCTTTCTTGGCGGCATGCGCAAGGGCGATGTACTCGGCTTCCATTGTGGAAAGAGTGACGGTGGTCTGCTTCTTCGAGCTCCAGCTGACGATGCCGCCGGCGAGCTGGAAAGCATAGCTGGAGACGGAGCGGCGGTCAGCGAGGGACTGGGCCCAATCGGCGTCTGAGTACCCGATCAGACCCTTGATGTCGGGACCGTAAGTGAGACCGAGGGCGGCGGTGCCCTTGAGATAGCGGAGGACATGCTTGACGGCTGTCCAATGCGTGGGAGAGGGGCGCGTGGTGAATTGAGATAGCGTCTGGACGGAGAATGCGATGTCCGGACGGGTGCCAACAGCGGCGTACATAAGGGAGCCGATGGCGGCAGCATAGGGCGCATCAACGGGCGCCTCGCCATCAGAGAGCGGCGCGAGCTTGACATTCGGGTCAAGCGGTGTGGCGACAGGATTGAAGTCCTGCATCCCGAAATGTTCGAGGATGGTCTGGACATAGCGTTTCTGATGGAGGGTGAAAGTGCGGGCAGTGCGGTTGCGATCAATCTGAAGACCGACGAAGGTTCTCAGACCTCCCGAGGAGGTGATAGTGAAATGCTTGGCGATCTTGGCTTTGAGATCGTTGAGTGCCTTGCGCTTTCCGTACAGTGTGGTGTCGTCTACATAGAGTAATGCCATTGTTAGCGACGTGGCAGGTTTGTAGTATACACACGGGTCTGCAGTTGAACGCGTGAAGCCCAGGAGGGAGACCAGGACATGATTTAGCAAATCATTCCAGACGCGGCCGGCCTGTTTCAGGCCGTAAATCGCTTTGATCATGACGTAGATGCGCCCGGAGCTGTCATCGTAGCCGAGCGCTTGGCGCATGTAGATGGGTTCCTCGAGTGTGCCATTGAGGTAGGCGCCTTCGTAGTCTATGGTGTCGTCGTCCAGATCAGAGACGGTGGCAATAGTGGCGCAAACGCGGTAAGACTCAAGTCGCACGACCGGTGCATAGGTCGCGAAATAATCCTGTCCGGGGATTTGTGAGTAGCCTTGCGCAATAAGACGCGCCTTGTATTGGATGATCGAGCCATCAGTGTCGCGCTTGATCGCGTACACCCAGCGGCATCCGACCACCTTTCGTCCCTCTGGTAAGTCCCCCAGCTCCCAAGACCCTCGGGTCTTGAGCTGTGTCATCTCCGCATCCATGGCCGCATCCCATTGCGGCCAGTCCTCCCGCTGCCGCACCTCCTCGATATTCCGCGGATTGTCGAAATCGGCGGCGGCGAAAGCCATGTGTGCCTGGGCGGTAGGAGACGGATCAGCGGGGACTTGTTTACCGGTCTCGTGAAGTTGCCGGTAATCGACACGCTTTGTGGCGCGGGTTGATGCGCGGACGGGCGCCGGCACAGAGGCTGGTTCCTGGAGTGATTTTGCAGGTGTCTGGGTCTGCGGTGACGTTTTGGTGATGGCGGGAGCTTCGGGCTTGGTAGAAACTGATGTAGGCGTACTAGTAGAACTCTCCCCCTCAAGCGCGGAGCTTCCGTCAACGAGGGGAACAGGTGCCGCGCGCTGTCGCTGAAAGATCACATTGCGCGAGACCAAAATCTGACGCATACCTGGAGCATAATAGCGCCAACCTGCCCTATTATCGCTGATTCCAGTGAAGTGGTATTTCTCAGACTTGGCGTCAAGTTTTCCAGTGCGTCTGTTGTCCGGGACGAGCACCCAGCAGGGTATACCAAACTCCTGAGCATTCTGGAGGTCGGGATGCTTGTCCCAAAATAGCTCGTATGGCGTCACACCTCGGAGTGATCGGGTCGGGGACCGGTTCTTAAGATAACAGGCGTAAGCGAAAGCTTCCTGCCACAAGAACTTAGGGGATTCGTGCGCGATAAGCATTGCGCGTGTGTGTTCAGCAAGCGTGCGGTTCAGACGTTCAGCAACGCCGTTCTGTGGAGGCGAGTAGGGTGCCGTGGTGCGACAGATGATGCCGCGAGATTCGAGGTAGGCCTTGAATTGGCCTTCCGTGTACTCCTTGGCATTGTCCACGTGTATGGTTTTGATGCGCCGGGAGCGCTGTGTTTCAAGAAGTTGCTCGAATTTCTTGAAACGATCAAGGGCGGCGTCGCGTGTTTTCATGAATGCGATCATCACATACCGAGAGGCAGCATTAGTGAAACTGATAAGATAAAGGTTGCCCTGCAGTGATGCGATCTGCGCAGGGCCCCAGATATCAGAGAAGATTAGATCGCCAAGCTGATGAATGCGGGTAGTGGCAATTTCGGGGAACGGAGCGCACGCGTGCTTCGCCTGAATGCATGTCTCGCATTCGAATTCAGGGTCTGATGCGGTGTCAACCGTCATCCCATAAACCAGGCCCAGTCTCTGCATCTCTTGCAGCTGGCCTCGGTTAATGTGACCCAGTGCGCAATGCCACTCGTACCAAGTACGAGTGGTGCGCACTGCGAGTGCTCGTGACACAGAGGTCGTGGGGGACGGTGCCAGGCGGCGGATTCTCAAATCCATATGATACAGCTGATCACTGACCTTCCGCCCGGTACCGATGATTCGGGTACCGTCGACTAGAGACAGCCCGTCCCCTTCACCAATAAATTTGATGCCGGCGCTGGTCATGCGACCCAGCGACAACAAATTATATTGCATAGACGGCGTGTGCAGGACGTCCTTCAAAGTGACAGGCACAGCCCCGGCCTTGGTGGCAAACAATACGCGCACATCACCATGGCCCGATGCGGCACAAGCGCCGCCAACACCTGTGATGGTGCTGCCTGGTGTCACGACGTAAGTCACGAATGCTGTGCGATCACGTACGATATGATGCTCGGCGGCGGTGTCCCCGAGCCAGGTCTCGCCTTTGGCGACAAAAGCGGGTGTACTTTCACGCGATGCGAAGGCGTACGAGTCGGATTTGTCCGTGAGTTCGACCACATGCGCGTTCGATGTGCTAGACTGGCCGTTGTTACCGGAAGTCTGGGTCTTGGCTGATCGGCATTCAGCCTTGATGTGTCCTTCTTTCTGACAGTTGTGACACATGACGCCCTTCCGGAACTTTGATTTCCGCTTCGGCTTGGCGGTGCCCTTCGCGATAAGGGCTGTAGAGGTTGTAGCTGATGCCGCGCGCTCAGCGCGATGGGCTTCTTCAGATAGAATACGTCCCGTGACCTCAGCTGTGGTAGCTGTGATAGGAGTGGAGTTAACGAGGGGGTCCCAGGACTGGGGAAGTGCGGCTAGAATATTCTGAGCGAATTCCAGATCACTCATCGTGCCTCCCATCTGACTATTCTGGGACCTGTATTGCTTCATTTGGTGAATCTCTGATTCCATATTCACCTCCTCCCCTATCTGCGTCTTCTGCAGTCTCCTCATCACCGTGACCCTCGACATCATACCGGAGTTGGCGAACGTATTCGTGAGTGTTTTCCACGCGTCCTTCGAGGTGGTACAGTCGGCGATGTGAACGACGACGGCGGGGGCGCACCAGAGGCGGATGGCGCTTAATGCCTTCCGGTCTTTCGTCTGCCAATCGGCTGCCAGAGCCGCATCAGCAGATAGGGTCTTCGTACCCTTGGGATATTCTAACAGCGAAGCGAGTGTGAGAACGTCTTGGATTTGAATGTTCCAGGAAAAGTAGTTCTCCGTGCCCTTCAAGGCTTCGATCTTTGGGGAACTGTCCATACTCTCGAGAACAACAGTCTACGGCAGCGCCTAGATAGAGTTTGTTCTGGACGTGGTATCACAGGGTCGATCAAGGTTTGATCAACAGTGGGAAAGGGTCGCGTTGACCCTGCAGGTGATGTCGGTGACCGATGATTAGAGCGCGGGGCTCATAACCTGTTGTGAAAGACTTCGCGCAGGCAGGGGATTCACGAGTAATCAAGGATAAAATCCAAAAATAATACTACATGTTCTTATATAGCTTATCTACTTCCTAATCTGGTCAGACCAATAAAATGTACCTTAGGAAGCTGAGACTAAGAGGAAGCATAACGAGGGCGCAGAGCCGAGAGTGCTTTGCGCGGGTCATATCTAAAACGGGCATGACAGATCCATATTGGGCATGACGACCTAAGCGCGTCATGTCGGTATCCCTACCGGCGCGGCTGATGCGCATCCGGCGCCTCAGATACTACAACACAAGGGGATCATTGATCTGTTTCAGTTCATTCAACTCACACAAAATAAAGTGTTCCTGTTAGCATTCTATGAGTCAAACTGTAGGAAAGCGAGTAAAATCAACATTGGATGCATACCGTACCGGAGTAGTACAGCAGAAATCGACGAGCCCAGCCTGAGCTGTCACATCTCTTGGGACTGCCTGAATGATTTCAGCCATGTCAACACCAGGACAACAATGTTGGCAGCAATTGCACTGGCTCTTGTGAGGGCAAGCACTGCATGGATTTGTATTACTTGAATTCACGAGTATATGCCAAAATACGAAAGACTTACACCTAAGGAAAAGTTATTGTCACACAGCAGAGCACCGTTAAATCTCATAACTCACGCTGTGCTGAGCCCTGCAGAATAATTGAACACGTTGGTGCAAGTTGGACCTATCACAGGCGTGCTTTGATGCACAACTATCATGTGTGTCCAGCCAATCTAAAAGAGCCTCAGTTAGGAAATTTACAACTGCATGATGAGGGGGGTATGGCGCACCATGTTTTTCACAGCAGGAATTGCTCCAAGTACGAGAACAATGGCAGAGAAGAGAAGCTTCATTTTAGATGCATGCCAGAGTGCATATACACGCGGAGCAGAGAATACTGCTAACAAGATAGGTCATAGAACCATTGGTGCATGGTAGGTGGGCTCACATGATGGCAAAATGAAACCTGCCGCATATATCAGGTCGTTGACTATGATGAGCGATTTGCAGCTTATGATAAGTGTGATGGTTTATCAGAAATTATTCTGTGAAAGAGAGAGAGATACACCTGGAGAAATAATACGGTGGGGTAAAACTAGTCAGTATAATCATCTTTTCAGTTGAGCAGTATAAGTAATCTTACACACAGCTAGTGTCATCGGCATAAACGTGAGAATCACGTTCGAAAGCATGATCCACCGAGTGCTTAGCAATAGCAGTGATGTTGCTGTGAGTCTTTTCCTCCACGCCACAGCAATTTCTTGGTCAAATTTTACGATATATTCGTAGGTCTGGAGGCCTGGTAAAAGACCAATAGCCTGTAGGCTTGACTGGTATCCCTAGAGCTCAGAAATACCACAACATACAGGTAAGCTAGAATGTCACGTAGTTATCTATCTGACTGAATACATGTGAAAGGTGTCAGTGGCAGGGCGTAGATTATCAAGGGAGAAGAGAGAGGAGCCGTACATTTGTTGAACTTCTTGCTCTAGTGGGTTGCTGTATGACTGACCCACGTTAGCCGTGGTGAGAAGGTGCAGGTAGGTTGATGCGGAGCAATGGACCAGTCTGTGAGGAATATATACTACAGCATGTCCGTAGCCCAGTACCGTCCATAGATCAGATCTCTGTATTAGCTCAGTTGATTGTAGTCTGCTGCTATGTATCTAGTGATGTGCGGGCCCGGCTTGGGCTCAAAGCCCGGGCTTGCTCACAATACAATGAATATTATGGTGCTATAAAAAGGGAGTATATTTGGATGTAGTAGATTATTACCGCGTGTACTCACTGAATTCAGCCTCCAGAAGATGTACACTCGGGGAATAAGTCGAGTCGCAGCGAAGCCCACGAGCGCGCGCCTACGGCAAGCACCAAACGGTGATGCACAATCGTGCTCGGCGGGAACCGTCGAGTCTAAAATATCAATATTATGTCTGGTATGTACATCTTAGATCTCTCCCACCTTATCCTGAACTCAGGGAACAGTAACAGAGCCGGTACACCCAAGCCTGGGCTTCCGGGCCGGGCTTGGGCTTGACTATGCTCCGAGCCCGGCCTTGAGCCCGCTGCCAGGCTTGGCTCGGGTCAGGCTTTTTGGGCCGGGCTTAGCGGGCTCGCGGGCTTTGAGGCCCGGCCCGCACATCACTATATGTATCAAGATAGTAGAACACCAAAAAATGGTCATGTGTTAGATGATACATCTTTACAATGCAGATATCATAGATACTTTATAGACGAGCAAACATGAGTACAGCAGATGAGCTTCATAAGCTCCACAAATAAGGCAGCTGAAATGCGGCCTCGATTTATACCCACCGCAGTGGTTGGAGCAGCTCCCCAGCCAGCGCAACTATTCAGCTTGTTATCGTGCTATCTCCCTTGAGGTCTAGTATGCTACCGCGGACATGACTGGGAAGGAGTACAGGCGGATTTGGTGTTGAGCTGCTGTGCGGAATCGTTGCGACTCCGTCCCACCAATTTCTCATCACCATTCAACCTCATAGCTCCAGTAATAGTATCAACTATCAACCAGACAGGTTATGTTTCTCAAACAATGCACCTCGCTGTGACTCGTTGGGTTATGGCACGCTCGTAAAAAGGCAGAGTCTAACCGGTGCCCTGCGCCACATGATAGACTCGCTCGGCCATGCTCGACGTAGCCGGTCGCATTTAGACAGTCCATACATCCGTGAAATCTCTGGAGCTGACCCTTTGCGCCCACAAGGAGTGCAATCCAGTAGCGCTTCACGACCACGAGTGCAGCACGGACGCAATACTCATGATTGAACTGCTGCCGAGAGCACAAGTTGCGCGTCGCTGCGAACCCTAGATGGCAGTTGTTCTGAACACACATACACAAGTGAGGTGAACGGACGCACCAGCCGAAGTGCCAGTCTGGATCATGATGTTGATAACGTTTGTGACGTTGATCTCGGCATCGAACCGTGGTTGAGTACGGCTGCCAGTCAGGACTCAGCATGAAAGTTCTGAAACCCAGGCCATCACGGACCGAAGATATGGGGTAAGATGCAATGATAATGCCGGATTGGGGACTATTAGTACGCTATATTTGCGCTGTCAGGAATCTCGGGGAACCGGATACTTGTTTTGGAACGACAACAAGAACGCACCACAGACCTTCGGAGTCTTCGCAGTCAGTTGCTTGATGTTGCCAATAGTGTCTACATTTGAACGTCTTAAAATATGGCAGCATCCATGGAGGCTTCAACGAACACGCGCTTGCAGGTTCTTTGCTCCGCAGGCGCATCGCCTCGGGGCCCCATCAATGTACAACGTAACGCATACAGGCAGCGTACCTGGTAATGGTCACCTGAGCCGTCTCAAGTACACGACTCAACACATCGTTCATATGACATTAGAGGCCGCAGGCTCATTGGGATCAGGCCGTTTAAAGGCTTTCACTGCGATAGTATCAGATATGTGCTGGCAATGTCCTTAGTGGTTGAGGGTCCGGTCCTAAGGACCGGTCGGGACCGGGACTTGGACTGAGACTGGACTGATCAGGACTGGGTATGGTCCAGTCCTACATCAGTCCGGTCTTGGTCACAGTCCTTGGTCCTAGATGGCGCTGGGTGCTTTTAGGACTGGTCATGACCAGTCAGGACCAGTCACAGACCAATATAAAGTAACAAAAATGCAGCACCCAGAAAGCAGCTTAGCTACTGGTACATGTATATCTTAGTAATTTCTGAACTGCAACCATGCCCTTGTAGGCTTGTCCAAGTACACAGCCAGCTTAAGCACAGATTAATACATTTTTAAAAACTCTTTTTATGATTTATTCAAGTTTGGATGCAGTTACTGCACATAATCAGCTAAAGCCATGACCACGGGAAGATGGAGCCTGAGCGTAGAGATAACAAGGCTCTCAAGGATATGGAGGTTTTATACAGAAATGCTGAGAATGATGAAAGTGGTGCATGATACCCTTCTTCTCTATTTAGAATCCAGCCGCGTGAGCAGAGCATTGTTTTCTTTGCTGAATATAGTAATGTGCAGCCTTGGCTCAAAGCTTGCAAGCCCAGCCCAGAAAAGCCTGACCTGAGCCTGGCCTGGCAGTGGGCTCAAAGCCAGGCTTGAGTCAGTGGGCAGTCTCTGCTAGTGTGAACTCATCCTAAGCTTGGCAACTTGGGCCGGGCTCAGGCTCAGGCTCAGGCTTGGGGTCAGGACTTAGCCCAACATTGCCATGGACCCAATCCTGGGCTTTAAGCTCAAGCTGTGCCTGCATATCACTAGCTGAATATTTGTTTTGATTTTTAAGTGTACAGTGTTCACCGGTGCCTTGTGTGCACATTGTTTACCTATATTTGCCCATATACAATATTGCCTTTCATTCATATGTATGACATAACGTGAAGTAGCTGTCTACCTGCCAAATACCTCTCTTGAACCTTAACAACACAGACCACAGCTGTGGCTATTTTTTTGAGCCCCTGCCTTTGAGTTCATCAAATATTCAGCCATGTCAAACACTTCCTCAATATCAGACTCTATGCAACAGTATTTCTGTGATGCCTTACAGTACATAAAGACAGTCTGGCAATGCATGAATGGTATATAGCACTTCTGAGATAGGCATCTGGTACACTCTTCTGGCCTTCTTGAGACTCACACACTGTCTCCTCTTTGACTCATTAGGCTGAGTAGTGTGGTCTCAAAACTGATTTGTCCAGAAATTAGCTTAGTATACTGCTAGTCTACCTGTACATGCAGTTCAAAATCAAAATTTGTTTATTTGTGCCATATTTATCAGGGCAGGACTGGTCTGAGCTGGTCTGAATCGGTCTAAGACCGCATTTGGTCCTAGACTGGTTATGACCGGTCCAGGACTGCATGGAGGACTGTACAGGACCAGGACCCAGTCTTGGTCCGGTCCTGCACAAATAGATGCTGGTCCTTGACCAGTCTGAGTCCTGGTCCCACCCAATTTTTTAAAAAGACCGGACTGGACCGGACTCTCAACCACTAAATGTCCTTGCGACTAGCCCCAGTCCTTCTTAAGTTGATAAATATACAACTGTACGAAGACGCGCATTTTGATGCTTTTTACGATATATCTCATGCGCGTAGTCATGTGGGGACTCACCAGGTGGACAACATTTTGGCAGCCCAGCTCGAGGGTCGAAAAATCTTGGAGAAACAATCAAAAACAGAGGATGATCCTGCGAGAAAGCGGCAACGTACCGCTATACAAGAAGAAATACTACTATTGTAGCATGCTGGCATGTCAGTTTAAGGCCCTCGGTGGGCTTCCGCATTGAGGTCGTCTGGGGTGAGTGGCCGACCGCACGCGCAGAAGGCCGGCCGGCAGGATGGCCGCGCTCGAGGCCACGATACGGACCAATGATCCGTCTACAGTACAATCAGTAAGCTATATATGACATAGAAAACAAAAATGCTTACGCTCGTAGGAGAGAAGTTTTGGGACGCGAGAAGTTGAGCCCTCGCTACTGGCGGCTAGTGGCGAAAACGGGTTCCCGGAGATAACCGCGCCACAAAGGGATGAATCACGTGTCTCCTGCAGAGCTTCATCGAATGGACCTGGACCACGACTCTCATGTCCAAAGACTCGGCACCCTACTTTTGTTGCACACCTGAGGAGATTCTAGCCCGGCACGGACGCTTGGGCCTTGGCGCCTTACTAGGGTCACGAGGGCCGGCCGAGATTACTTGGGCCACGGTGTGTTTCGACGTCAGGTCTAGCATGGCCAGATTAGACGTTCGTATCCGTGACGGCAGTGCTCATGCACTAAACGCCAACGTCGCTTGATGTCAGGGCATCGGCTTCTCGATGGCCAGGTCAATCCAGCGCTTTATAGGACTCGGTCGGCTCGCTTCGCTTTTAGACTCGTCCATCGACCCACTCCATTCTGAGTCCTCGAGTTACCCCGGTGAGTCGCTCATCATAGAATATGACAGTGGAATGGGACATTTTGCAGGCTATACTCTGAGCGCGCTGCGAGAGACAGACACTGGGATGGCCACCCAGCCCAACCTGGCCGGCGCTGCTTGTAGCGCGTTCGGGCAGGATATTGCAAACGTGGCCCCGCCTACGATTCTGGTACGAGGTGAGAACATTCATTTGCTTTCTACAATAGCATGGCAGGCTGCACGTGGACATTTTGACACTGCCAGTTCTCAATTCGCTGTCTCATCTTCGGTAATCGACCTTCCAGGAATGCCGACTTCCATTCACAAAAACGGCTCTGATACCGTCTTCAACTGTGAGCCTTCCCCGTTTGCGTCCTAGGTCACACGTCGCTCTGAGCCTGACGCATAGCCACTGTTCGACACCCGGATCTCTTCTCTTCCCCCCAAGCCCATCCCGCCTATGATCTCCACCGCCCTCGACGGCTTCCCGCTAGTGTCAGACGACCAGTATCTTCGACTCACATCTGCGCTCCCGCTCGGGACGAACATCTACGGCCTAGGAGAGGTCGTCGCGAGCAGCGGCTTCCGCAGGGATGCCAGCACCGACGGCGGCGTCGGGATGATCCAAAACATGTGGGCGCGGGACGTTGCTGATCCTATCGACCAGACCGTGTGGGTGTCCTTCCTTGATGGCGAGAATTGTACGGCTAATTCGTCTCCACAGCCATGGTTCGCATACCATCTACATCGAGAACCGCTGAGAACGACACCGGGTCCGCCGTGAAGTCTCTCACCGCATGATCCCAAACAATGTCATTGCACATCACCGGCGACTTCATCGGCCCACACGCTCCAACGCGCGCGCGCGCGACGGACCTTCGAGCGGGATGTCCGCGTCACACACGTGCCGCACCTGTTCGCGCGTCTCAGTCAGGCTGAAGTGGCCTCAGCTCGGCGGCACCGGTGGAAGCCGAAGCTCCACACTGGCTGCCATGTCGACAGGCCTACGAGCGCGCCGTACTGTTCGATGACTTCCCGCGGGCTCGGGCTGGCCAACTAGTCGAGGTTGTGCGTTCCGCCGGTCAGGCGGTACTCGACGAGCGAGACCGACGAGGAAGGCAGCGTCAGAAGAAGGATTCGGGGTCGGCGGAGCCGTGGAGGCGATGAGTGTATATCTGGACGAGGAGAGGATGGTAGGGCACCTGAAGAGGAAGACGCCGTGCGTCTGTAAACGTTGAGGAGACGCGCACATTTATTCGTGGTGCTAGTTTGTCTCTCCCTCTCGACGCCGACGCTGGTCGTCGCGGTACTGATGGTGTCTGCTGCTTCTCAGAATTATGCGCTCTGCATAGTGCTCTTTCCAGGTCTCCAGCGACGTCGCCAACTCGCGTTCGGCAACGACGTCGACGCAGAAGTCGGGTCTGACTCGGACGGTAGATATTGAGGCGGAACAGTCGGAGCCGGCCCCTTCATTTTACCCTGGGCAGAACGGCGTGGAAGCAAAGCGATACACCACATATCGCTACATCTGAGATCAACCATCTTCCGGACTGCGCAGAACACAACCAGGCTCGCACAATCGACCCCATATAGCAAATACTCTTCATTGCAGGCCGCTTGTGACCGATAAATATACACTGTCACCTACGTCCAGGCCACAACACGCTCACCGTCCGACGTTATGTCTCGCCTTCGCAACTCGAACAGCATGTAACTCCGCCCCAAACACAACAAGTGTCCCGGGGTGTTTTGTGTTAGCTCCGCGTCCCAATGATATCTGCTAGCATGGTAGTAGCCCGGGCATTGCCTGCGCTGACGACTTCAGAGATCATGGTGCGATTGGGGGCAGAGCATAGGCGAACGACCTAGGAGCAACGTTCGTCTTGTTAGCATACCAATGAGCGGGCAAAATGCGCTGACCGGCGTACAGTCTCTGACTTGGTGAGCTCGTCAGCCGGACAAGTCGCTGCGCGCCACAACACCCAATGTACGAGATCTGTCTCGGCGGTCTTCGGCTTGAGTAGTGCGTGCTCGGGACGCATGAGACGATGCTGGGACAGACCGAGACGTAAATGGAAGATGGACGCGACTATTGAGAGAACCGGGACTCACAGCGGGAGTATAGGGAGTCAGATACGCTCTAGCACCAGCAGCGACGTGCACCACGAGTGCAGAACATTTCGCGAAATGTTCGCTCGCCTGCGTGTACCGGCGAATATCTGGCCTGTTCACGCTTTTCAGTATCAATGCGATACATATGGGCGAGAAAGCGTACGCTCATGCATGTCAACTTAAAAGTCTGCCGCGCATAATGAGCCGCGGATGCAATGCAAAACGATGCATGCAGTGCCAGATTCAGAGCTGGGAGACGCATTTTTCTGCTTGCAACATGCCATTTATAAGCCATGCGTGGGCAACTCGTCTACAAGTGGGACTGAGTGTCGCGGTAACCACGATACGGGATGGAAAGGCAACGAGCAATCTGATCGGGGTGGTGAGGCATTGAGCACTCGTGCTAGAATGCTCGACATGATCCATGGTAGGATTTGACCGAGAGCAGCGGACCGTTGTGTTCTTGCACGACTAGAGCTGAGCTGTCTCTACAGCTATCTCTCTATCAAAGTGCATCTTTGCGCACCTTGTCCAGTTCGATACACCGCTCTCTTGTCGCCTCCTTCAGGGCAGTGCCTCTATTCGTGGCCAGCTTCCCCAGCTGCACCCTAAATTGGGATTGAGGGGCAGGACTCAGCTCTGAAAGGGGTACATATATGATCCGTAAGATGCGGTCACGTAACAAGAACCATCGCAACTCACTCTGTCCACACTCTGCACGCCAGGCACCCGACAGTGGACAAGAAGATCTTTACTGGAATTATCGATTGCTTCCGAGACGA
This sequence comes from Phanerochaete carnosa HHB-10118-sp, assembly GCF_000300595.1. Lineage (NCBI taxonomy): Eukaryota > Fungi > Basidiomycota > Agaricomycetes > Polyporales > Phanerochaetaceae > Phanerochaete > Phanerochaete carnosa. The sequence continues at coordinate 488,078 of NW_006767628.1, forward strand.
CTGGGCGAAGTATATCGTATGGTAAGGGGGCTGAAATCATCCTGTACGAAACAACGCGGGCTGCAGGTGAGAGTCGCAGTGGCCGAGTAACAAGAAGTTTGCGCACCATATTCAAGGTTTTATAAACGTATGCGAGTGTGCATTATAGTTTATGTTCAGATAAGGGGAGAAGAGGTTGTCGATCTTCTGTCCTGGATGCAGGACGAGTAAGGCCACCGAGGACGTCGCGCGTATCGGCTGTGGTGCTGTGGTATGTACCTGGCAGAGTGCAATGTATCAACGTGGGTCAGATGTCGGAGAACGCATCTGCGTTGAAAGACCGAGGAAGACCGAGATACAAGGAAGCTGCGACTGGTCACGAACAAGACGTAGATAAGCGCCTTAATCACTTTCTCGCCCTTATCTAATCAGTAGCTGATAATGACTTTGACCATCGCGCGTCTACGCGTCTCTGAGTGCTCTGCGCCTGCTCGTTTGAATTCTGCCTTCTGATACTCTGAAAGCCGCGTTGTCGCATGCACTTCGATCTTGATGCAAGTGCCCCGATGCCAATTGTTTGTTGTAAAGACGTGATATTATTGTGGTTGAGGAGCTGGTGAGCACGCCGTTGTCCCTTGTCTCAGCTCTGGCTGAGCCCATCCGCTGGCCTACTGTATTGTGCTTCCAGTCCAGAACAAACCATACTGCGCACGATACCTGGACATCTGTCTCCAAATTCCAGGATTCATCTGCATGCTTCGCAGATTCTATCGCTCGTGAATCATCCTCATTGACACAAACTAGCGCACGCGGACGTTCGGCGGATATGCCCTCTTCCAGCTTGCCCACCGTTCGCTAATTCACGCGGTGACTTCAGACCGGTACAAAAATGTAGCCCCGACGGTTTGTTTGCCAACGACGGCCGCATGAACATCCTCTAGGCAACATCAGAGACCGTCGCGGGTGTATACCGCGCCCAGGATCATCCGGCCGCCATCCGGGTCGTCGAAGCCATGAGCGTCACGCAGGGCAGGTAATCAGGCGTGTACTTTGATGAACAACTGAAGGGCGCAAGGACACTGGTGTGCTAATTTTTGTGCGTGCCCTGACTAGATATTTTACTCTCGCCGATCATTGAGTTCCGCGACTCTAGATGGTCCTCTTCTCCGCGATCCTCATCCACTGACAGCCTGCGGGGCCGTTGCGCTTATGGCCTCGCCAAGCAGCTTGGGGTTCGGCATGCACATCATCGAACCTAGTACGCACAAATGAAGAGGCTTGTTCATCGACAGCCGCGGGTGGCACAGCACACACATTTCGGCGGTGATAACAGCGCCCGCGCGGAGCTCACTCCCGTCGTTAGGCCCGACGCCGCACGGACTTGAATTTGTCTTGCCCTTGACGATCCCGCGGTACGTGCCGATATCTACAGGAGCATCGCCACCGATGAGAATTTGCAGCCGCCAGAACATAGACGCAGACAGACGCACCAATGTAGTATCTTCGCCGTGCGTGATGGACAGGTAGTAGAGCCCGCAGTTGCGTGCGCCGCCGTTGCGGAGCGTGGGCGCACCATAGCGTTCGCTCTGCGCCATCCGCGCGCCAGACGGTGACGTCCCATTTGTTTTTCTGCGCGTTGTGTTCCCACGTGGACGGCCTCCAAAGAGAGCAGATGTTGATGCTGAGCGCCTCATGTAGAGCTTGAGCCGGTCTGCGGGACAGGCCCCAGTGATATCAACGGTGGCCGGCATAGTTGGTGGTGTGCTTCTTTGGAAGAAGAAAAGACTAGCCAAAATTTAGGGGATATGCGGTAATGAGTCGGGGTGCGCTCAGCAACTGTGATGCAATGGCTTACGGAACGTGCAGTAGATCGCTAGCTGTTGCATTCATTGGGCTCAGTATTACTCGACACTCTGGAACAAAAAGACGTATGTATTGGATCATGGTGCGTCAGGATATCGTAGCGAGTCCTCCGGCTGTCGCTCACACGCGCGTGCTTCTCGACGACGAGATGACCGGCACAGAGGTGCTTTAGGCCCGCCCTAATGAGGTTCAGGGCTAGCCTGGCCGTAGGGAGATCAGTATGAAGGGTGGTCGGCGCCGATGATGAGCACCTGTGGGCCACCGTCAACGGACTCGTGACTATGGCTCCGCGAGCATTCTAGCTGACTGGGGTCATGCGGAAGTTGTGGTCCGCATTGGCCGGCCGCTTACCACCTGTACAGTAACACACCTCTACTTTTGTTACGCCGTATTGCTGGAAGAAGATAAATCTCGCGTTGCGTGATGTAAGTCATGCAGGTCATAGATAGGAGGCATCAAGATGATAACTTGGCTAGTGCATGACGCAGCAAAGTGTTGACGTCAGGGCAGGCCTGTCCTCAGAATTTCCGCACCGCAAAGTCTTGGATCACAGAATAAGACTTGGACCACCACGTCTACCCGCCGAGAAGGCAACGCCAGGCCACTCGCAGGTTATTGACCTGGCAGCTAACCACACCTAATATCAAGAGATTTAATGGCGTGACACAGTGGCACACCTTGCATGGACCCCTGACAGGTGACCAGCTAATACAATTTAACGTATGATATAGATAGCACCAGCGGACCCAGAATGATGGTACGATAAGGACCGAAGCACTATAAATATACAGCAAAAAACGAGTGGCATGCGATAGTCAAGACGCTAACAATTCACAGCCTGCGTTCAATATAGCTTGATCGTTCTGTAGGTGCAAAATTTATATGTAGACCTGTACTTGTAATCAACCAACGCTGAAAGCGCACCTATCCGTCGGGCTTTCGCGGAAATCCAATGCCATGCATTTATCGTAACTGCTGCGCCTTATGCGCTATTCATTGATACCTCCGTCAATTCGATGGCGAGATGGGATATCTGCTGAGCAATATTAATTCCCTTTGAATGAGCTCAATACATGGATGATAATCATGATGCACCTACCTTAGGCTGCTGCAGGGGATCCGCATTCGGTCTATCCTGCGGCTCCTCCCCCGCACCCTCTCCACCTTCTAGCATCACTTCCGACCGCACAACATTTTTGTGCGCGGTGGCCAACACGTAAGACGTAGAGCACCGATGAATTCGGAACGAGATTAGGCCCCCAGTGACTCATAAGTGATCACTATCGACGTCGAACGTGACGATATTGGCAGTATGACATGCACAGGAAACGGTGCTAATGCAGATGATAGCTTACTAGCACATAGAAGTCTTAGACACACCTCGCGCATGATAATGGAGAGCGACTTAGAATATACTGGGCCGGCATACTTGGTACACACTGTGTGCAGAATTCAAGCGAAGGAAAGGGAACGATGGAGACCGAGACCAAGAAGTCTTCAACAGATATACAGAGCTTATTTGAGGCCCAAACGGTGCGGAAAGACTCGTTGTGCACAGATAGGTGGCGTGCGCTACAACTATTAACGGAACACGCATTCCACGCAGGGCTCCACGATGCTGTCTGACGCCGGCCCCTGAAGTTAGTTATTCGCAAACATCAGATCACAGGAGAAACCAAGTAGGGCAAGGGAGCTGACTTTATTACCAAGCTGTTGAGGCCCCTACAAGTGAAGGGATCTGTCAGAGAACGGCGAGTGCGTGCAAAAGCGCGGGGTGCGACGTACGGCAAATTGTGGAACAGGACTAGCAGCTGTCATGCTGCTCAGCGCGACGACTACGAGAGCCACGTAGGTGGAGAGTATGGCAACGAGCTTCATCGGTCTATCGAAGAGAAGGTGTTTTGCAGAAGCAAATTGTCGCAAATCTCAAGGGAGAGAAAGCGGTGGATGCAGGCAGCACCTCAGGCTGAGGGCAGCCGCTTAAGTACATGTACATTCGATCACCCAGACGCCCGCCCTTCTCGTCACTGCGTACACAGCTGCACGGATGAGATTGTGGAGGTCAAGATCTGGCAAATTTTGTGATTCGGGGTTTCGTGATCTTGGAGGCTTGATTTTTGTCTGAGATTCATTTGACAGAAATCACGGTTTTGTCCAATAGAGGCATTCAGAGTGTGCGCGCAAAACCAATTCATGGCCGCATCGAGAGTCGCTTCGAACGAAGTGAAACGCGACTGAAGCGCGTGTAGACTTTGAATGCCCCCACCATGAGGGAGTAAAAATCCGATTGCTGGCGGCATGAGGAGCGCATTCACCTCATTCCTAACAATCGATATGTGCTCTATTATACCTATAGCGGGTTTCCTGCATTCTCTCAGGGAGCAAAGATGCTTATCAAAAGATTACCTGTTGGCATGCACCGTAGGGCGGTCGAGAAACATATATGCTTGTATGGGGCTGCGCTGTCTATTATAACATGCAGAAAACAGGTAGCAAAATAAATAAATAAAATCAATCCTACTGCCACCATTCCATGTGCATGGGGCTGCTACAAAATTGATGCAGTAGCACGGGAAGAAGAGGGAGAGGAGGGAGTCAGGTCTGGACGAAGCGGGGTGGTCTAGAAAGCTAGTGTGAAGTGAGCAAAACACGGCGTGCGAAGAGGCCCTAGCCGCTTCGGCGAACGATCACACATCGTGTTAGGGATGTCAAGGTATGATAGAGATGTGAGACAACATTGCGATATGCGCATCAACATTTGCAACACCTGTAACCTCTAACAATTCTTCAAACATGGGTGGTACAGCATGACTAGTGATGTGCGGGCCCGGCTTGGGCTCAAAGCTCGGGCTTGGGCTTGTGGCGACGTCGAGCCGAGCCCTGAGCCCGAGCCGAGCCCGAGCCCGGCCCAAGCCTTGGGCTTAAGCCCGGGCTTGCTCACAATACAACAAGTGTTCCGGTGCTATCAAAAGGGAATGTATTTGGGTGTAGTAGATTAATACTGCATGTACTCACTAAATTATAACCTCCAGAAGATCTACATCTGCGGAACAAGTCGAGTCGCAGCGAAGTCCACGAGCGTGCGCCTACGGCAGGCACCAGATGGTGACGCACAATCGTGCTCGGCGGGAGCCGTTACATCTAAAATATCTACATTTTGTCTTCTATGTGCATATTAGGTCGCTCTCTCCTCATTCTGAACTCAGGGAACGGTAACGGAGCCAGCACACCCAAGCCTGGGCTTCCGGGCCGGGCTTGGGCTTGACTACGCTCCGAGCCCGGCCTTGAGCCCGCTGCCAGGCTTGACTCGGGCCAGGCTTTTTGGGCCGGGCTTGGCGGGCTTGGAGGCTTTGAGGCCCGGCCCGCACATCACTAAGCATGACTTGTTCTCACTAGGTGATATTGGTCATAACTAGGTTGGCGGCTGATAATATATATACATTTAGTAAAATAGCTATACAGGAGGGCAAGGTCAAGCACACTTGCAACGACTCCCGACGGCAAGGGGGCCCAAGCCCCGACGCGCTGCTTCTATATGGAAAATGGGCGCCTAACGCCGCCATCGCTGTTCACCCCACCGCCTGGCCTGCCAACGATGATTGACATGCTTCATTTGACTTCTAACCTCGTATACATGCAATATTAATCGATTATTTATGCTGAAAATGCTCAAATGTTCAGAGTAAGAGGCGCCAGTGCACTCGGAGATTGGTGGTGTGCGGCGGTTATCCGAGCGCTGATAGTATCAGGTTTGGGTTTCTGACTTGGGTCTCGGGAATTTGACCTGAGCCTGCTCGGCAACCGTAACTAGTCAATGCCCGCTTAGCGACTCCAGCACCCTACTTCTGGTGTGCATCTGAGGAAATTCTAGCCCGGCACGGATGTTTCGGCCTTGGCGCCCTACCAGGGTCACGTGTGCCACGCCAGCGTGGCCACTGGCCATGTTAGACGTTTGCACCCGTGACGGCGGCTGCCGTGCGTATGCTCTCGATGCTGACGTCGCTTGATGCCCTGGCATCAGCTCCCCGATGGCCAAGCCAAGCCAGCGCTTTATAAAGCTCGGCCGGTTCATTTTGCTTTTAGACCCACCCTTCGACCCACTTCATTCTGAGCCCTCGGCCTCGCACTGACGATGCTGTCCGCAGTTCTTGCCGCGATTCTGCTGGCCGTGCTCGTGATGGGCCGAGAGCCGTCCTAAGCTCCAACGTGACGCGCCTCTCCATCAGTCTACACTCAGAGCGCCCACGCTTTCGCTCAACGTCTCGAGTTGCCCCGGTGAGTCGCACATTGTATGGAATGACGGCAGCATCTGACATGTTGCAGGCCATACTCTGAGCGCGCTGCAGGAGATGGACACTGGGCTGGCCGCTCAGCTCAAACTGGCCAGCCTTGCTTGCAACGTGTTCGGGCAGGGTATTGTAAACCTGGCCCCAGAAGTTATCTATGATTCTGATACGATGTGAGAGCGTTCATTTGCATCCTGAAATACTATGTGTTTACTCGTGGCAGGCTACATGTGAACATCTTCGGCACTGCGAATTTCCAGTTCACTGCCCCCCATCTTCGGTAATCGACTTTCCAGGAAAGCCGACTTCCTTTCACAGAAACAACTCTGATATCGTCTCAACCATGAGACTTCTCCGTTCGCGTTCCGGATCACACGCCGCTCTGAGCCTGATGCACAGCCCCTGTCTTACACCAGGATCTCTTCTCTTTCCCCCACGCCCATCTCGACAGACAACTCCACTGCCCTTGATGGCTCCCCGCTAGCGTTCGGTTCCCAGTACATTCAACTCGCGTCTGCGCTTCCGCTCGAGACGAACATCTACGGCCTTGGAGAGGTCATCGCGAGCAGCGGTTTCCGCAGAGACGCTGGCACCGAAGGCGGCGTCGGGATGATCCAAAAGATGTGGGTGCGGGACGTTGCTGATCCCACCGACCGGAGCGCGTGGGTTTCTTTCCTTGCTCTCGAGAAGTGCACCATGGCTGATTCGTCTCTGCAGCCATGGTTCGCATCCCATCTACATCGAGCACCGCTGAGAGCGACACCAAACCGCCGTGAAGTCTCTCATGGCATGAAGCAAGTTAATGACATTCCACATCACTGGCGGCCCTATCGGCCCCCACGCTCCAACGCGCGCGACGCGCCTTCGAGCGGAATGTTCGCGTTGTATATGCGCCACACCCGCTCGCGCATCCCGGTCCAGCTGAAGCAACCTCAGCGGCATGAATGGAAGCCGAGGCTCCACATCGGCTGCCACGTCTGCAGGCCTGCGAATGCGCCGTACTGCTCGGTGGCCCCCTGCGGGCTCGGGCCGGACAAGTGAAGACTGAGCGCTCCACCGGTCAGGCGGTACTCGACGAGCGAGACGGACGAGGAAGGCAGCGTCAGAAAGAGGTTGGCGGGGTTGGCGGAGCTGTGAAGGCGACGAGTGCATATCTGGATGAGGAGAGAACGGTAGGGCACCGGAAGAGGAAGACGCCGTGCGTCTGTAAACGTTGAGGAAACGCGCACATTTATTCGTGAGCTAGTTTGCCTCTCTTTCTCGACGCCGACCCTGGTCGTCGCGGTACTGAAGGCGTCTGCTGCTTCTCAGAATCATGCCCTCCTGCAGTGCTCTTCCCAAGCCTCTAGCGACTTCACCGATTCGCGTTCGGCAAGAACATCGACGCAGAAGTCGGGTCTGACTCGGACGGTAGACATTCAGGCAGAATAGCCGGGCCGGCTCCTTCGCTTGGCCTTGGGCAGAATGGCGTGGATTCTGGAAGCGAAGCGATACACCGCGGTATCGCTACATCTAATATCGTTAATGTTCCGAATCACGCCAAACACCACCAGGCTCGCACCGCTACCTCTATATAGCAGCTACTCTTCATCATAGGCCGCTTGCGACCGATAATATACACCTTGTCACCTACGTCCAGGCCTCAGCACGCTCACCGTCCGACGTTATGTCTCGCCTCCGCAACTCGAACAGCACGTAACTCCGCCCCAAACTCCTTAAGCGTCCGGGGTGTTTCGTGTTAGCTCCGCGTCCCAATCCCAATTATATCGACCAGCATGATGGTAGCCCGGGCATTGCCTGCGCTGACGACTTCAGAGGTCATGGTGCGACCGGGGGCAGAGCATAGGCGAACGATCTAGGAGCAACATTCGTCCTGTTAGCATACCAATGAGCGGGTAGAATGCGCTGACTGGCGTACGGTTTCTGACTTGGCGAGCTCGTTAGCCGGACAAGTCACCGCGCGCTACAACATCCAACATACGAGATCTGTCTTGGCGATTTTCTACTTGAGGGACGCATGCTCGAGACGCATGAGACGATGCTGGGACAGACAGAAATGTAAATTGAAGACGAACGCGACCGTTGAGAGAATTGGGACTTACAGCGGGGGTGTAAGGAGTCAGGTGGGCTCTGGCACCAGCGGCGACGCGCACCACGAGTGCAGAGCGTTTCGAAAAGTGTTCGCTCGCCTACAGGCACCGGCAAATATCTGGCATGTTCACGCTCGTCAGTGTCAATGCGATGCATATGAGCCAGAAAGCGTACGCTCATGCATGTCAACTTGACGGTCTGCCGCGCGCATGATGAGCCGCGGGTGCAGCGCAAGCGGTGCATGCAGTGCCAACTCGAAAGATAGAAGGTGTGTGCTTCCGTTTACATCGTGCCCTGTATAAGCTATGCACGGGCAGCTCGTCTATAGGTGGGACTATGTATCACAGTAACCGCGATACGGAGTGGAAAGGCGAGACGTGGAATCTGTTCGGGATGGTAAGACATTGAGCACTCGTGCTGGAACGCTAGACATAGTACACGACAAGATTTGACTGGGGGCAGAGGATTTTTGTGTTGCCTACATGATTGGACGTGAGCTATCTCTACAGGTATCTCTCTATTAAAGCCCATCTTTACGAACCTTGTTCAGCTTGCTACACAACGCTCTTGCCACCGCTTTCAGAATGATGCGCCTAGTTTTGGCCGGCTTCCACAGCTGCAATTCGAATTGCGCTTGAGGTGTAGAACTCGTCCCTGGAAGAGGCACATGTGTGATCTGTAAGATGCGGTCCAATAACAAGAACTATCGCAACTCACTTTGTCTGCACTCTGCACAGAAAAACACCCAAGTGCTGACAAGACGACCTTTATTGGAGTTGATTATCACTTCTGGGACGATAGGACGAAGTATGTCGTATGGTACGGGGACTGGAATCACCCTGTACAGAACAACGCGGGCCGCAGGTGAAAATCGCTGTGGCCGAGCGGTGAAGAGTTTACGCACCATATTGAGGGTTTGATGAACGTATGCAAGTATGCATTACGGCTGATTTCAACCAAGGAGAGGAGAGGAGGTCGAGCTTCCATCCTCGATGCAGAACGAGTACTAGGGCCATCGAGGACGTCGCGCGTATCAGCTGTGAGAGCGTAGCACGTACCTGGTAGAGCGCAACGTATCGACACGGGTCAGATGTCGGAGAACACGTTTGTGTCGAAAGACTAGGGAAGATCAGGATGTAAGGAAGTTGTGACTGACAAGGCCAAACGAGCAAGACGCAGATAAGCGCCTCTGTTGTTTACTCTTATCTAATCAGTTACTGATAACGGCTTTGATCATCGCGCGTCTACGCGTCTCTGAGTGCTCTGCGCCGGTGCGCCCACCTGCTCGTTTTTTGCCCTCTGATACTCTGGAAGCCGCGCTCTCGCATACACTTCGATCTTGATGCAAGTGCCTCGATGTTCATAGTTAGTTATAGACACCTGCCACTTTTATAGTTGAGGAATCAGTGAGCATGCCGTTGTCCCTTGTTGTCCCTTGTCTCAGCTTTGGTTGGGCACACCCGCTAGCCCACTGTGCTTTCAGTCAAGAACAAGCCATCTGTCACACGATACCTGGACATCCGTCTCCCTATCGCAGCACTAAGCTGCATGCGTCGCGGACTCGACCACTCGTGGATAATCTCGTCGACCTAAACTAGCGCACGCGAGTGTTCGGCGGGTGTGTCCTCTTCCAGCTCTCCCGTCGTTAGTTAACTGATGCGGAGACCCCATATTGGTGCCCGAGTGTGGCTCCAGCGGCTCGTTCGCCGGCGACGACCGTGTTAACATCGTCTAGACGACATCAGAGACCGTCGCGGGCGCATACCGTGCTTGGGATCACACGGCCATCTTCCGGGTCGTCGAAGCCGTGGGTGTCGCGTAGGGCAGGCAGTTGGGCGTGCATTTGATGAACGATTGAAGGGCGTAAGGCTACTCAGAGGATGCTGGCGTGTTACTTCTGTGTGTGCGTGTGCTGACTAGATATTTTGCTCTCGCCGCTTATTGAGTTCTGCGAATCCAGATGGTCCTCTTCTCCGCGATCCTCATCCACTGAGTCGTGTAGATATTCTCGAAGCTATAAGCTGACAGCTTGCGAGGCTGTCGCGTTGATGGCCTCGCCAAGCATCTTGCAGTTCGGCACGCACATCATCCAACCTAACACGCACAAAAGAGAAGCTTGTTCATCGAAAGTCGCTGGTGGCACGGCACGCACATTTTAGCAACGATGAGTCACCAGCGCCCGCACGGAGATTACTCTTGTTGCTAGGCCCGACGCCGCACGACCGCGGACTTGAGTTTTATCTTGCCATCGACGATCCTGCGGCACGTGCCAATATCTACAGGCGCATCGCCACCGATGATAATTTACAGCCAGCAGAATATGGGCGGGGACGGGCGCACCAATGTAGTATCTTCGCTGTGCGTGACAGACAGGCGGTGGAGTCCGCAGTCGTGTGCGTCGCTGTTGTGGAGCGTGGGCGCATCACAGCGTTCGCTCTACACCGTCCGTGCGCCAGACGGCGACGTCCCATCTGTTTTTCTGCGCGTTGTGTTCCCGCGAAGAGTGCAGATGTTGATGTTGAGCGCCTCATGTACAGCTTGAGCCGGTCTGCGGGACAGGCCAGTGGTATCAACGGTGGCCTGGACCGTTGGTGGCCTGATTCTTCAGACGAAGGGAAGATCGGCTAGAATTTTGGGGATATGTGGTGGTGAGTCGACGTGCGTTCAGCAGCTGCGGTGAAACGGCTTACAGAAGGTGCAGTAGACCGCTGGCTGTTGCATTCGGTGGGCTCAGTATTACTCGACATTATCGAACAGAAAGACGTACATATTAAGTCACGAGGCGTCAGGATATCGTAGCGAGTTTTCCGACTGTTTCCCACGTACGCGTGCTTCTGGACGACGAGATGGCTGGCACTGAAGTGTTCCAGGCGCGCCACAATTAGGCTCGGGATCAGCCTGTATGAGGATGGTATGAAGGACTGTCGAACATCTGTAGGCCGCCGTCGATGGACTCGCGACCATGGTCCCCGCAAGCGGTCTAGCTGACTGGGGTCATGCCGCATGCGGAAGTTGTGGTCCGCGTTGGCCAACCGCTTACAACCTATACAGGGACCCACTCTGCTTTTTTTTGCGCTGTATTTTTGGAAGAAGGTCAATATCGCGTTGCGTAATGTAAATCGTGCAGGTCCTGGATAGGAGGCGTCAAGATGTTATCGTGGCCACTACATGGCGCAGCAGAGTGTTAACATGGAAACGAGGCTGTCCTCAGGGTTTCCGCGCCGCAAATTTATTGGGTACGTGTTAAAAATTGAGCATTACCACCCATTAGGGAAGACAGCGTCAAGCTACTCACAGGTTGTTGACCTAACAGCCGGCCACACTTGATATCAAGAGATTCAATCGTGCAATACGCCACGCCTTGCATGGTGCCTTGACAGATGACCAGCTAATACAATTTAAGGTATGATATATATAGCTCCGGCGAAATCAGAATGAAAGTATGATAAGGGCCGAGGTATTAGTTTATACATCGAAAAATGAGCGCCACAGTCAAAAATCCAATGGTTCACAATCTGCATATGACATAGCTCGATCGCTCTGTAATTGCGAATTATATATATAGCTGTACTTGGAATCAACCAACGCTGAAAGCTGCCCTATCTGTCGAGCTTCACGGACAACCAATAATGCATTGCACCATGATTGCCGCGCCTTATGTATTGAAATAACCTGGGGAACTGGGGGCGCGGGCGCGTACAACAGCGAAAGGGTGTGTATTGCACGCTCCCGAGGGGCAACGCCGACGGTAGCGGTCCAAACGCGTGGGGAATGGTTGCATGCAAGTGTAGTTACTATATACCTTGAAGCGTGAGAAAGTGAATGCAAAAGTTATGCGTGTGGCACCAATGTGTGCACACCTAAAACATGAAGGTCTGACATTATGCGCTGTGAATTGATGACTCCGTCAGCCCGGCAGCAAGCTGGGATGTCTGTTGAGCAATATTAATTCTCCTTATATTAACCCAATGCATGGATCATAATCATGATGCACCTACCTGCTGCAGGGGATCCTCGTCCGGTCTATTCTGCGGCTCCTTCCCTGCACTGTCTCCACCTTCTAACATCACCTCCGACTGCCCATGCTCCAAAGGCTCTCCAATGTTCCCAATAAAATCGGAGGGGATTCTGAAATTGACAGAGAAGCGAGAGAAATGCCGTGCATCTGAGTTACTGTTTCCTGAGGAGCTGCGCAGCTGGCGGAGATTAAGAATAAATCGTTGCGTCATCACGAGAGGCTGCATATAACAGTGTATGGTTAGTGTGCATGGCTCTCCTCAGGATATGTGAGATTAGTACCATTGACAGGAGAAAAACGTCTGCATAGTTTTCCTGCAGCCACATAATTTGACCCTTCTGGAGTAAGGATGCATATAGCTACTCACAACACGAGTGGCGCTGTTCGAAAATGTTAGGAGCTGCAGGATATTCATGACTAGAAGGGCGCTGAAGAACCATGCATTAGAGAGCATCACTGAGCCATCTCAGTTCATTCAACTTACACAAAATAAAGTGTGCCTGTGTTAGCGTTCCATGAGTCACATTGCAGGAAAGCGAGTAAAATTAATATTGGATGCATACCATCCCGGAGCAGTATAGCAGAAATCGACGAGCTGAGCCTGAGCTGTCGCATCTCTTGGAAGTGCCTGAATGATTTTAGCCATGTCAGCACCAGAACAAGAATGTCGGCAGCAATCGCACTGGCTCTTGTGAGGGCAAGCACTGCATGAATATGTATCACTTGAATGCACGAGTATATGCCAAAATATGACAGACGTACACCTAAGAGAAGTTATCAGGACACAGCATAGCACCATTAAATCCCACAACTCACGCTGTGGTGAGCCCTGCAGAAAAGGTGAACATGCTGCTGCAAGTCGGACCTATCAGGGACGTGTTTTGATCCACAAAAATGCTGTGCGTATAGCCAAACTACATGAAATTCAGTATGGTCAATTTACAGCTGTATGATGAGGGAAGTATGGCGCACAATGTTTGTTACAATGGGAATTGCCCCAAGTATGAGAACAATGGCGGAGAAGAGATGTCGCATCCTTGACCCATGCCAGAGTGCATATACACGCAGAGCGGAGAATACTGCTGACAAGATAGGTCATAGAACCATCGATGCATGGCAGGTGTGCTCACATGGTATCACCATGAGACCTGCCGCATATCTCAGATCGTTGGCTATGATGTTCGATTTGCAGCTTGCGATAAGTGTGATGATTTATCAGAAATTGTTCTGCGAAAGAGAGAGAGATACACCTGGAGAAATAATATGGCCCGGGTGGGGTAAAAATGGTCAGTATACTCGTCTTTACAGTTGAGCAACATAAGCAGTCTCACACCCAGCTAGTGTCGTTGGCGAAAACATGAAAACCACACTCAAAAGCATGAGCCACCGAGTGCTTAGCAGCAGCAGCGATGTCGCTGTAAACTTTCTCCTCCACACCAGAGCGATTTCTTGGTCAAATGTTACGATATATTCGTAGGTCTGGAGGCCTGGTGGAAGATCAGTAGGCTTGACCGGTATTCCTCGAGCTCAGCAATACCACAACGTACCGGCAAGCGAATATGACAAATAATTCCATATAAGACTAAATAGATGTAAACGGTGTCAGTGTCAGGGTGTGAATTTTGAAGGGAGAAGAGAGAACAGCTGTACTATTGTTGAAGATATTGCTCTAATGGGTTGCTGTATGACTGACCCATGTTAGCTCTGGTGAGAAGGTGTAGGTAGGTTGATGCGGGGCAATAGACTAGTCTGTGAAGAATATATACTACAGCGTGTCCGTAACCCAGTACAGCCCCTATATCAGATCTCTGTATCAGCTCAGTTGACTGTAGTCTGCTGCTATGTATCAAGATAGTAGAACATCAAAGAGGGATCATGTGTTGGATGGTACATCCTTACAATGCAGATATCATAAATACCTTGACGAATAACCAAACGTGAGTACAGCAGATGGGCTTTATAAGCTCCTCAAATAGGGCAGCTGAAACGCGACCTCATTTCGAACCCACCCCAGCAGTTTGCACAGAGCCCCAGTCAGCGCAACTATTTAGCTTGTTGCTGTAATATCTCTTTTGAGGTATAGTATGCGATCGCGTACATGATTAGGAAGCAGTGCAGGCATATTTGGTGTCGAACTGCCGCGCAGAATTGTTGTGACTTCGTCCCACTAAAATCTCATCACCATTCAATCTCATGGCTCCAGTACTAATAGAATCAAATACTGACGAGGTGGCTTATATTCCCCGAACAACGCAACTCACTACGACTCGTCGGTTTATGGCGCGCTCGTTAAAAGGCAGAGTCTGACTGACGCCGTGCGCCACATGACACACTCGCTCGGCCGTGCTCGACATAGCTGGTGGCATCTAGACAGCCCATACGCCCGTTCAATCACTGGAGCTGACTCTATACGCCCACACGGAGCGCAATCCAGTAGCGGTCCGTGACCATGAATACTGCACAGGCACAGTACTCGTACAGTACTCGTGATTGAGCCGCCGCCGAGAGTGCAAGTTGCGCGTCGCTACGAGCACTGCATCGCCGTTGTTCTGTGCGCACATGCACGAGTGAGGTGAAGGGACGCACCAGCCATGATGTTGATAATGTTTGTGACTGCGATCTCGGCATCAAACCGCGGTTGAGCCTGGTCACCAGCCGGCATCGAAGTACCGAATCCCAAGCCATCGCGGATCAAAGATATAGAGCAAGATGCGATGAAAATGCTGAATGGAAATGCTATATTTGCGTTGTCAGGAATCTCGAGGAGCCGGATACTTATTTCGGAACGACAACAAAGACGCATGACAGGGCTTGGGAGTCTTCGCGGTCAGTTGCATGATGCTGTCAACAGTGTCCACATTTAAACGCGAAAGATGGTAGCATCCATGAGGTTTTAGCAAACACGCGCTCGCAGATTCTTTGTGCCGCAGGCGCATCGCCTCGGGGCTCCATTAATGTACAACGTATCGCATGAAGGCAGCGTACCTGGTAATGGTCACCTGAGCCGTCTCAAGCACACGAGAACTACTCGCATGGGTTACAGCATAAAACATATCGGAATGCGAATCTTTGTAAAGTTGTATATTTATCAACTTGAGAAGGATTAGGACTAGTCGCGAGGACATTGCCAGCACATGCCCGATACTTACTGTCGTAGCAGAAACCTTTTGATGCCGTGATACTATAAGCTGCAGCTTCTGATGTTATATGAATAATTTTTGGTATGCAAGAGCTCACCGGGTAAGCATCGTTTCAGCAACTCAGCTCGAAGGTCCGAAAACCCGAGTCTCAGAGGAATAAACAAAAACTGAGAACTATCCTATGCGAAGGTGATAACGTGCCGCTAGCCAGGCAGCAATACTGCCGTTGTCGCATGCCAGCATATCACTTCAAGGCCCCCTGAGCTTTCACGTCAGAGTCGTCTGGGGGCGGCTGGCCGACTGCACGCGCAGAGGGCCGGCTGGCAGGATGGTCGCGTTGGAAGCTAGGCCTACGATAGTAACGATACGGACATTTGATGCGTCTACAGTACTGTACAACCGGGAAGCTATAGATGACCTATGAAACAAAGATACTTACGCTCAAAGGAGAAAATTTTTTGAAGCGTACGAGAGGTTGAGCTCTCGCTACTGGCGGCTAGTGACTCACTAAGCTGCGCGGACATGGCGAAAACGGGTTCCCGGAGATAACCGCGCCACAAAGGGATGATACACGTGTCACCCGCAAAGCTCGATCGACTTGGACCACGACGTCCAAAGACAGCAGATGCCTCCTCAGCGACCCTAGCATCCCACTTCTGTTGCGCACCTGAGGGAAATCCAGCCCGGCACGGACGCTTCGGCCTTGGCGCCCCAATGGGGTCACGAGGACCGGCCGAGATGAGATGGGCCGCGATGTGCTTCGACGGCAGGTCCAGCGTGACCATGTCAGACGTTCGCACCCATGACGGCACAATGTACGCAGAACGCGCTCGACGCTGACGTCGCTTGGCATCAGGGCATCAGCTTCGTGATGGCCAGGCCAAGCTAGCGCTTTATAAAACTCGGCCGGTTCGACTTCGAGACTCGCCTTTCGACCCACTTCGTCTTGAGCCTTCAAGCTCGTGTTGACGATGTTGTCCGCAGTCCTTGCTGGGCTTCTGCTGCCCGCGGTCGTGCTGGGCCGAGAGCCGTCCAAGCTTCAACGTGATGCGCTTCCCCATCAATTCGCACCCCGAGCGCCCACGCTTTCGCTCAACGTCTCGAGCTGCCCCGGTGAGTCACACATTGTAGGATATGACGGCGGAATCTGACATGTTGCAGGCTATACTCTGAGTGCGCTGCAAGAGACAGACACTGGGCTGGCCGCTCAGCTCAACCTGGCCGGCGCTGCTTGCGACGCATTTGGGCAAGATATTGCAAATTTGACCCTGGAAGTTACTTATGATTCTGATACGAGGTGAGAGAATCCACTTACAACTTCCTCTAATAGCATGTGCTTACCCGTAATAGGCTGCACGTGAACATCTTTGACACTGCAAATTCCCAATTCACCATCCCATCTTCGGTAATCGACCTTCCGGGAAAGCCGACTTCCATTCACAAAAACAGCTCCGACCTCGTTTTCAACTACGAACCCTCTCCATTTGCGTTCTGGATCACCCGCCGTTCCGAGCCCGATGCGCAGCCCCTGTTCGATACCCGGATCTCGTCCCTGCCGCCTACGCCCATCCCGCCCGTGATCTCGACAGACAACTCCACTGCCCTCGACGGCTTCCCGCTCGTGTTCGAAGACCAATATCTGCAGCTCACGTCTGCGCTTCCACTCGGGACGAACATCTATGGCCTGGGAGAGGTCGTCGCGAGCAGCGGCTTCCGCAGAGATGTCGGCACAGACGGCGGCGTCGGGACGATCCAGACGATGTGGGCGCGGGATATTGCTGATCCCATCGACCAGAACGTGTAGGTGTCCTTCTCTGTTCGCGAGAAACGTGCGACTGATTCGTCTCTATAGCTATGGCTCGCACCCGATCTACCTAGAGCACCGCTACAACGCCACGACCAAGCGTTCACAGACGCACGGCGTCTTCCTCTTCAGGTGCGCCACCGCCTTCCGCTCATCACCAGCCCAATCTAACTAGCCCTACAGCTCTTCCGGCTCCGACATCCTCCTCCTGACCCCACCGTCGTCCAACGTCTCACTCGTCGAGTACCGCCTGATCGGCGGCACCCTCGACCTCTACTTCTTCTCCGGCCCGAGCCCACAGGAGGTCATCGAGCAGTACGGTGCGCTGGTTGGTCTACCGACGTGGCAGCCCGCCTGGGGCTTCGGGTTCCACCTGTGCCGCTGGGGCTATTTTAGCCTGAACGAGACGCGCGAGCAGGTGCAGCGCATGCGTGATGCGGACATCCCGCTCGAAGGTGCGTCGCAACCTTTTCCTGACGCGAGGTGCGGATGCTGACGAGCGGGCCAAGTGATGTGGAATGATATCAACTTGTATCATGCGGTGAGGGACTTTACGGCGGACCCTGTGTCGTTCCCGCCAGAGGAGATGCGCACGTTCATTCGTGAACTGGTGCGTTGCCTTGGTTTCGCCGTTGGTCGTCGTCGTCTTGATGGTGTCCTCTAGGCCGCTAACAACCAGCACTACATTCCGATCGTCGATGCCGCAGTTGCCAAGCAAGTCAACGACACAGACATTGTGCGTCTCTTCGGCTCCCGCAGTTTTATTCCTTGCTGACGGCTCATTTGACAGTACGACCCCTATACTCGTGGAGCCGAACTGTAAGTACTTTTCGCACAGAATCTTTCTCGCCTGCCTGACAGCCAGCGTCCAGTGACGTCTGGATCAAGAACCCCGACGGCAGCGAGTACGTCGGGCAGGTCTGGCCCGGCTACACCGTCTTCCCCGACTGGTTCGCCAATAATACGCAGCAATACTGGACAGAGGCGCTCACGAACTGGAGCGGCCTCGGCATCGAGTTCTCCGGCATCTGGCTCGACATGAACGAGGCCTCGAGCTTCTGTGACGGGTCCTGGTGCGCCGCTT
The DNA here is from genome assembly GCF_000300595.1 of Phanerochaete carnosa HHB-10118-sp. Taxonomy (NCBI): domain Eukaryota; kingdom Fungi; phylum Basidiomycota; class Agaricomycetes; order Polyporales; family Phanerochaetaceae; genus Phanerochaete; species Phanerochaete carnosa. The sequence continues at coordinate 506,343 of NW_006767628.1, forward strand.
TTTCTCGCGTTTGCGTGCTCGAGGGCTGATGCACCGTGGACAGTGGCACCGGCGCGGACCTGTCGAACACGACGGTGCCGTTCTTCCTGCCGGGCATGCCGGGTGCGCTGGTGACGGACTACCCAGAAGGGTGCGTGGGGCTTCCCTCTCACCCTCTCCATGCCTGCTCACATTGCTTTCTCACCAGGTACAACGTCGCAGTCTGGGGCCCGAGCGGCAACATGACGATCAACGGCACGCTCACATACGACGTCAACACCACCACCGGCTCCGCACTCGCCCGGCGCGGCGTCGGCGCGGGCAACCAGACCGGCGTCGACCTCAACACCCCGCCGTACGCGATCCACAACGGCAACGGCCGCCTGTCGCTGCACGCGCTCGCGACGAACGCGACGCACGCGGGCGGGTACGCCGAGCTCGACGTGCACAACCTGTGGGGCACGATGGAGGAGCGCGCGACGCACCTCGCGCTCCAGTCGCTGCACCCGGGCAAACGGCCGTTCATCATCGCGCGGAGCACGTTCCCGTCCGCGGGCACGTGGGCGGGGCACTGGCTCGGCGACAACTTCAGCAAGTGGCAGTACATGTATCTTAATATACAGGGCGTGCTGCAGTTCCAGGTGTTCCAGGTGCCGTTCGTCGGCGCGGACACGTGTGGGTTCAATGGGAACACGGACGAGGAGCTCTGTGCGCGCTGGATGCAGCTCAGCGCGTTCGTGCCGTTCTACAGGAACCATAACGAGCAGGGCGCGCTGAGCCAGGAGCCGTACCGATGGGACAGCGTCGCGAATGCGTCGAGGACCGCGATGGCCGTGCGGTACGCGATGTTGCCGTATTGGGTGCGTGTGCTGTTTCGTGCGCGGGTGCACCATGCTGATACGAGACGACAATGCAGTACACTCTGTTTGCGAACGCGTCGCGGTACGGGACGCCCCCCGTTCGTGCGCTGTGGTACGAGTTCCCCGACGAGCCCGAGCTCTTCGCAGTCGACAGGCAGTTCCTCGTTGGCCGCGACATACTGATCACGCCGGTGCTGACGCCGAACGTCTCGACCGTCGACGGTGAGCCACGTCCAACTAACTTGCCCTACCATGCTCATCTCGCGTTTTCCAGGCATCTTCCCCGGCCAGGGCCGCACGACGTGGCGCGATTGGTACACGCACGCCGCCGTCGACGCCGCAATTAGCGCGAACACGACGCTCGCGGCGCCGCTCGGCCACATCCCCGTGCACGTCCGCGACGGGTCCGTGCTTCTGCTGCACGCCACGCCCGGGTACACGATCGCAGAGACGCAACAGAGCCCGTACACGCTCCTCGTTGCTCAGGCCGCCGACGGGTACGCGTTTGGCACCGCCTACTTTGACGACGGCGAGAGCATCCCGCCGACGCCGCACCGCGACGCGCAGTTTCACGTCGCAAAGGGTCAGGTCAGCATCACGAGCACCGGGACGTACGAGGTGGGGCAGAAGCTCGAGAGCGTGACCGTGCTCGGGACGGACAAGCCTGTGAACGTAACGGTGAACGGGGAGGCGGTACAGAGCTGGCAGTACCTCGCCGTGCAGCAGGAGCTGGTCGTGAGCGGGCTGGCGGTGGACTTGAATGCGCCGGCGACGACGATTTCGTGGCAGTAGTAAATGCTTTTGAAAAGACAATTAATTTGCATTTTGAATATTATCACGTGCACGCTCACGAGATCGTGAGAACTCCGAGTATTAGGCCCATGAGCCATTTCGGGAAGAACTTTGTGGCGCGGTGATGTCCGGCACTGCCCCAATCTGCCCCCCTGCCCTCCTCCGCACCTGCACCACGCCACCCGTCCTCCTCCATCACCGGATACCCCTGGCCGGTAACGTCTATCCATGTCCTTGTCAAGGCTACGAACAAGATTACACCGACAGACAATGGTTACGGTCAATGTAGAGTCAACGAGCGATGCAGATGCTCAGCCGGCCTCCCTGGTGCCCACGCCTCCGAGTGGAAGGGACCATGGTGCATTTGTCGATTTGACAAAAGAGGATAATCGTACTGGTGAGGACTCAGTGTGACTGCACATGTCCTATGTCTTACTATCGCCTCTTCCACAGGAGGCCCTAACATCTCGCCATTTCCCATCGACCGGCTCGCACCAGAGCTCCTCGCCGAAGTCTTCTATTGGTGCATCCTCGACGTGTGCACTACCCGTCTTGAAAATCGCATCCTCTTTCCCACCCCATACTCCTGGCTCACGATTCGCCACGTGTGCCGCGTCTGGCGCCAAGTCGCTCTCGCTTTTCCCAAGCTCTCGACGCACATCTGGCTGACCCGGCCCGAGTGCGTCGCCGACATGCTCCGCAGGTCGGGCACCCTGCCGCTGCACATCTACGGTGTGGAGCGCTGCCTGCTGGACGTCGAGACCGTCGACGCCAAGACAGAGGCCGAGCTGTTCGCGCTCGTGCTCCCGCAGTTCGGGCGTGTCGTTCATGCCGGCCTGGTGTTCGCCGCGCGAGCGTTCGACGACCGCTGGCCCGACCCGCGGCGTGCGCGCCGTGAAGTCTCGCAGCTGGAATCTTTGAAGCTGCGCATATACTACAATTGGACGCCGCCCTTGCCTCTGTTCGCTGGCTTCGAGTTTCCGGCGCTGCGGGAGCTCGAGTGCGCGGGCACGAACGCTGACGTGCTCCACCCCCTCATTGGCCCTGGGCTATGCCGTCTACGGCTCTCAAGCTGCGAGATACTGTTGGAAGAGCAGCTGCTTCCTCTCCTCAGGCAGCTCGGCTCACTCGAGGAGCTCGAATTGGAGAGGGCGATGCGTCTCTCCGACGCATCCCACCAGAGACTGGGGTCCGCCCTGTCACCCTCTGGCCCTCACGACAAAATCTCACTTCCTCGTTTGAAGAAACTTTCCGTCATAGACATATGGGGAGACGCAGGATTTTGCCTCATGCATCGCCTCTCTTTTCCTCTTTCAGTTCACATCTCAATGCGGACACTGTGGGTATCCAGTAGCCTAGCGTCGCCTTGCCACGACTACGCCGACATCATCGTCGCAAAAATGGACGGCGCGATCTATAGGACATTCTCACTCTCCACGGTACTCGGTACAGGACTCGCTATCGATCTCTGGAACGACCGCCTGGCCACCGACAGCCTCCCTCCGCAAAGGCGCTCAAACAGCGCGGGCCGTTTCAGCATTTTGCTGGGCTGCCACCATCGTCTGTTCATGCAGCGTCTCGTCGAGCGGCTTCCGCTCTCCCAAATTGAGTGCGCCCTGCTCGTCGAGAGGACGGTCGGCTTCGCGCACGGAGTGTCCTGGAAGACCGTCCTGTCGTCCATGCCCGCCGTCGAGGACCTCGCGCTGCGGTACGAGACCTTCGACCACCTCACCCCGAGCGCCGAGCCATATCGTATCGCGCCTGCCGACACCCGCGCGCTGTGTCCGTCGCTGAAGACGCTCCGGATACGCGAGTTCCACCACCGGAGCTCGATGATACAGGGCTCCTCGCCCGACCTCGTCCACCTCGGCTGCCTCGCGCGTGGATTGGCGGCGCGCCGGGAAGACCCAGTCCTTGGGCCTGTGGACGTCACCCGGGAAGTCGAGAGCTTCCATTTGATGTATCCCTGCCTCTGTGGAGGTGAGCGCAACGAGGAGCGGCCGCCTAGCGGCGGTGAGGTCGGTGTGGCCAGCCATCCCCCACCGCCGTCGCCACTGCCGCTACAACTATCGACGCCGCCACCGCCACCGCCACCACCATCACCACAACCACCACCGAGGAACCGCCACAGGGCGCGCATCCTCGAGTATGCTTCCCGTATATCTCGTTTGTTCAAACGACGCTAGCGCGCTCTTTGTAGCCAGGGTTTATGTATTCCTCCCAAGTTTAGTACTTTTTCTCGTTGCATTCTACCAGTAACAGCAGGGCATGAGGCTCACCTAGTACTGTTGCACATCATGTCGGCTCAGTGCTTATCGAAATTTCCCATTCCTTTGACCCTCCGCGAGGTGCATGGCTCCGTCATCCCGGGTGATCGCGTCGTGGTCGCTTAGTGGACCTAAAGAGTCGGCCTCTGATTTTGGATGGACGCATGGACGGCCTAAATGTCACCGGCTACGTCGAGCATAGCTGGATGAGTCCATCGCATAGCGCAGGGCGTCGGTCGGTTGAATTCTGCCTTCTTTACGGGCGCTCATAAACCTTGGAGCCGTAGTGATGTGCGCTTTCCGGGTAACGGAAGTCCTCTGGTCGATGGTTGATACTATTATCGGGGTAACGAGGTTGAAATGCTATGAGAAACCGGTGGGACAGAGGGGGCAAAGGCACCGAGTCGCGATGATTCTACACAGCAGTCTGACACCAGATTTGCCTCTGCTACTTCCCGATTATGGCCTTGATCGTCCGCTGGATCTCAAGGGAGATGGCACGGCAACAAGCAAGATAATTGCGTTAGCTGGGGCGGTATGTCAACTGCTGGAGTGCATCCGAAACGAGGCCACGTTTCAGCTGCCCTCTTCGCACAGCCTTTAAGGCCCTTCTTTGATATTCTACCATCTCGATCACTAGCAACAGATACAGTCAACTGAGCTAATACATAGATTTGATCCATAGACTGTACTACGTTACAGGCATACTAAGGTATATATTACTAGCAGGCTGGTATTGCTCTGCATCAATCTACCCACACCTTCTCACCACGGCCAACATGGGTCAGTCATACAGTAATCCACTAGAGCAAGAGCTCCAACAAGTGTACGGCTCTTCTTTCTTCAAAATCTGCGCCCTGCCACTGATAACCTTTACACTTATTCAGTGTTATACAGGGCTATTTTCAGTTCTCGCTTATGTGTGCGTTGTGGCATTGCTGAACTCCAAGGAAATCGGCGAAACCTACTGCTCCTCTACCAGGCCTCCAGTTCTACGAATATATCGTAACATTTGACCAAGAAATCGCTATCGTGTGGAGAAGAAAGCTTACGGCGACATCGCTGCTGCTGCTGATCACTCGGTGGCTCATGCTTTTCACCTCGGTTTTGATGGCTGTGCCAACGCCACTATCTGCGTGTGAGGCTGTTTATGCTGTCCAGCTGAAATGATAGTGATACTGACCAGTTCAACCCTACCATGTTATTTCTCCAGGTGTATTCTTCTCTTTCTTTCACGGAACAATCTCTGATAAACCATTGCACTTATTATAAGTTGCAAATCGGTTGACATAGTCAATGACCTGGCATATGCAGCAGGTATCGTTTTGATCTCATGTGAGCACGCCTACCATTCTACAATTGTTCCATGACCTATCTTGTAAGCAGTATTCTCCGCTCTGCGTGTATATGCACTTTGGCATGGGTCTAGGATGAAATATCCCCTCTCAGCCATTGTTCTCGCACTTGGAGCAGTTCCTGTTGGGACAAATATTGTGCGCCATCTCTCTCGTCATGCAATTGTAAATTTTCTATACTGAATATTTCTTAGTTTGCCTGGACACACGATATATATGTGTATCATACCATGCCCCTCGTAGGCCAGACCTGCAACATTTGGATTAACATATCTCCAACGTTATCTAGAGTGTGAGATGCATAGCTTAGAGGCACTCTATCGTGTATTGATAACCCTTTCTAGGTGTACGTCTTTCGTGTTTCGAGCTATACTCGTGCATTCAAATGGTATATATCCGTACAGTGCTTGTTCTCACAAGAGGCAGTGCAATTGCAGCTGACATTCTTGTCCTGGTACTGACGTGGCTGAAATCATTCCGGCAATTCCTAGAGATGCGACGGCTTAGGCTCGGGCCGTCCATTTCTTCTGTACTGCTCCGGGACGGTATGTATTCAATGTAAATTTTACTACAATATAACTCATGGAATACTGGTGCAGGCACAGGTTATTTTGTGTAAGCTAATGGAACTGAAACAGCTCAATTATCATCTCTGATACATAGTCTTCAAGTGCTCTTCTTGGCATGAATATTCTGCAGCTCCTGACATTTGAGAACAACATCGGTAGTTTTGTGAGTAGTTATATACATATTAACTCTGGCAGGGTCCGATTTTGTGGCCACAGGACGACTACGCATACCTTCTTCTCCAGTCAATGGTAACATTTTTACATATCTTGAGGAGAGACATGCTCACCGACCAAACACTGTTATTTACAGCCTCTTGTTATAATGCAACGCTTTATTATTAACCTCCGCCAGCTCGATAACACCTCAGCAAGCGGTAACTCAGATGCACAGTACCCTTCCTGCGTCTCTGTCGATTTCAGAACACCCTCTGATCTTCTTGGGAACATTGGAGAGCCTCTGGAGCACGGGCGATCCGAAGTGATGCTAGAAGGTGACAATGGTGCAGCGGAGGAATCGCAGGACAGAGCGGACGAGAATTTGTTGCAGCAGGTAGGTGCATCATAACCATCGTCCATGCGCTGTGCTAATACAAGGGGAATTAATATTGCTCAGCAGACATCTCAGCCTGCTGCTGGATTGACAGATGCATAGATGCACAGCGCATAAAGTGCGCCAACCACGGTGCAATGCAGTGCATCGGATCTTCGTGAAGCTCGATGGATAGGGACACTTTCAGCGTTGGTTGGTTCCAAGTACGGCTCTCTACATAAATTTCGCGGTTACAGAACGATCCAGCTATGTCGAATGCAAACCGTGAACTATTGGCCCTTTGACTGTGGCCCTCGTTTTTTGCTGTATATTTATGGTGCCTTGTCCCTCATCGTACCTTCATTCTGATCTCCGGCAAGACCAAAATATCTAGTCAAGACACGCATAAGAAACTAGCATGCCAGAATCCTCTCAGTGACATTATGCCCTTCCACCGCTGTATGCGAGCAAGTATTCTTCAATGTCGGCCTAGCCAGTGGGACCTGCAGACCCCTGGCGATTTCATGAGCAGGCGCTTGGCAGACGAAGGAATGACGACAAACCTTGGGTCCACTAATATCCGAGTCCTTCGCTGGCTGAGCTCGATGAAGGGTTTCGAGGGCGGATATCATTGGGGATATTGTGACGCAAAGTCGTCACCGGTACCGTGACTGAATCGGGAATGGCCTCGAGTCCCGCACGCAGCGAATTTCGTGATGTCTTCGGCAGTACGCGTAAGCTTTTTAGGTGGCGGCCTGTTTGCTGCACAGCCCATTTTCAGTGGCACGGGCTCTCGAAGCCCATGGCGGCCGTATGGACAGCGTTCCAAAAATTTTTGCCAGCATCCGCTGCTCTCCTGGAGGAATCTAGAGCTAGGTTAGATGGCCCAGGAAGCCCTCCGTAATACTGTTGCTTCGCCACTGAATGCTTGCTTTGGTACGCTGAACAGCAGATCAAGCAAACAAGACGTCTGCTGCGCTGATCATCTTCGGTATATTGGCGCGACCCTCCGAGGTATGTATAATGTCAGGCGTCCGCTGAACCACATCATCCCCGAAACAATGAACATCAGGAAGCGATTGCCGTCTGCATACTCGAAGTCGGGTGAGAAGTAGTTGGACAAGAGCAGCTCAGAGGCAGACTCTCTGGTCTGGCTTACTCGGGTGTTGAGGACATGGCACATGAACAGATATCACTAACACAGAAAGATTATATTTACCTAGATGCTTTGCTGTCGAGAATTGGACCCTGTATCTATATAAACGCGGAACGTCCATGTACGCCTTACTTAAAGGTTCGGAGGATGCCGGAAACTTGAGACGATCCAAGCCGAGTTGAAGGACGGGTAGCTAGGAGGGCGAAGATTTCCAGCACCTCCTGTTCCACCAACAGGCCTCCCGAGTCTGCGCTCGTCTTCATCGAGATGCCCAGGTGCACAGCCGGGCGTGTCAAATTCATGTTCCCAGATGAAAGTGGATGATAACTAACCAGATGGTCCGCGGCTCCGAGCACGGTGACCAGGTGGATGAAGTTGCCGACAGTGTCGACACGCTTGCCTAGGATGCCGTCGACGGCGTACGGAAAGTCCTTGATGGAGCCTTTGTCGATGCGTCTGTATGTGTGTGCGTATCCCTCTGCCGACCACCTGCATTCTGGAACATCGCGTGTGCGTCTCGCGCCTTGTCCCCCGCGTGCCTGGCCGCACAATGACATCAGCCTTCAGCCCCGACCTTGAACATTAATTTACCTATCCCTTTCGTTAAAAACCAAGAAGAGTTCGTTTATCTCTATGAAGAGCCTCATTTCATTTTCGTATGTCGTTCCAAATGTCTCAGAGCCCGTAAGGACGTGCACGAGACTCTTGATTATGCTGACGATCGGCAGCGTCTACGGGCACTTGCCGTCCATGCCGGAACCCTGGTCGGTAATCCCAAGCTTATTCAGGTTCTCTTTTGTCACAGTTGGTGCATAGAACGGGAGAGTGTGGGTACATGTTGTTGCCCGGTGGTGCCACGAGAGATAGAGCGGCTCAAGCAGCCCGACGCCAAACGCGCCGATGCTGAGGTTGTGCGCAATGTTCGAGGTCCCACGATGTCGAGTTCACGGCCGGACGAAGCACAGAATGATAAGCACGCCTCTGGAGGAAATGATAAGCACGCCTCTGGAGGAAATGATGTGAAACATCTCACGAATGTGGTCGGCGGTACTTATAGTTCCTGTCCCGCGCAGAAACGCAATCGCATCGCCCGGGAGCATGTATGTCATTGTATACCCGCGGCACATGCCCAACCCAGATCCAAACCGCGTCATCTCCTCTTCCTGAATACCAAGGTATATATGCAAATCATCGCATGCCGGCACAGCTGGTACATCGATTGCCGGGTCCGGGCTCTAGCTCTCGAAGTCTGCAAACAACGTTATGCGAAAGAAAGCTCGAGAATCGTTCGTTGGATACACGCCCGACTGTCTTCACTGCACGATGCTCATGGCTCCGACGGCTCCTCGGAAGACAGCCGCGTGATCTCGAGTACGGTACGCGCACGCGACGGTCTCTGATATCGTCTACAGAATGTTGGCGCGGTCGTCGGCGGCTCGTTCGCCGCCGGGGCCGCATTATGGTCCCGGTCTGGAGTGACCACGTCAGTTAGCAAACGACGGACAAGCTGAACATACCCGCCGAACGCTCGCGTGCGCGGGTTTGGGTCGACGAGCCTGAGAGTGGTCCACGAGCGTCTGAATCTGCGACGCACGCAGCTGACACGAGTGCCCAGCAAGACTTTGTGCTCTGGGGGTGAGATCCTGTCGCCGTTGCCACCCCAAGTCGTACCGTGTACCGCATGCACACTCTGCAGCTTCATGTATTGTTGACATTGGCGCGTGCTGTCAGGGAGAGCGCGTGCATTGTTGAAAAGCTTGTGTTGGAGTGTATCATGATCACGCAGCATAGTACACGCGGGTCTGCACCAGACATGACGGGGACAGCAGAGAGTCTCTGACGGTACGCGCGGCGGAGCACGCAAGTCGCAAGTCGCGCCGGTCTTCAAATGCCGCTGAGAATTCGAGCATAGGCCTGTCGGAAGTGAACATCCCCGTCATGAAGAAACGGGCTGCCTTCGGGGTCCATGTCGTTGAGGTCCAGTGCTGTATCCGAGGAGCCGACTCGATGATCCGCCATCGCTCCGACGCCCCGTCGACGCATCGGCGGCGGATACCATGTTTAGCTATGATGCGCCCTGAGCGCTGACGCCTGACTGACCGGTCGGTCACCGAGCCGACCCCGGCCAGACCCGGGGACAGTCCCTGACGGAAGTCACGGAACTGTCCGTCGGAGCAGGCACGGTCAAGCAGTAATATGCCCGGGACTGGCAACTACACCGAATTTCACCGAATATTAGGCACACTCACCGGTACCCACTGGTATCCAGTGAAGGTCAGTGTTAGTCTCCAGTGGCTGCCGCTGTTGGCTGGTGGGTGGCAGTGAGTAACAGTGGGTAGCAGTGGGACACGCCGGATGCCGCTGGGCTCCGCCGATTGCCACTGGCTACCAGCATATACCATTGGAGATTTGTGTAAAACATCACCAAAAACTGCTGGCACATTGAGTACCAGCATAAAAATAGAGATTTTTCTGTAATAAACTCAATACATCCTTAGCCACACCTATAGACCCTTATTCTCCTCCTTCTTGCATGTTCTCCCAGAACTCCTCCCCGAGCGCACGGTCTTTACGCTCTATCCGTGCTTGGACATCTTCAGCAAAGAGTAGGAAAAGCGCATGGACAAACAGATCAAAGTTGACGTCTGTCATATTGCGAAGAGGCGCTTCGTAACCTTGAAGCCAAGCATTCAGCTGTTCGGCCGTTTCGGTGTTGAATGCACGAGTTTGATGGGTACGTCCCTGTTGATCCCTTTCTACCAATACGAGATCTGGTTGAGAGCCATTGGTAGGGGCCGGGTTGCACCATAAACGGCAGAGAACATCTGTGGCCCGGTGGTTGACGTAGTGGAAAGCATCGACAATGAATTTCGTCGATTTGAGCCATGGGTCCTCCACATTCTGTGTCACTATATGTCGCAAAAGATCGCAGGCGTCATC
>NW_006767628.1:523064-531022 GCF_000300595.1 Phanerochaete carnosa HHB-10118-sp
CACGAAGGAAAAGGAGTTCCTGTTGCGACCCCTTTAAATGGTATCTACCTCCGGGTCACTTGGTCACAGTTTCAGGTGAAATCCTTGGGCTTACCGCGTTCAGTACTAATGTAAGTATTTTTGACGAATATACAATACTATACAGACTCAGTTAAGGGCTCCTGAGACATCCTCTAAACTCTCTGCGAGTCGAGGAATTAACTGTGAAGCTGGAGGCCAGTTAGTGGTCACATCAACATTTCGACAGCTGCAAACCTTGCTGCGGCGATTCTTGTAAGAAATATATTTTCTGAGAGAGAGTATACCTAATATGAGCCATCTATGCACAAAATGAGAGACCAGACTTGCCAGATACTAGTCTTAAATTGGTTTTTTACGAGAGTCTGCCCAACCCGGAAAGCACGTCACATGCTGTGACATAGTGTCACACACCTCTGCCGAAGACCAGCGAGAAGTGCCAGAAATCACTAGTAAGCAACACATATCAGCAATAGATGGCATACGATGGCGAATAGTGGCTGCTACCAGTGTATGCCACCAGTGTTTGGTGGTGGCCACCACCCGCCGTGTGAATTGATTGTACCAAATACCAGTGGCAACCAGTGTGGCATGCTGAATAGCAATATATACCAACGTGCTATACTGCTTGCCACTGATTTACAGTGGTATTCACCAGTTGCCACTGTGTTACGGTGGATTCCAGTGGACAACGAACGGCGGTGTTCAGTAGCGCCCACGACGATGTGCCCGTATATGGCAGGGACCACCAGCGAACACCAATGACCACCGGCAAACACCGGTGGTTATCGCTGGAGGTTGGCAAACGCCGAAGTTGCAAGTCACGGGCTTATAACTCCGTCTACGGGTCTCTGACTCGGAGTGCTCTGCACCCGCCTGCTCATTTTTTGCCCTCTGATGCTCTGGAAGCCGCGCTCTCGTACGTGCTTCGATCTTGATGAAAGTGGCCAAATGCTCATTTTATGTTGTAGATACCTGTTATCACCGTAGTTGAGGAGCCGGTGAGTACACCACTGTCCCATGTCTCAGCTTTGGCCGAGCACACCCGCCAGCCGCCCACTGTGCTTTCAGTCCGGAATAAACCATCCGCCGCACAATATTTGGACATCTGTCTCTCAGTTCCAGCACTAAGCTGCGTCCGTCGCAGAGTCAGCCGCTCGTGGGTCACCCTCGTTGACCCAAGGCTGCGCATGCGAACGTTTGGCAGGTACGTCCACTCCCAGCTTGTCCGTCGTTCCCTAACTGACGCAGTCACTTCAAGTCCAAATGCAGCCTCGACATCTCGTCCGCAGAAGAATATCGCGCGAACACCCTGTAGACGACATCAGAGACCATCGAGGGCGCATCCCTCACGCTCGATCACGCGGCCGTCTTCCGGGTCGTCTGGCGTGCTACTTTTTTGTACGTGTTTTGACTAGATATTGTGCTCTTGCCGCTCATTGAGTTCTGCGAATCCAGATGGTCTTTTTCTCCGCAATTCTCGTCCACTTCGCCGTGCAGACATATCAGAAGCTACAACATGACGGCTTGAAGGCTGCCGCGCTGATGGCCTCGCCGAGCAGCTTGCGGTTCGGCACGCACATCATAGAACCTAACACGCACAAAAAAGAGGCTTGTTCATCGAGAACGGCGGGTGGCACAGCACGCACATTTTAGCGACGATAACGGCGCCCACATGGAGCTTACTCTCGTCGCTAGGCGCGACGCCACACGACCTCGGACTTGACTTTTATCTTTCCGTCGATAATCCTGCGGCACGTGCCGCTATCTACAGGCGCATCGCCACCGATTAGAATTTGCGGCCAGCAGGACATGGGCGCGGACGGGCGAGCCGGTGCAGTATCTTCGCCGTGCACGACAAACAGGTAGTAGAGCCCGCAGCCGTGTGCGCCGCTGTTACAGAAGATGGGCGCACCACAGCGTCCGCTCTGCACCGTCCGCGCGCCAGACGGTGACGTCTCATTTGTTTTTCTGCACCTTGCGTGCCTGCGCAGGCGACCCCCCCCCCCCGAAGAGTGCAGATTTTGAAATCGAGGGCCTCAGCGTAGAGCTTGAGCCGGTCTGCGGGACGGGCCAGTGATATCAACGGTGGCCTGGACAGTTGGTCGTGTACTTCTTCAGACGAAAGGAGGACAAGCAAGAATTTTGGGTGTCTGTGGTAGTGAGTTGACGTACGTTCAGCAACTGCGATGCGATGGCTTACGGAAGGTGCAGTAGCTCGCTAGCTTTGCATTCGGCGGGCTCAGTATCACTCGACATTCTCGAACAGAAAGACGCACATATTAAATCATGGGGCGTCAAGACAGTGTAGCGAGTCCTCCGGCTGTCGCTCACACGCGCGTACTTCTCGACGACGAGATGCAGTGGCTGGCGCCGAGGCGCTTTAGGCGCGTCACAATCAGGCTCGGGGCTAGCCTGGCCGTATGAAGACCGGTATGAAGGGTGGTCGACGCCGAGGACGAGCACCTGTGGGCCACCGTCGATGGAATCGTGACCATGGTCCCCGCGAGCAGTCTAACTGACTGAGGTCATGCGGAAGTTGTGGTCTGCGTTGGCTAGCCGCTTACCACCTGTACAGTAACGCACCTCTACTTTTTCTACGCTGTATTTCTGGAGGAAGGTAGATCTCACGTTGCGTGATGTAAGTCGTGCGCGTCTTAGATAGGAGGTGTCAAAATGATAGCGTGGCCACTGCATGGCGTACCAAAGTCTTAACATTAGAACAAGCCTGTCCTCAGAGTTTCCGCGCCGCAAAGTCGTGGATCACAAACTGAGACTTGGACCACTACATCCACCCGCCGAGAAGACACCGCCAGGCTACTCGCAGGCTGTTGACCTGGCAGCCAACCACACTTAATATCAAGAGATTCAATGGCGTGACATGCCACGCCTTGTATGGACCCTTGCAAGTGACCATCTAGTACAATTTCACGTATGATATAGATCACGCTAGCAGAACCAGAATGAAAGTACAATAAGGGCCGAGGCACTGTAAATGTACAACACAAAATAAAAATAAAAATAAATTAATAAATTAATGCCAATGCCACAGTCAAGAAGCCAACGATTCAAAGCACGCGTTCGATATAGCTCGATCGCTCTGTAACTGCAAAATTTATATCTAGACCTGTACTTAGAATCAACCAACGCTGAAAGCACACCTATGCGTCCAGATTTCATGAAGAGCCGATGCACTGCATCGCATCGCAATTGCCGCGCTCTATGCGCTGTTTATTGATGCTTCTGTTAATTCAGCGGCGAGCTGTGACGTCTGCTGAGCAATATTAATTCCCCTTGTATTAACCCAGCGCATGGACGATAATCATGATGCACCCACCTGCTGCAGCGGATTATTGTCCGGTCCGTCCTCCAATTCCTCCTCTGCACCATCGCCACCTTCTAGCATCACCTCCAACTGCCCATGCTCTAAGGGCTCTCCAATGTTTCCGAGAAAATCAGAGGGAATTCTGAAATTGACAGAGAAGCGGGAGAAGTGCAGTGCATCCGAGTTGCTGCTTCTTGAGGTGTGATTAAGCTGGCGGAGGTTAAGGATGAAGCGTTGCGTCATCACAAGAGGCTGAATATAACAGTGTATGGTCAGTGTGCATGGCTCTCCTCAGGATATGCAAATTTTTTACCATTGACTGGAGAAGAACGTCTGCATGGTCGTCCTGCAACGATATAATTATACCCTTCTGGAGTAAGGATGCATATGACTACTCACAAAAGCAGCAAAATTGTTCGAAAATGTCAGGAGCTGCAGGATGTTTATGACCAGAAGGGCACTTGAGGACTATGTGTTAGAGGGGATCATTGAGCTGCTTCAGTTCATTCAACTCACACAAAATAAATTGTGCCTGTATTAGCATTCCAGGAGTCACATTGTAGAAAAGCGAGTAAAATTAACATTGGATGCATACCGTCCCGGAGCAGTACAACAGAAATCGACGAGCCCAGCCTGAGCCGTCGCATTTCTTGAAACTGCCTGAATGATTTCACCCATGTCAGCACCAGAACAAGAATGTCGGCAGCGATTGCGCTGCCTCTTGTGAGGGCAAGCACTGCATGAATATGTATCACTTGAATGCACAAGTATACCCCAAAATACGAAAGACGTACACCTAAGGAAAGTTATCAGGACACAACACAGCGCCGTTAAATCCCACAACTCACGCTGTGTTGAGCCCTGCAGAAAAGTTGAACACGCTGGCGCAAACTGGACCGATAAAGACCGCGCTTTGATCCACAACTATTATAATCTCGTGTGTCCAGGCAAACTACATGAAATTCAGTGTGGTCAATTTACAGCTGTATTATGAGAAAGGTGTGGCGCACAATGTTCGTGACAATGGGAACTGCACCAAGGGTGAGAACAATGACAGAGAAGAGGTATCTCATCCTTGACTCATGCCAGAGTGCATATACACGCAGAGAGGAGAATACTGCTGACAAGATAGGTCATAGAACCATCAGTGTATAACAGGTGTGCTCACATAGTACCAAAATGAGACCTGCCGCATATATCAGGTTGTTGGCTATGATGTTCAATTTGCAGCTTGTGATAAGTGTGATGGTTTGTCAGAAATTTATCTGTGAAAGAGAGAGAGATACACCTGGAGGAATAATACGGTGGGGTGAAGCTGGTCAGTATAATCATCTTTCAGTTGAGCAGCATAAGTAGTCTTACACGCAGCTAGTGTCACCGGCGTAAAAATGAAAGCCACATTCAAAAGCATGAGCCACCGAGTGCCTAGCAGTAGCAGCGATGTCGCTGTAAACTTTCTCCTCCACACCACAGCGATTTCTTGGTCCAATGTTACGATATATTCGTACATCTGGAGGCCTGATAGAAGAGGAGTAGGCTTGACCGGTATTCCTCGAGCTCAGCAATACCATAACACACAGACAAGCGATAATGCCACACAGTTCCCTATCTTACTAAATACATGTGAAGGGTGTCAGTGGGAGGGCATGGATTATGAAGGGAGAAGAGAGGGGAGTTATACCTTTGCTGAATTTCTTGCTGTAGTGGACTGCTGTATGACTGACCCATGTTGGCCGTGGTGAGGAGATGGGGGTAGGTCGATGCAGAGCAATGGACCGGTCTGTGAGGAATATATACTACAGCATGTCCGTAGCCTAGTACAGTCCATAGATGAGATCTCTGTATCAGCTCAGTTGACTGTATTCCGTTGCTATGTATCAAGATAGCAGAACACCAAATAAGAGCCATATGTTATACGATGCATCCTCCAGACGCGGATATTACGGTTACCTTGATGCTAAAACGGATGTGAATACAGCAGACGGGCTTTACAAGCTCCGTAAGTAGGGCAGCTGAGACGCGGCCTCGTTTCGGACCCATCCCAGCAGCTTGCACAGAGTCCCAGCCGGCGCAACTATCTAACACTTTGCTGTGCTATCTCTCTTGAGGTCTAGTAGGCGATCGCGGATATGATTCATGCCGGGAAGAAGTGCAGGCGGATTTGGTGTCGAACTGCTGTGCGGAATCGTTGCGACACCGTTCCACCGGTTTCTCATCACCATTCAACCTCATGGCTCCAGTAATGGTATCAACCACTGACCAGATGACTTATGCCTCCCAAATAACGCACGTCATTGCGACTCGTCTGTTTATGGTGCTCTCGTAAAAAGGGGGAGTCTAACCGTGACCGACGCCGTGCGCCACATCACAGACTCGCTCGGCAACGCTCGGCGTAGCCGGTGGCATTTAGACAGTCCATACACCCGTTCAATATTCGGACCCGACTATTTAGGCCCACAATGAACGCAATTCAGTAGCGCTTCGCAACCACGAGTGCGGCACAGGCGCAGTACCCGTGATTAAGCTGTTGCCGAGAGCACAAGGTCGCGCGTCGCTACGAACCCTAAATGACCGCTGTTCTGAGCGCACATGCGCGAGTGAGGTGAAGGGACCCACCAGTCAGGGCGCCAGTCTAGATCGTGGTGTTGATGATTTTGTGACGATGATCTCGGCATAGAGCCACCGCAGTTGAGCCCGACCGCCATTTAGCATGAAAGTTTTAAAACTCAAGCCATCGCGAACTGAAGATGTGAAGAAGATGCGATAAAAATGCTGCGCGGGGAGTTATTAGTATGCTATATTTGCGTCGTCAGGAATCTTGGGGAGCCGAGCACTTATTATTGAACAGCGCCAAGAACGCACCACATAGCTTCGGAGTCTTCGCGGCCAGTTGCGTGATACGGTCAATAATGTCCACATTTTAACGCCTTGAAAGATTATAGCAGTCATGGCGCTTCGACGACTGCGAGCTCGCAGGTTCGTTGCATCGCAGACCCTCCGAAACTGCTCGGCACTGCCTCGAAGCCCCATCACTGTACAGTGTACCGCATAAAGGCGTCGTACCTGATAATGGTCATCTGAGCCTTTCCAAGCACATAGATATCACGCGCATAGGTTATATCCGAGTCGAAAAGAGCATCAGGGTTTGCATCCTCGTAAAGTTGTATATTCATCAACTTGAAAAGGTATCACAATTTACCATGGACAAAAATCAAAACTCGCAGCATAGTGCAGAAACTCGCTGCGCGTGATTGACAACTAGTGAGGATATGTGCACAAACGTGAGACTGTATTCACTTTTGTGCACATTATCACACTTAAGTGCGATGAGGTGCGCAAACGTGCACGTGCGTGCACTTTTCCCGCAAAAAACTCGCCATACCGGCATAAAACTCGCCCTCGCTCATGCTAAACTCGCTAGGCGTCTGTAGCGGTGCACATGCCTGCGCAAAAGTGCACACTTGTGCACGTTTGTGCACCAGCGTGCGCGTAGGTGAAAATTCCACCGTTTAAACTCGCACCAGCAGGACAGAAACTCGCGTGAGCTAGTCATGAACTCGTATGGGCTGGGCAGAAACTCGCATAGGCTAGGCAGAAACTCGCATATGCTAGACAGAAATTCGCATGAGCTGGGCAGAAACTCGCATAGACTAGGCAGAAACTCGCGTATGCTAGACAGAAACTCGCGTAGGCTAGGTAGAAACTCGCGTAGGCTAGACACAAACTCGCGTATACCAGAAACAAAACTCGGATACTTTGGATCGCAAACTCGCTCTCGGTTTGATCGAAAACTCGCTCCTCCTTCGATCGAAAACTCGTTCTTTGCTCGATCAAAAACCCGCTCCCCAGTTTGATTGAAAACTCGCTCGCCGGTTTGATCGAAAACTCGCTATCAATATGATCGAAAACTCGTTCCCACTTTAATCAGAAACTCGTTCTCGATTCGGTTAAAACTCGCTCCCGCTTCAATTCAGAAACTCGTTCTCGGTTCAATTGAAAACTCGTTCACTTGCGCGTACACGTGCACGTACGTGCACTTGTATACCTTCGGTTTTGCAACCAGACTCTCACATTGGTTTGCGCGAGTTTTAGACAACGGATAGTGAGATCATGGTGAACGGTTGCGAGTAGTGATGTGCGGGCCCGGCTTGGGCTCAAAGCCCGGGCTTGGGCTTGTGGCGACGTCGAGCCGAGCCCTGAGCCCGAGCCGAGCCTGAGCCCGGCCCAAGCCGTGGGCTTAAGCCCGGGCTTGCCAAGCTTAGGATAAGTATTTGTATGCTACAAAAGTGAGCATATTTGCATGTGATAGGCTACTATTGCATGTACTCACCGTACTTCAGCCTCCAGAGGGCATGCGACCGCGCTACGAGCCATGTTATGACAAGGTTCGCGAAGGGGCGCCTACGGAGAACGCCAGGCGGCGGCGCACAATCGCGCTTAGTCACACTAGCAGGGATCGCCTCGTCTGGTAAGTCAACGTTTTGTCTCATATGCATATATAAAGTCGTTCTTACCATGTTTTGAGCCCAGGGAACGGCAACACATTTGGTGCACCCAAGCCTGGGCTTTCGGGCCGGGCTCAGGCTTGACTTCATCTCAAGCCCGGCCTTGAGCC
>NW_006767628.1:531849-539831 GCF_000300595.1 Phanerochaete carnosa HHB-10118-sp
TTAGGATAAGTATTTGTATGCTACAAAAGTGAGCATATTTGCATGTGATAGGCTACTATTGCATGTACTCACCGTACTTCAGCCTCCAGAGGGCATGCGACCGCGCTACGAGCCATGTTATGACAAGGTTCGCGAAGGGGCGCCTACGGAGAACGCCAGGCGGCGGCGCACAATCGCGCTTAGTCACACTAGCAGGGATCGCCTCGTCTGGTAAGTCAACGTTTTGTCTCATATGCATATATAAAGTCGTTCTTACCATGTTTTGAGCCCAGGGAACGGCAACACATTTGGTGCACCCAAGCCTGGGCTTTCGGGCCGGGCTCAGGCTTGACTTCATCTCAAGCCCGGCCTTGAGCCCGCTGCCAGGCCTGGCTTGGGTCAGGCTTTTTTGGGCCGGGCTTGACGGGCTTGTGGGCTTTGAGCCGAGCCCGCACATCACTAGTTGCGAGATTAAGGTGAATCCGCGCGAGGTTGAGCAAGTTTAAGATCCCTCTGCGCGAGTTTTTGATCATGGCACGCGAGCTTACGATCCGCCTGAGCGAGTTTATGATCGTGGCCCGCGAGTTTACAATCAGCCGGAGCGAGTTCATGACCAGGGCCTGCGAGTTTACAATCAGCGAGTTTATGATCGTGGCCCGCGAGTTTACAATTGGCCCGAGCGAGTTTATGATCGCGGCCCGCGAGTTTACAATTAGCCCGAGCGAGTTTATGATCGTAGCACACGAGTTTATGATCACTGCACCCGAGATTTCGATCAGTCTGAGCGAGATCAAAATCATGACACACGAGTTTAGAGTCCGTCAGAGCGAGTTTAAGATCATGCCGCGCGAGTTTAGGATCGGTCAGAATGAGACCAAAATCATGGTGCGCGAGTTTATGCTCGGCTTGAGCGAGTTTGAAACCATGGGACGCGAGTTTACGACCAATCTTGGCGAGTTTAACATCCTGGTGTGCAAGTTCAAAGTCAGGGTGCACGAGACGAAGGCTTAAAATTGCGAGTTTATTTCAAATTGCAAGTTGGATGAACGAGCTCAATGCATGACAGTTCGAGTTTTAGAGCGTGGCATTAGGGACACGGATGTGAACCGAAGTGCACGTACGTGCACTTCAATGCGTACATGAGCGTTTATGCAAGTTCCAGTTTTTACATAGCTTCCCAGTTTTGGTCTGCTTATGTTGCACTTTAGCTCACATGATTGCATGGTCGTGCACGTACGTGCACTTCGGTGTATAAGGAGCGCTCATGCGAGTTCCAGTTTTTCCAAAGCTTCCCAGTTTTGTTCTGCTTACGTTGCACTTTGGCTTACGTGAGTGCATGGCTGTGCACGTACGTGCGTGTGCTCGCATTTGCGTGCGGCCTCGTGCAATCTCGTGCACTGTGTTGCGTGCACGCGCACCTTTCCTGGGCGTCTCAGATTGAGAACGAGTTTCATCGTGTTCGAGTTTGTGATCTGCTTATTTTTGTCCATCCCCAACCTTCATAAAAAGGACTAAGGATAGTCGCAAGGATATTGCCGGCACATATTCGATAATGTCGTAGCAGGAACCTTGGATGCCGTAGTACCATAGAATGCGGCTTCGGATGTTATATGAATGATGTTGTGCATGCAAGAGCTCACCGGGTAAGCATCATTTCAATAACTCAGTTCGACGATCGGGGGGTCCGAGTCTCGGAAGAACAAACATGAACTGAGAATGGTCCTGCGCAAAAGCGACAACGTGCCGCTAGCCAGACAGAAATGACGCCATTGTCGCATGTTAACATGTTAGTTCAAGGCCCTCGGTGAGTTTCCATATCGAAGTCGTCTGGGGGCGGCTGGCCGACTGCATGCACAGAGGGCCAGCTCACAGGATGGCCGCGCTCGAGGCTACGATGCGGACTACGGTATATTCAGTAAGATATACGTGACCTATGAAACAAAGATACTTACGCTCAAAGGAGGGAAGGTTTTGAGGCGTAGGAGAGGTTGAGCTCTCGCTACTGGCGAAAACAGATTCACGGAGATAACCGCGCCACAAAGTGATAAATCACGTGTTTTCTGCAGAGCTCGATCGGCTTGGACCCGGGCCACCGTGACTCCCATGTCCAATCCAAAGACAGCGGACGCCTCAGACGTTCGCACCCATGATGGCAGAACGTATACAGTACTCACTCGACGCTGACGTCGCTTGACCAAGGCATCACCTTCGTGATAGCCAGGCCAAGCTAGCGCTGTATAAAATTCGGCCGGTTCGATTTCGCTTTCAGACTCGCCTTTCGACCCACTTCGTCTTGAGCCTTCAAACTCGCGTTGACGATATTGTCCGCGGTCCTTGCCGGGCTTCCGCTGCCCCTGGTCGTGCTGTGCCGGGAGCCGTCCAAGCTCCAACGTGATGCGCTTCCCCATCAATTCGCACTCAGAGTGCCCACGCTTTCGCTCGACGTGTCGAGCTGCCCCGGTAAGTCGCTCATTCTTTGGAGTGACAGCGGTATCTCATAAGTTTCAGGATATTCTTCGAGCGCGCTGCGAGAGACGGACACTGGGCTGGCCGCTCAGCTCAACCTGGCCGTCCCTGCTTGCAGCGCGTTCGGGCAGGATATTGCAAATCTTACCCTGGAAGTTACCTACGATTCTGATACGAGGTAAGAGAATTTACTTACAACTTTCTTTAATAGCCTGAGCTTACCCGTGATAGGCTCCATGTAAACATTCTTGACACCGCCAATTCCCAATTCACCATCCCATCTTTACTGATCGACCTTCCGGGAAAGCCAACTTCATTCACAAAAACAGTTCCGACCTCGTCTTCAAATATAAATCCTCCTCCTTTACCTTCTGGATCACCCGCCGCTCCCAGCCAGATGCGTAGCCCCTGTTCGACACCCGGATCTCGTTCCTTCCCCCCACGCCCATCCCGCCCATGATCTCGACGGACAACTCCACCGCGCTCGACAGCTTCCCACTCGTGCTTGAATACCAGTACTTGCAGCTCACGCCTGCGCCTGCGCTCGGGACGAACATCTATGGCCTGAGAGAAGTCGTCGCGAGCAGCGGCTTCCGCAGAGATGTCGGCGCTGATGGCGGTGTCGGGACGATCCAGACGATGTGGGCGCAGGATATTCCTGATACTATTGAGCAGAAAGTATGGGTACCCTTCCTCGTTTGCCAGGAGTGCGCGGCTGATTCATCTCTATAGCTATGGCTCGCACCCGATCTACCTAGAGCACCGCTACAACGCCACGACCAAGCGTTCACAGACGCACGGCGTCTTCCTCTTCAGGTGCGCCACCACCCTCTCGTCTTCCAAACATACGCTCATCGCCTACACAGCTCCGCCGGCTCCGACGACATCCTCCTGACCGCGCTGTCGTCTAATCTCTCCGTCGTCGAGTACCGCCTAATCTGCGGCACGCTCAACCTCTACTCCTTGTCCAGCCCAAGCCCATAGGAGATCGTCAAGCAGTACGGTGCACTGGTCGGCCTGCCGACGTGGCAGCCCGCCTGGGGTTTTGGCTTCCACTTGTGCCGCTAAGACTACTTCAGCCTGAGCAAGACGCGCGAAAGGTGCATCGTGGTTTTCGCTATTGTAAGGCGCGGAGGCCGAGGGGCAGGCCAAGTGATGTGAGACGATGACAATTTATATCATGCGGTGAAGAAAGTTACGTCGGACCCAAAGTCGCTCCTGCCTGAGGAGATGTGCGCCTTTATCCGTGAGCTTGTGTGTCTCCCCCTCTTGCTGGCCGTCGCGGTGCTGATGGCGTCCTCCAAGCCGCTAACAACCAGCACCGCATCCCAGTCGCAGTTACCAATCATGTCATCAAGACACTTCTGAGGCTAGCGGGAGTAGCCCTGACATGCAGCTTTTTTTTTCGCGTCTCTGCGAGCTTCAGGGTGCCCTCCGGTTCCCTCGGGAATACCAGTGAGCCTGTGGACCGTGGCCGGTTGGAGCGGGGTGAAGAAGATGTTAACGACAGTCGCTGTGAAGCGGAAGGGCTGCGAGACGGATTCGGTCCACCGAATGTGCGAGTGAAGAGGAATACGCCGGTTTGTCCACTATCTCGCGTGGAATAGCCATTGTACCATCCACAGCTGCGGATTGGGTGCGCGTTTTGTTCTATGTCTGTCAGAGCGACTTGAGGTTGACGTCTTTCAAGCAGGTTTCGATGTACGGCCATGCCACCAATGTATGGCCATCAGGAATCACCAACTTCTGCTCTGCTCAGTGCTGCCGTCGAAGTTCAAGCGGACAGGCACTTATCGCATCGCACTTCTATCCTCGCGTTTAACATCTGCTCCAATTTTGTTTCCGTTGTTTATAGGCCTCCCCAATATTTATCGATCACGAGTGGTACAACGCGTTGCCGGAAATGCAGCAGTACAGAGCCTGTTGTTTATGCATACAGGCTGTGAAATCGATGCATCAAATGTTTAATATTTGCCTTCTTTCGTCTATCGCGAGCTTTTAGTTTGACCCCCAGTGTCATAGTACCTCCATATGCGGAATCGCGGCGCTCGAATGAACAGCCCGCAGACAAACTTGAGTTCTTGACGCAAACAGCTGCGACTACCCGGTATCAATCTCGATGCTTTCGCTACCATGCAGCACGTCATATGCAAGCACGCGTATAGCAATTACTACTCAACCAGTGCTGCATAGAGCCTCTCCTTCGCGTTGGTATATAAAGATCTGCAAGCAACAGGAACACTGCCCTGTCATTCAGAGAGGAGCTGATGTAGGCGTCCCACGAAAAGGTCACGGAAGGGCGCGCGGCTGTGCGGCAAGCGGTAGAGCTTACACCAGGGGCCTTTCAGCTCGCCCTCGACGAGCAGGTGGTAGAGCCCGCAGTCGCGCGCGCCTCTGTTGCGAGGTGCGCCAGTGTACCCGACGCGTGCGGGCATATAACAGCATTCGCTCTACCATATCGGTGCGAGAGATGACGACGACCCGTTTGTTTTCCGGGAGTTGTGTGCCCTCCTCCCAGGACTCGAGCAGATATCGAACTCGACTCGAACGCCTAAATGCAGAGCTCGGCCCTGCCTTTCGGACAGGTCTGAGTCAGTGGGACCAACGGTAGTCTGCGTAGCCGGTGGCGTACTTATTCGGACGATGGAAAGGCTTGCCAGACTACAAAGAATCTGCGGTAGTGAGTTTGTGTGCGTTCAGCAGCTGGCCGGGTACGGTGCGATGGCTTACTGAAGTACGGCAGATCGATAGCTCCTGCATTTGGTGAGCTCAATATTACCCGTCTCTCTCAAACAGAAAGACGTCGTAGCGAGCCCTCCAGCTGTCGCTCACACGCGTGTTCTTCTTGGCAACGAAATGGCCGTCGCCGAGGTGCTTCAGGTACGTTGCAGCATCAGAGCCAAATTGGCCATCGTCGACGACGAGCACCTGCGGATCGCTGTCGGTGAAACTCGCAGCCATGCTCCCCGTTGGCGACCCAGCAGACCTGGTTTGTGCAGAAGTTGCGATTCGCGCTAGCCAGTCGCTCAAAGCGGCCTTCGAAGCTTTGTCGAGGGGCGTCGACAGGGCGAGCGCACGCCAGAGCCCGTCCCCGCCGTACACAAGGCGCGCCGCACCATTTCTGATTGCGACGCGCATTACGAAAGCGTGGTACACGGGAATTCACGCGACGTCGGGGAAGATGTGCTGGTAACAACCTCTTCGTGCATGCTAGCGCGCCGAAGCCGCTCTCGCCAAGAATCAGTGGAAAGCAAGTAGACCGGCCGACAACTCCTGTCAAGGCGGCTGTGATGATAGTAGGCTGGCTTTGTGCCGTTTTTATCCCATCTCTTCCCGGCAGAGGAGCAGCCTAGGATGGCCCGCCGCGGCAGAGCACAGACTCGATGCAGGGACGCCACGATGGTGCAAAGAGACGCGTTAGTCAGAAGCTGTCTTGAGCACTTCCCGCACCAGCGTCGGCGCCCTCTCAGCCTAGTAAGATCAAGGCACGCGTGCACCATCGCTTTGCATTGAACTGTACAGCACAGACAGTTTACAAGTCCATGGTCACACCTTCGGGCGGTAAACACAAGTGCCTCCAGGCGATTGGTCCCTGGTGAATTTTATGATACCACACCTTCTCTTTTACCGGCCCAACGCTATGCAACAAATGACCTGCCACACCGTAATCAGGATGATCGTCCAGAGATTTGACAGGCAGGCCATCACAGTGCAACAATTTCCGGACTCGGATAACAACGCAGCGTCTTTTCCTGTCGTGCGGATGAATCCAAGGTTCAAGGTGCACAATGGCGATGGCTGAACACGTGTGTTGGCACACACGACGTGAGTAAGGTTTCAATCGATCGGATATCAACACAATGTACGCACCGTCTCGCGAGAAGGTCTTGACCCCGTCTGTACCGGTGTTGTAGCCCCATTGATACCCTGAGTGAGAGACAATATGCAGGTTCTCAAGCACGTCTTTGTCGTCCGTGATGCCAGGCACGAAGTACAGGGAAGATTTTCTGACTTTACTGTCCGTGCTTATTGGTAGTGCAAACGGCTGGCCAATTGAGTGGAGAAGACGCGACTTGGCTGTTAGTTTGCAACGCCACGGCTCCAAGCGCTCCATGCGGTGTATCTGGTCTTCGCTGAGCAGACCATCGTGCAGCACGGCATTACGGAACCCTGCCGAGATGGAGCTGTTGAACAGCAGAGTCACAGCCCATGGCATGCCTTTGACGAGGAGGTCATAGCCACTAGCAAAGGTCGATGGGTCGCTGTCTTTTGTAATGCGGAACCGGATCTCGCCGGCGAGGTCGTGGGCCCAGGGCGGAGGAGTGCGGTAGTAGAAGAAGCCATGCGTCCCCGGTGGAGATGGAGCATAAATCTTTGAGCCATTCGTTGTGAGGCACAAAAACTGGCGCTGCCATCGGGTACTCCGAGAGCTCGAGTCAGCGCCTTCTCGAAGATGCAGGCAGAAAGTTTTTAGACCGGAAAAATCCCGATAACAGTCGCTAGTGAGCTTGGTCGGGTCGACCGTCGCGATCGCGCCGCCCTGAGTCTTGAGAAGCACGTTATTAGTCGAAAACAAAATCATTTGCAAATGAAGGGCACTTGCTGGCAGCTCATACGTCCGCGCGCTTCCGGCCAGCCACTGGATACTGGCAGTTGCGGTATCGAAGTGTCTTGTCAAGCTTGGTCGATGGCCGTAACGATAGCGTGGTGGCTTGCAGCTTAGCATATATAGACTGCGCACAGATGAGCATGGAGCCCAAGTCTGCATCGCAAGCCAAATTTCAACGCTTTGGCTACGCCCGCCTGCTCGGCTGAATCGATCAGCGCGATTTGAGCAAGGCAAAGCAGTCTCTCGTACAAAATCAAGGAGCACTTAGTTCCAGTTAGTAGCCTCAAGCTAGAGCTTACTCGGGACCGTGAGGTTCGTCGTTGCGTGAGAAAACTCCCGTCAGGTACCGGAACAAATCGGCTTCTCGGCACTTGCCTAGCAGCTTGACCGGAGTTATAAGCCCGTGACTTGCAACTTCGGCGTTTGCCAACCTCCAGCGATAACCACCGGTGTTTGCCGGTGGTCATTGGTGTTCGCTGGTGGTCCCTGCCATATACGGGCACATCGTCGTGGGCGCTACTGAACACCGCCGTTCGTTGTCCACTGGAATCCACCGTAACACAGTGGCAACTGGTGAATACCACTGTAAATCAGTGGCAAGCAGTATAGCACGTTGGTATATATTGCTATTCAGCATGCCACACTGGTTGCCACTGGTATTTGGTACAATCAATTCACACGGCGGGTGGTGGCCACCACCAAACACTGGTGGCATACACTGGTAGCAGCCACTATTCGCCATCGTATGCCATCTATTGCTGATATGTGTTGCTTACTAGTGATTTCTGGCACTTCTCGCTGGTCTTCGGCAGAGGTGTGTGACACTATGTCACAGCATGTGACGTGCTTTCCGGGTTGGGCAGACTCTCGTAAAAAACCAATTTAAGACTAGTATCTGGCAAGTCTGGTCTCTCATTTTGTGCATAGA
>NW_006767628.1:548115-555685 GCF_000300595.1 Phanerochaete carnosa HHB-10118-sp
GAGACGTTCGAGCTCAGCGAACTGCTTGCGAAAATCGCCACCCCAGAGCGTGATCGTATGCGCTTCGTCGATGGCGATGCACAAGACGTTGTCGGTGAAGCTCGGCGTCCGCATGAGTTTTGAGAAGCCCTGGTGCTCGAGCAGCATTTCAGGAGACGCAAATATGGCACGGAACTTCTCGTCAACAAGGTCCTATGTAAAGTACTCAGTACCGGCGCAATATCTAGATGGCGGGGCGCACTTGACGAAGTTGCGGGCACCATGTGGCCGCATTTACTGCGGCCGCCGTGAAGCCGACAGCTTTGAAGCGTTTGACCTGAGCAAAATAATTCGTCAAGTATCTATACTTGTAGCAGAGCATATCGGTGTGATACACTGCACTAAAAATGAGTGCAGAGATTGGGTATATGCGCTTACCTGGTCTCTCTGCAACTCAGTGAGCGGAGAGACGATGATAATCTTTTTTGTCTTTGATGCGTCGGCCAAAAGAGCTCCCATGAATGTCCAAGTTTTTCCGGCACCAGTCCCGGCAACCAGAGCAACATCGAGACCCAGATACATAGCCTCAGAGGTGTCAACCTGCCAGGTGTGAGCGATCTTGCCTGTGAGAGCTTGTAGACCATCAGAAATTTGCTTTCTCGTCGCCTCTGAAGAGTATTTGGTGTTCCTCTTTGCTATTTTACGAGCACGCCGCAGGAGAGAGCAGAACTCCGAGCTGAGGTTAGGTGTTGCGGCCATGCCAACGGAATCGATAGCTGCAGATGGTGCCGGAAGATCAGATATAGTCGCCATGGTAGCAAGATCGCAGGGCATGGCAAAATTACGGAAGCTAGGGCGAGGAAAAGAGTAGAGACACGTCGCGCTGGCGGAGACGCGACGAATTAATTAGGCTCGGCGCATGCGCGCGCTGGTCACGTGCGGATGAGACCCCCCCGGATGATCCAAGTGGACCAGACGCTCTAACGAGCCAGTGCACTTTGCTTTCAAAGTCCGATGCACTAGCCGACAGTGTTTACACGTCGGAGTTAAGAGCGGATGGGAACGAGACTAAGTCTTTCGACACAAACGTGCTCTCCGACATCTGACCCGTGTCGATACATTGCGCTCTGCCAAGTATATGCTACAGCCCCACAGCTGATACGCGCGACGTCCTCGATAGTCACACTTTTCCTGCGTCGAGGATAGAAGGTCGACGACCTCCCCTCTCCTCGGCTGAACATTAGCCATAATGTATACTCGCATACGCTGATAGCACTCTGGCTACGGTGCGCAACCTCTTCATTCCTCCGCCACTGCGATTCTCACCAGCAACCAGCGCTGTTCGGTACAGGGTTATTCCAGCTCCCGTACCACACGACATACCTCGCTCAGTCGAGTCTCAGAAGCAATCATTAGCTCCGATAAAGGTTACCTTGTCCGCACTCGGGTGCTTTTTATGCAGTGCGGACAGCGTGAGGTGCGATAGTTCTTGCTTGGTATGCGACCGCATCTTACAGATCACGCATGTACCCCCTTCCAGAGCCCAGTCCTACACCTCAATCGCAATTCGAAGTGCAGCTAGGAAAGCTGGCCAAAATAAGTGGATTACCGTGAAAGCGGCGGCAGGCGAGTTGTGTATCGAACTGAACAAGGTACGTGGAGATGCGCTTTGATAGAGAGATACCTGTAGAGACAGCTCACCTCCAGTTGTGCAGGCAACACAACAATTCACTGCTCTCGGTCAACTCTGACTATGCATCCCGTCCGGAATACCAGAATGAGTGCCCGATACCTCATCACTCCGAACAGATTACTCATCTCGCCTTTCCATCCCGCATCGCGGTTACCACGACACATAGTCCCACCTATAGACGAGCTGCTCATGCATAGCTTATCCAGCGCACGATGCAAGCGAAAAAAACACGTCTTCTAGCTCTCGATTAGGTACTAGTTGTGTATCTAACACTCCATGCACCGTTTGCGTTCCGTTCGCGGCTCGCTATGCGCGCGGCGGATTTTCGAGTTGATATGCATGAGCGTAGGTCTTCTCGCCCATGTGTATCGCATCAAAACTGACAAGCGTGAACATGCCAGATATTGGCCGGTACCCACAAGCGAGGAAACACTTCGCGAGGCGTCTTGCACTTGGAATGCGCGCTGCCGCAGGCGCCAGAGTATATCTGACTCCCTATGCCCCCACTGTGAGTTCCAATTCCCTCAACGGTCGCGTTTATCCTCAATTTACGTTTCGGTCTGTCCCAGGATTGTCTCATGCGGTTCGAATACGCGCCCCTCAAGCTGAAGCCTGCCGAGACAGATCTCGTACATCGGATATGGTAGCACGCAATGGCCTGTCTGGCTGATGAGCTCGCTAAGTCAGAAACTGTACGCCAGCGCATGATGTCCGCTCTTCTCTATGCTAACGGGACGAATGTTGCTCCTAGTTCGTTCCCCAATGCTCTGCCATCAATCGCATCATGATCTCTGAAGTCGTCGGCGCAGGCAATGTCCGGGCTGCTGTCATGCTGGTCGATGTCATTGGGACGCGGAAGTGACACGAAACACTCAGGGACACTTGAGGTGTTTGAGGCGGAGTTTCATGCTGTTTGACTTGCGGAGTCGCGACATAGCGTCAGACACCGAGCGTGCTGTGGCTTGAACGTAGGTGAATTATGACAAAGTGTATGTTATCGATCGCAAGCGGCCTGTGATGAAGAGTAGTTGCTATACTGAGGCAGTGGTGCGAGTCTGGTGGCGTTTGGCGCAATCCAGAAGATCTATCATCTCAGATCTAGCGATACCGCAGCGTATCGCTTTGCTTCCACGCCGTGTTGCCCAGGGTAAAGCGAAGCAGCCGGATCAGGCTGTTCCGCCTCAATGTCTACCGTCCGAGTCAGACCCGACTTCTGCGTCGATGTCCTTGCCGAACGCGAGTCGGTGAGGTCGCTGGATACCTGGGAAGAGCACTATGCAGAGCGCATGATTCTGAGAAGCAGCAGACGTCATCAGTACTGTGACGATCAGCGTCAGCGCCGAGAGGGAGAGAAAAACTAGCTCACGAATTAATGCATGCGTCTCCTCAGCGTTCACAGATGCAGCGCATCTTCCTCTCCAGGTGCTCCACCATCCTCTCCTCGTTCAAATATACACTCAACGCGTCTACAGCTCCGCCAGCGGGCATCTTGCTCCTGTCGTCACCTTCTTCACCTCTCTCGCTCGCCGAGTACCGCCTGATTGGCGGGCTACTTCAGCCTGAAGAGACGCGCGAGCAGGTGCGGCGCATGTACGATGCGGACATCTCGCTCGGGGGTGCGGCGTGGTCTTTTTCGCGCGTGTTGGGGCATGGGGACTGATGGGTTGCCAGCGATGTGGAATGTCACTAATTTGCATCACGCGGTGAGGGAATTCGCGGTAGAACTGGTGTCGTTCCTAGTGGTGATCGAGGTGGATGAGTGCGAGCCATGTTTCTAGAGACAAATCAGCCGCACACTTCTCGCGAACAAGAAAGCACACCCACAAGTTCTGTTCGATGGGATCAGCAGCAATATCCCGCGCCCACATCGTCAGGATCGTCCTGACGCGGCTGTCGGTGCCGATGTCTCTGCGGAAGCCACTGATCGCGACGACTTCTCTTAGCTTGTAGGTGCTCGTCTAGAGCAGAACCGTAGTCATGAGCTGCAGATAATGGCCCTCGAACACAAGCGGGAAGCCATCGAGGGCAGTGGGGTTGTCCGCCGAGATCACGGGGGTGATGGGCGTCGGGAGCAGGGACGAGATCCGGGTGTCAAGCAGAGGTTGTGGGCCTGGCTCGGAACGGCGTGTAATCCAGAATGCGAATGGTAAAAGTTCGTGGTTGAAGACGAGGTCGGAGCCGATTTTGTGAACGGGAGTCGGCTTTCCCGAAAGGAGTCAGATCTGCAACATCTTGCCCGAACGCTGCGTTACAAGCAGGGCCGGCCTGATTCGCCTGAGCGGCCAACCCAGTGTTTGTTTCTTGCAGCATCCTGAAAGTATGTCCTGCAATGTATGAGATTCTATTATCATTCCATATGACACACGACTCACCAGGGTAACTTGAGACGTTGAACAAAAGTGTGGGCGCTCGGAGTGCGAATTGATCGTAAAGCGCATCTTGTTGGAATTTGTGCAGCTCTCATCCCAGCACGAATGCGAGCAGCGAAAGCTCGGAAGCAACTGCGGACAGTATCGCTAGCGCGAGCTTGAGCTTAAGGGCTTATAACGAAGTGGGTCCAAAAGCGAGTTTGTAAGCGAAACGAGCCGGCAGAGTTTATAAAGCACCAGCCTGGCCTGGCCATCACGAGGCAGATGCCCTGTCGTCGAGCGACGTCGGTGGCGAGTGCGTTCTGGGCGTGCCCTGCTGTCATGAGTGCGGATGTCATGGTCATGACTCATGCTGGACTTGCCGTCGAAGCACATCACGGTCCATCTCGTCTCTGCCAGCTTGGCGGGGCGTAAATATATGAATGGAAAAGCGTCCATGGCATACACAGAAACACAGGGTGCTTATATCGCTAAGACCATCTGCTGACTTTGGACATGGAAGTCGTGGTCCAGGTCGAGCTCTGTAGGAGGCACGTGATCCATCACTTTGTGGCGCGGTAATATTCTCCGCGAATCCGTTTCCACCATGTCCGCGCAGCTTAGTTAGCCAATAGCAACAGGAGCTTAACCTCCCGTACGCTGAAAATCCCTCCTCTAAGCGTAATTACATTTGTATCTTAGGTTGTATATAGCGTACTAATCGTATTATAGACGAGTCAAGTGTCCGTATCGTTGCCTAGAGCCTGAGCGCAGCCATCCTGCGAGCCGGCCCTCTGCAAGTTTAAGTGGTCGCCTCGCGAGTCTGAGTGCGGAGTGCGTGCACATGCATGAACATATGTTCACTCGCGTGCACGTATGTGCATATACGCGTGCGTACGCGCACATACACGCAGCGAAAACGAGGTATTGTAGGCTGAGTTTTTATTTTTGTCCAATAACGACCTCAATGGAGGGCGATGCGCCCCTCCGAAGAATCTCACCGGACGCTGGAGTCTGCCCTGTCATTTTTTAGCCCCTGTGACAAATCGAGCACCCTTGTCTGAGGAAGTTTTGAATCATAGATACTGTACCTGTACGACCAGTCCGGTGCGTCACGCATCACTTAGCCCCCGACCGCCGCTCTCGAGAGCGGCGGCCACGTCGTCACAGGGGGTGCCGCCGCTTTTCATATTTACTTCTGCTAAATTTGATACTTGAGGTTTTTTTCCGCCTGCAGCACAAGATGTACGAGAAAAAAACCTACGCGTGCCTTCTGTGGTGTTGACGCTGTTCTTGCCTCTGCTGTTGCTTTGTAGGGTTGCGTCTGGGCCGCCGCCACTGTTCAACTGCCCGATTCTTGACCGGTGTTACATGTCACCGCCAAGCTCGCCGCTCCGCCTGTCCGGTGGTCTACTGTCGCATGTCACACCCGTCACCGGACTGGTTATACGGGTACAGCATATGAGGAGATGCAGGGTTCTGTCTCATGTATCGTCTCTCTCTTTTTTCTTTTAGCTTACATTTCGATGCAGACACAAACTTTCGACATGAAAGTAAAGCTGTCCTGGGGGGCTATCGCGTCACAAAGTTATCGATGACACGCCCCAAGCTGAGACTCGACCTACCACGTCCATCTAAGACAGTGCCAGGCTACTCGCTAGCCGTCAACCCAAACATTTCAACTGCTGTCCCGCCACGTTGTGTGGCCATAACTCGACGTAATACTTGCGGCCTGGGCTCCCCGTCGAGGTCACAACTTGAAGGTGGAAGAGGTCTTGCGAGCAGACGTGTACTGTACTTCTTCGACCTGAACGGCGGCCGGTGTGACTGTGGCCGTGTACAACCGTAGCGGCGACAGCGGCGGGGGAATCAGTGACCTGTGATAGCCGCCGCAAAGCGGCGGCGACTGACCAGTTCCAGGGGGTCTCTAGGGGCACGCCGCACGCCCGAAACTTTTGGCCCGCCCATAGTACCTGTCACATACCGGCGAGCCCCTCTGTGTCCCGTGACAGAGACCTCCAAGCGAAAAATTTGAGGTCCCTGTGACCTGTGGTCGCCGTTCAGGTCGAAAACCTCCAGTATTACCGAGCTCCGATGGTAAAGCTCGCATGTCCGGATTTTTTAACCCTTGTGTGTGCAAGTAGCGCTATATCGAGATATACAATAGGCTGCTTCACTTTTTAATAAGGTTTTTATCAAGAGATTCAATAGCATGACATGCTGCACCGTGCTCTGATCGAGTCCTTGACAGGTGAGTTGCTGATATAATTTATGGTGAAATGTAGACAGCTCAAACGCGATTGAAATCAAGGTACGATAAAATCTGGAAAAGCATAAATGTACCGCAAAAAAGTGAATATATGCCTCAGTGCCATGGCTGAAGGGCCAATCATCCATACCCTGCGTTTCCTGCATCATTCATAACTTAATCATTTGGTAACTACAAAATTCATATATAAAGCTGCACTTTAAATCAATCAGCGCTCAAAACGCACATATTTGTTGAGTGTCACGAAGATGTGAGTGTCTTGCATTGCATCGCAATTACCCCACCTCACGTGCTATGCACCCAATCTCCTGACAATCCAGTGGCGAGCTGAGATGTCTGTTGAGCATTATTAGGTCCCCTTAGATGAGCCCAGTGTGAAAGTGCGACTGAAATCTTGCTTTATTCTGTGCTACAGGGCCAGTATATATACATGTGAGTCAGGACCTCTGATACCGCTATAAGACCTATGGTACTGTGAGCGTAAGCATGTATACTAAGCATGAGTAATCAGATGTCGTATCACTACAAGATAATAGAGGGGTCATGTGATGATATCCCCATTAGTCCGTACAGGGCAATGACGTAATCGCCCAGTTCTGACACTCCCACTCGACTAGTTATTGCCTAATCTACTGAAGACCAAGCCTAGCATAGACCGGAAGCGCTCAAATTTCGTTGCACCAAGTGGTTTTGTCAATGTGTCGGTGATCATTTCGTTCGTACTTGTCGTGGGCGTAGCCCCGGCCTCCTATTTTATTCCCATTTTCTCCAATTTATTCCACGATTATACGATCCTCCAAACGTCGTCGGCGCATAGGCGCCAGTTTACAAGCCATAACCGCGCGCTAAAACACCTCGAGAACGCATCACCGATGGACACGCATCAGCGCATCAGATGCACCTGCATCGCCGCCGCCTCGTCGCCGCATCATGCTTCCTCGGTAACAACCGCACTCCAATCTCCATCGGAGATCCGATCCCCGTCGGCCCGACAACGTCATAAGCCATGACACACTGGCCCCATCTATCTTCGAATCCGATCGGCAACGGACTTCCTATTCCCGTCGGCCCGACAACGTCATATGGTATGACACACCGGCCCTCGTTTCCCCGCCTAAGTCCCCTAAACACTAGCAGTCGCCGTAACACCAGTCGCTTATGTAAAGCCTGGTCCGTGCGCAACCTGACTAGTATATAAGGCTCCCCTTTGTCGCTACCTAGCCCCATTTCAACCTCTTGGTTAATTGGGCTAGGTAAGCCTTCACTTGTATTGTAGTACAG
>NW_006767628.1:555967-563548 GCF_000300595.1 Phanerochaete carnosa HHB-10118-sp
ATCATTTCGTTCGTACTTGTCGTGGGCGTAGCCCCGGCCTCCTATTTTATTCCCATTTTCTCCAATTTATTCCACGATTATACGATCCTCCAAACGTCGTCGGCGCATAGGCGCCAGTTTACAAGCCATAACCGCGCGCTAAAACACCTCGAGAACGCATCACCGATGGACACGCATCAGCGCATCAGATGCACCTGCATCGCCGCCGCCTCGTCGCCGCATCATGCTTCCTCGGTAACAACCGCACTCCAATCTCCATCGGAGATCCGATCCCCGTCGGCCCGACAACGTCATAAGCCATGACACACTGGCCCCATCTATCTTCGAATCCGATCGGCAACGGACTTCCTATTCCCGTCGGCCCGACAACGTCATATGGTATGACACACCGGCCCTCGTTTCCCCGCCTAAGTCCCCTAAACACTAGCAGTCGCCGTAACACCAGTCGCTTATGTAAAGCCTGGTCCGTGCGCAACCTGACTAGTATATAAGGCTCCCCTTTGTCGCTACCTAGCCCCATTTCAACCTCTTGGTTAATTGGGCTAGGTAAGCCTTCACTTGTATTGTAGTACAGATTGCTAATACACTTGGTTAATTGGGCTAGCTGAATAAGCTAACACATCAGTCGCCAGACCTCGTCGGCGCCGCCTTCTGATTAGATCCACGCAGTATCCCTCGTGGTGTGTCGACGCAAGTCCACATCATTAGGTTGAGATCTTCATGCACCCAGACTATTCCCCCTATCCAGTGCCCTGTGCACAGTTTTAAAAAAGTTTATTCCTACCGTTTGAAGAGTAAGTCTCTTCGGCGATTGGTGGCAGACGTACGCGCATAGCGCTAATCCCTGCATAAAACCAGTGCCGAAGGATTTGCCCGACCGCCCCCGCGCTTTCAAACGCCTCGCGGACGAGCGTCACCCACGCCTCCGACGCATGCTGCCCGAAGCCGTATTCGACCAACTTAGTCGAGAACGTGAAGCAGGCGCCCCACACCAGTACACTACCACCGAGCTCCGTGCCGTTGTTAGGCACGTCTCTACACTCCCGCCTCCGTCCGTCGCTCTCCCTACCATCGACTGGGACGCAGTCGAGCAGGCCAAGCTCGCAGCTCACGACGACCGCCAGCACTTCCAGGCACAATGAGACCAAGCCCGCACTAGGCAAAACGTGCACGCCAGCACCTCTTCCAGCCGTTCTCTAGCAGATCGCCTCATCGCCGCCCCGACCTACACCTCCATCGCCCTGAAGCCCGTCACCATCGACTTCTCTCGCTACACGGCCGCCGACCTCGCCTGCATTTTCGCGCCGAAATTTGCCGCCACCCTTAAACGCTTCAACGTGCTCGAGTCGCTCAACTGCCCCGACGTTCTAACCGACGACATCAACGCCGTCTTCAAGCTTCGCGACCTCCTCGCTCACCTCGATTGCACCCTCAAAGACGTCTCACGTGTCATCAGTATCGAGGAGTGGAATCGCTGGGACTCAGGATTGAAGCAGATCGGCGGGATCTCGTTCAAAGGACTACGGCGTAACCGAGTCCAGATTTTTAAAGCACTTCATGCGGTTTGGGTCAACGGTTACTTCGATTAGAAAGCTGGACGAATATATAGTTTTCGAATACATAGACTACGACGAGGAACGAATCCTCGATCCATACGTACTAGATTACGCACTCGACCATCTCGTCAAGTTAGAACTAGTACAATTATTCCTAGAACTCCCTTTCCACTTTCTATAAATCCGTTCTCTGTCCTATCGGACGAATCAGAAACAGTGGCAGACACTCGCTTAGTTTGCGCGGCCTTCGCTCACGTCTTCAACTTCGAAGAAGCTCGAGACTACTATTTGGACGAAAGAAGACAGTTAAACACTTGCACAAACTATCTCTGTCCAAATTGCTACTACGAGCACCAGACGCGACCAGTCACCTCCGAAAACCCACCTTACCTGTTCATCAATAGCGAACAGGAAGGACGAATTCGTGAGCGATACCACCTAGAATAACCGGCCAAAACAATGGATGTTCCACCCCCAGCACCACAACCCACCATGCAGGACGTACTAAACCTCATGGTCACACTGGTCCAAAACGTCAACAACCTCACGACGACTGTGAACCAGTTCGTAGCACACGCGCGCCAGCCGGTCGCCACGGTTTCTTCCACCCGGTCCTGGTCCTTCGTCGAGAAACCAGCCACCTTCGACGGTAAATCATCCGAAAAAGCTAGATTGTTCCGCAGCGCCTTCCGCGTATACGTCCGAGGAAACAAAGAGATATTCGCCTCGCGAAATGCTCAAGACGCCATCATCCTCGACCATGCCAGCAACTGGGTAATGGACCTGCTCAAAATGATCACTGGTATCCTATCCTTCATGACGGACGAAGCAGCGGTCTGGGCACGCCCTCACATCGACGAACTTTCCAATGGACGCACTCCATTCAACGCTGACTGGGACAAGTTCGTCAAGCAGTTCTCGGCTAAATTCGAACCTGTTGACGCGAAGAACGAGGCCAAGCAGAAGCTCATGTCGATCAAACAAGGCGATCGGACATTCGCGGATTACCTCTCTGACTTCGAGACTTACTCTTGTCGTACCGGCTGGTCAAATAACGACCTCTACGATCGTCTCAAGTCCGGGATGAATTCAGATTACCTCAATAGGCTGTCCTACTTTGCCCCCCTGGCCACAGACTACAACATGGTGAAAAACTACAGAGCAACGATCGACTTACAAAAGGCAGACCTGGCGGCCAATCAAGGCAAACCAGCCTCGCAGCCCCGGTCATCGACAACGACGCGCTCCTCCGGTTTCCGCGACCCGAACGCAATGGACATCGATGCCATGGACATCTCCGCTGCACGCTTCGACGACCTGTTTCAGGGTCTCAAGGACCCTGCGGAGATCAAGAGGCAATACAATAAGCTCATAGTCGGTCGTTGCCGCGTCTGCGGTTCCAAAGGTCACAAGGCAGACGGCGCGCACGAGGACACCAAGTGCCAACATTGTGGTAAACCCGGTCACTGGAAAAAGCTCTGCCTGTCAAGACTAAACGGACAGCCGCCAAAACCGCAATCGGTCTGAGCTTCATCGTCGACAAGCCCTTCTACACCTGCTTCCATCTCTACGTCTCAAGACTCGGCTGCCGACGTAGCTAGTCTCAAAGACATGGTGGTCTTGATGCAGAAACAACAGGCTGAATTGATGGCAAAGCTTAGCCAGGGTTTTTAGCAAGGGCCCAGACTAGAGCTGCAGCTCTGGTGCCCGGTTTAGATGAGCGGCCTTCAACAGCGCCGGCTCTTGTACATTCGGACTCTGATCCTTCGGACCATATCTCGTCGTGTACTGTATCGTTAATAGATCACCTCTCGTCCCACTTTCGCGTATTTGTAACAATATCAGGAATAAATAAATCTCTACGCACTCCTGCTATGATCGATTCCGGTGCCACCGGGTACTTCCTACATGAGAAATTTGCACGAGAAAATAACATCTATAAACAACCGCTCAAACGACAGATAGGTCTCCGAAACATTGACGGATCAACCAATAGCGCTGGTGCAATAACACACTATGCTAAACTCAAGGTCAAAATCGGTTCCAGAGCTCCAGAAGAATATGACTTCTTCGTCACAGACATCGGTCCCGAGAACATTATCCTCGGACTACCATGGCTAAAGAAAGTCAACCCCACCATAGACTGGGAAACAGGCGAAATGACGCTTCCTGACAGCTCAGAAGCATCGCCTGATTTACCTGCGTCGCCAAGTTTAACTAAAGTCGAAGCTAATCGAGCAGAACGCCGGGCCTAGGTGAAGGCCGGTATACTTGACAATGCTACAGACGAAGTTTATTGCCTAGCAGGCTATACCTATTCCCAGAAGGTAGCCGTTGAGCAAAACAAGGAAAAGTACTCGAAAACCTTCGAGCAACTCGTTCCAAAGGAATATCATCGCCACGCCCATGTCTTCTCTGAAACAGACTCAACAAGGCTCCCTGAACATAAAGCCTGGGATTACGCCATCGACCTCAAACCGGACGCTCCTTCAACGATCCGATCCAAAGTCTACCCGATGAGCCCAGCAGAAAATCAGGAGTTACAAGCCTTCCTCAACGATGCAATCAAAAAAGGCTACATCATCCCCAGCAAGTTGCCTATCGCTTCGCCTGTCTTCTTTATCAAGAAGAAGGATGGCAAGCTAAGGCTTATCCAAGACTATCGAAAACTCAACGACGCCACTATCCAGAATAGATACCCGCTGCCCCTAGCTAACGACATTATCAACAAGCTACAAGGCGCAAGAATCTTCTCTAAGTTTGACGTCCGTTGGGGATACACCAATGTTATGATTAAAGCTGGAGACGAATGGAAAGCAGCCTTTGCCACCAATAGAGGACTTTTCGAACCACGAGTCATGTACTTTGGGCTGACCAACGCGCCGGCAACCTTCCAAGCCCTCATGGACACGATCTTCGCAGACCTCATCGCCGAAGGGAAAGTCGCAGTATATTTGGACGATATCCTCATCTGGTCTTCAGATCTCGCATCACACCGAAAAATAGTACATGAAGTACTAGAGCGTCTCAAGGAATACGACCTCTATCTACGTCCTGAAAAATGCGAATTCGAGAAAGACCAAATCGAGTACCTCGGATTACTCATCAGCGAAGGATCTGTCAGCATGGACCCAGGAAAAGTAAAAGCGGTCACAGAATGGCCTACGCCCGCAAACCTGAAAGATGTTAGAGGTTTCATCGGGTTCGCCAACTTCTATTGCCGGTTTATCCAGGACTTCTCTAAGATAGCCCGCCCGTTGCACGACCTCACAAAAAAAGACATTCCTTTCATGTGGGGCTCTGCACAGCAACAGGCTTTCGATACACTGAAGTCTAAGTTTACTACCGAACCAGTGCTCGCTCTCTGGCACGCCGATCGAGATACACGCGTACAAGTTGATGCCTCCGGCTACGCTACTGGAGGAGAAATCAGTCAGTTAGATCCAAACGACACTCTATGGCACCCAATCGCCTTCCAATCACAGACCATGAACGCTGCAGAACGCAACTATGAAATCTACGATCGCGAACTGCTGGCCATAATCGAAGCTCTAAGAGATTGGCGTCATTTTCTAGAAGGATTACCCAAGCCGTTCAAAATCTGGAC
This sequence comes from Phanerochaete carnosa HHB-10118-sp, assembly GCF_000300595.1. Taxonomy (NCBI): domain Eukaryota; kingdom Fungi; phylum Basidiomycota; class Agaricomycetes; order Polyporales; family Phanerochaetaceae; genus Phanerochaete; species Phanerochaete carnosa. The sequence continues at coordinate 561,131 of NW_006767628.1, forward strand.
CGACCACGCTAACCTCCAATACTGGCGTACAGCACAACGACTTACACGACGACAAGCTTGATGGGCTCTTGAACTAGCCGACTACGACTTCGTGTTAACTCATAAGCCAGGCAAAACACATCTCGTGGCAGACCCACTCTCCCGTCCCAGCTCTCAGTACATATCTGATGACATGGATAACCAAATGCAAGTGGTCCTGCCTGACAACAGATTTGTTAGTGCTACACAAAGTTCAGGACTAGGTCCAGCACATTTCGCGCGACTAGCCGCTACAGCCTTCATCACAAGCTCACCGCTAGAGAAAGAAGTTCGCAATGTAGCCTCACTAGACGACGAGGTCTCCACCGCACTCTCTAGCCTCCGAGTAAAAGGGCCTCGCAAACTAGTCAACGGATTAACTGAATGGGAAGAAAACGACAGACTCGTCTATTACAAGGGCAAGCTCTACATACCAAACGACGCCACCCTCCGTAATAAAATCATCGAGTCCTGTCACGATACCCCTACGGCCGGACACCCAGGAAAACACGGGACAATAGAATTAGTCTCCCGCTATTACTGGTGGCCAGGAATGAACTCCGCCATAACTCGATACGTGGCAGGCTGTGATAAATGTCAGAGGTACAAAGGAGCTAAACACCCTAAATCGACTCTCAAACCACAAGAAGTCCCTGACGGGCCTTGGCAACACGTTGGAGTCGATATGATTGGCCCCCTTCCTCAAACAAAATCCCCAGGGAAATACGACGCAGTCACCGTCTACGTCGACCACTACAGCGACCAAGTACATCTCGCGCCCTGCCGCACTACTCTCACAGCGGAAGGAGCATCCGAAATACACTTTCACGAAGTATTTAGACACCACGGTCTCCCGCGCAAGATCTTCTCTGATCGTGGACCACAATACGCAGCCCGCTTCATGCGAGGTTTATATAAGCGACTCGGTATAGAGTCGGGTTTAACTACAGCCTACCATCCAGAAGGAAACGGCAAAGTCGAACGAAAGAACGCCGAGGTATCTAAATTCCTCCGGTTATTCTGTTCACAACATCAAGACGACTGGGATGAATGGCTCCCAATGGCAGAGTTTGTACTCAACTCGCGAGTACACGCTGGAAACGAACATTCCCCCTTCGAAGTACTCTACGGATACAGGCCCGACTTCACTGTCCCAGCAGGGAAACATTCCAATATCCCCGCACTAAACGACAGACTAGACAATATGGCCAAAATCCGTAAAGAAGCAGAAGCAGCTCTCCGTCAGACTAAAGAAAAAATGAAGGCCGACTACGAAACTCGTAAAAGATCGCCTCACTCTTTCAAAGTCGGAGACAAAGTCTGGTTATCTTCAAAGGATGTCTCAATCCACCAGCAAACCTGTAAACTGGGACCCCGACAGCTAGGGCCATTTACAATCACCGAAGTTATAGGAGAACTTAACTATCGCCTCGAACTACCCAACTGGCTCAAGGTTCACCCCGTCTTCCATGTCAACAGGCTAAGCCCTTATCACGACAACGGGATGAACAAACCTACACCTCCTCCGCCAGTGGTAGTCAATAACGAGGAAGAATATGAAGTCGAAAAGATTCTGGACTCACGCGTCTATCGCAGACAGCTCCAGTACCTCATCAGATGGAAAGGATACAGACAAGGTGCCGACGAATGGATTCCCACCAAAGACGTACATGCTAAAGAACGCATACGCGACTTCCATAAGCAAAACCCCTCGGCACCACGACAGATCTCCACCACCTCCTTCAGCGAACTCCACAGTTGCTTCAAGCCTATCTATGAACACACCGATCCCAGCTCTACACTCGCCACTAATCCTAAAGCGGCAGAATTTGAGTGGGAAACAGGCAGAATACACGCCATATCTTCTCGCCAGGAGTCTCGATTGTAGGGGGGGGGTAATGTCGTGGGCGTAGCCCCGGCCTCCTATTTTATTCCCATTTTCTCCAATTTATTCCGCGATTATACGATCCTCCAAACGTCGTCGGCGCATAGGCGCCAGTTTACAAGCCATAACCGCGCGCTAAAACACCTCGAGAACGCATCACCGATGGACACGCATCAGCGCATCAGATGCACCTGCATCGCCGCCGCCTCGTCGCCGCATCATGCTTCCTCGGTAACAACCGCACTCCAATCTCCATCGGAGATCCGATCCCCGTCGGCCCGACAACGTCATAAGCCATGACACACTGGCCCCATCTATCTTCGAATCCGATCGGCAACGGACTTCCTATTCCCGTCGGCCCGACAACGTCATATGGTATGACACACCGGCCCTCGTTTCCCCGCCTAAGTCCCCTAAACACTAGCAGTCGCCGTAACACCAGTCGCTTATGTAAAGCCTGGTCCGTGCGCAACCTGACTAGTATATAAGGCTCCCCTTTGTCGCTACCTAGCCCC
>NW_006767628.1:563863-681752 GCF_000300595.1 Phanerochaete carnosa HHB-10118-sp
TCTCGATTGTAGGGGGGGGGTAATGTCGTGGGCGTAGCCCCGGCCTCCTATTTTATTCCCATTTTCTCCAATTTATTCCGCGATTATACGATCCTCCAAACGTCGTCGGCGCATAGGCGCCAGTTTACAAGCCATAACCGCGCGCTAAAACACCTCGAGAACGCATCACCGATGGACACGCATCAGCGCATCAGATGCACCTGCATCGCCGCCGCCTCGTCGCCGCATCATGCTTCCTCGGTAACAACCGCACTCCAATCTCCATCGGAGATCCGATCCCCGTCGGCCCGACAACGTCATAAGCCATGACACACTGGCCCCATCTATCTTCGAATCCGATCGGCAACGGACTTCCTATTCCCGTCGGCCCGACAACGTCATATGGTATGACACACCGGCCCTCGTTTCCCCGCCTAAGTCCCCTAAACACTAGCAGTCGCCGTAACACCAGTCGCTTATGTAAAGCCTGGTCCGTGCGCAACCTGACTAGTATATAAGGCTCCCCTTTGTCGCTACCTAGCCCCATTTCAACCTCTTGGTTAATTGGGCTAGGTAAGCCTTCACTTGTATTGTAGTACAGATTGCTAATACACTTGGTTAATTGGGCTAGCTGAATAAGCTAACACATCAGTCGCCAGACCTCGTCGGCGCCGCCTTCTGATTAGATCCACGCAGTATCCCTCGTGGTGTGTCGACGCAAGTCCACATCAGTACTGACGTAGACTATATTCACTCGTTTTTCTTCTACGTATTCGCGTATGAAGTGATATCGAATGTCGACGTGCTTGAGCCTTCGGTCATGAGCGGGGTTCACTGCAAGAAAGATTCCTCCTTGGTTGTCTGCTACCAGAGGTGGTGGTGCAGTAGGAAAGTAACCTAACTCTTTTTGGAGTGACGTTAGCCAGGCTAACTCAGAGCATGCCTCCGAGAGTGCCATGTATTCGGCTTCTGTTGAGGATCTTGCCACCGTCTTCTGCATTCGAGATGCCCATGTGACTGCTCCATCAGCCATTAGGAAAACAAAACCGGTTGTTGATCGCCAGTTATCCCAATTTTTGCCCCAGTCTGCATCTGAATACCCTATCAAACCGGACTGATTTGAGACAGAGTACCGGATACGATACTCAGTGGTATGACAGAGATACTGGAAGATATGCTTCGCGGCTTCCACGTGCTGTGACGTAGGGTTTTGCATGTATTGTGAGAGTTGTGTGACTCCCCAGGCGATGTCGGGTCGTGAACCAATCATCAAGTAGATGAGACTACCAATTATGGACTGATAGTGATGGCGGAGTGCGTCTGTAGCAGTATATGTTTCCGCAGCCTTCTCGAGATGTATGCCTTCGGGCAGTGGTGTGCGGCAAGGTTTTGAGTTGTGCATCTGGAACCGAGATAGGATTCCTTTGGTATACGACTGTTGTTCGATTTCCAGACACTTGTTATTTCTATCACGAGTGATCCGCATTCCAAGGAATGTACTAGCGGCTCCAAAATCTCGCATTTGGAATTTCTCTGCAAGAACTTTCTTCACTCGTTGGATCTCGGGTAAACTTGGACCCATTGGTAGAAGGTCGTCGATGTAAACTATGAGGTAAACTTCGACTTTGTTGTGATGATAAACATAAACGCCAGCATCTGAGCGCGTGCGTTTGAATCCATTCTCGAGTAGCGTAGTATGTAGCTTCTCATTCCAGGTGCACGAGGCTTGGCGTAAACCATAGATTGCCTTCTTTAATCGACACACCATTTTTTCTTGTCCTTTCTTCACGAAACCTTCTGGTTGTTCCATGTAAATCTCTTCGTCGAGCTTGCCATACAGGAAGGCCATTTTGATATCCATTGCCTCGATTTCCCAATCTTCAAGTGCGGCATGTGCGAGTAAGAAGCGTATAGCTTCATAGTGTGCGACGGGAGAGAAGGTCTCCTGAAAATCTATCCCCTCTATCTGTGTGAATCCTTTGGCCACGAGTCGTGCCTTATAACAGCCATTGGGCTTGATCACATAAACCCATTTGCATTTTACAATTCTCCGATTATTCGGTCTGTTGACCGAAATCCATGTAGAATTCTCCTCCTGAGACTTAAGTTCCTCCTTCATCGCGATCTCCCACTGTTTCGCATCTGGGCGAGACATTGCCTCGTGATACGTAGTGGGGTCAGGCTGGTGAGCATGACATATCCATTGGAATAAATTCCGACGGAGTTGATCGTCGACTTCCATTGGAGAGGCTTCACGTTGTTCACGTGCTTCTTGTTCTTCTTGTTGATCACGTTGGATGTCTCGTTCCTGTTGACGCCATGCTTCTGTGGGCAGGACGTCACCATAGCTGTTATCAGGAACACGGCGTTGGCCTGCATTCTCGCACTGTGGTCTGGCCGGATGTGGCACAGGTTGTAGTTCGAGATTCCATCATTGCCTAATATCAGGAGCAGGTGGTGCTGCCTGACGAGATGGACCGGCTTGTCCGCTCTGACGAGGACGATATTGTTCTCTCTGAGGTGGAGGTTGTCCAGGAGGTGGACCGGGAACAAATGGTATCTCCGGACGCTCGTATGGTTCCGGAGTTGGGCTTCGATATTGTTCATAACGATTGGCTGGATTGTCATCATCCTCTTGTTGCGGTTCGTCTTGCCGCGGTTGTGGTTGTGTGTTGTCTGGGGGTTTATTATCAGGTGTGAAGTCATCCGGATTGATAGGGTTCGGGTTCGGCAGATCGGGTAGAACAGGTGGAATTGGATCTTGAGATGTTCCAGGCTCACGAGGCCTTTCGTCTTGCTTGGGGAAGGAAGACTCATCGAAGGTGACATCGCGTGACACAACGATGGTCCGGGCAGTTGGATCCCAGAATCAGTAACCCTTGGTACCGATTTCATACCCGACGAAGATCATGACTTTAGCTTTTGGCTGTAGCTTATTGACCCTCGCATCCTTATGTGTGTGGACGTAGGCTTTACAGCCCCATACTCGAAAGTACGATACATCCGGAACAGTGCCGTTCCATTTAGTGATGGGCGGCTTCCATTGATGATGGCGCAGAGGTTGTCGATTGTATATGCGTACTGCTGTTTCCGATGCTAGCTTCCAGAACCCAGATGTCATGCCAGCGTGGTGTCGCATAGCTTCTGCCTTATTCTGAATGGTCTGTTACCAGCGTTCTGCTCTGCCGTTCTGTTGTGGTGTCTGCGCCACTGATAGTTGACGCTCTATTCCGCGTTCTGCTAAGAAATCGTCGAATTTGCGGCCTAAAAACTCCCCCCCACAGTCCGAACGTATGGCCTTGAGCTTGCGCTCGGCCTGTGTTTCCGCCCAAGCGACGAATTGCTTGAAGGCAGAGAAGGCATCAGACTTCCGTTTCAGATACCAGACTAAACCAAATGAGGAATAGCCGTCGAGGGTGGTAAGGGCAAACTTGTATCCATCAAGTGATAACGACGGATATTCGACAAGATCCATGTGAATTAAGTCGAGGGGATGATCCGCACGACTGTCAGACACAGGAAATGCATCGCGACGAGACTTCCTGAATTTGCATCCATCACAGGGAGTATCCCTGGTGGGAGCCGAGATTTTATCCGGGATGCCTTTGACATTGCCAGGCAGTTGAACAACTGATTTCTTCCCAGCGTGTCCGAAGCGACGGTGCCACAAGGTGTATGGATCGTCGGATTTAACCGACATTAATGTTCCTGGCTTAATCTCGCTGGTCCTAGTGAGGACTTCAGCTTCTAGCCAATATAAACCTGACGACTTTTCATATTCGCCCTCCATTAAAACTGTCCGCTTTGTTGGGTCTGACCCGCAGAGTAATTTAAACTTCTTGCCATCCATCTCAATACAGTGACCGTTATTGAGAGGCATTTTGGGCGCAAAGAACCGTTCTGCTGCTTCCGGTACGTATAATATGGTTTCTAACCGGATATGCTGAACTCGTCCATCTGCAAGACGATGTTGCAGAGCGATTTCACTGTGACCTTTGATTTCGATAGTCTGACCTTTACCGGCTATGTGTGCATGACCTGGCTTAGGGAATTCATGATACCAAATGAAGTCAGTTTTGTACGGTGTGACATGTGTTGTACAACCGCTGTCGACCATCCACTTAGACTTGAAACCCGTAGCATAAAGAGAAACAGAGATGGATTCCTCTTCGATCTTAGCTACTACAGGTACATCGACTATTCGTATGGTATTTACAGTCTGCGTGGTCGTCGCGGTATTGTCCTTCGCTTTGCTCTTTCCTTTTCCCTTCTTGCGCTTTCCGCCACCCTGCTGCTGCTGCTGCGTGTTGTTGCCGTTACCAGAACTCGAGCCAGAATTTGCCGGCTTTGTGTCCCAGTGCTGCTCCGTCGTGTGATTCTTGCGACCACACTTCTCACATTTCTTATCAAGGAGAGGTGCCTTCGAGACGCGCGCAATCTGAGTGCGGTTCGCGACGCGACGTTGTTCCTCCTCGACGATCTTGGGCTTGATGAGCGCCGCTGTGAGCAACGTAACATCAGTCTGTGTGGTGAGAATAGTACCAGCGATGGTCTGGTATGACTTGGGGAGAGCATTGATCATGAGCAGAGCAAGGAGCTGAGGTTTGACCTCTATTCCCGCCGCGTTGACCTGGTTGGACTGCTCTGTGAGCGCGTCGAGTCGAGTTGCGGGCTGAGCACGGAGCTGTCAGAAAGCTGCGCATTGAACAGCTTCTGGAAGGCAACGAATGCGCCTACCGCTCTGGGTTTCTCGTAGCCGGCCTTGATCGCGGTCCATGCGTCCAGGGCCAAGAACTTGTCATCGACGAGATGACGAAGGTTCTGCGCAACGTAGAGCTGGATAATGCCCAGCGCCTTGGTCGTTCTTTTCATCCCATGCAGCCTGAGCTGCAATTTCCGTAGCCGTGGGTGTGCCTGTCGCAGCTATTGGTCTAGCAAGACCAGGGACTGGTACGGTCGCTGTGGAGCCGTATCCCTGGATTAAGTACCAGACACCCTGGTAGCGCAGGAAGGCTCAGATCGCGTCGGACCACTTTTTATAGTTGGTGCCATCGAATTGCGGGATGGTTGATGTGGTGAGCTTGGTCGGGTCAGAAGAGGATGACATTGTTACCATGTACGAAGAGGAGGCGAGTGTATGCGTAGAGTGTTTCACGTTCCTTTGGAGTTAACCCGACTTCGTAAAAGAATTCACTGAGATCGAGCTCGTATGATTCGGCTCGTGTCACTCGAAGTGATTCCCAATCTTTTTCCAAGAATGCGAGATTGTATGACTGATTGATTGGTCTATAATATAGATCTTCCGCAATATCTTCCTGTTCTAGGTAACAGGCGTATGGCTCTGAGTATGTGTCGGAGCTTGTGGGAAAGAAGATATGGATAATGTCGTTGTCGTGGTTTGTTAACTCTGCTGATGCATTATAGCTCGGCGGTTCTTGGACGTATTTGAAGTAATATGGGGTCAACAACACTTCAACGCATTGTTCGTGTGCTGTTAATGATTCCCACTTTGTTTCTATGTCGTCTATGATATTCAGTCGCTGTCTGAATTCTGCGACGGATTCCTGTTTTGTCTCTACGGTTTCAGGTACCGTATTTGTCTCTTGAGAGGTAATGGTTGTGAACGCTTTTGAGCGAACCACTTATCCCAGCTAAGCCGATTTAGCCGAGAGGTGGATAGAGTTGGGATTGGACGAAGGGACCAGTTAAACTACGACGCTTGTTGTCGCTTAGGATAAACACACAGTAGTCAGGTTTCTGAGTAGAACTTCTTTCTGATTGTTACAATAGCGTTGTATACAAAGTATCTATTTGTTCTCGTAAAACCTAACCGCGTCAAAATATCCGTTCACGTAAACTGCGCTGAGCCCTTGTACAATCCGGGCTTTGTTCTTGCGTAGCCCTTTGAACTAGATATCCCCTATTTCTCTGCACCCTAATTCCCACTTGCGCCACTCTTCGTATTTGACGATGTTGCAGGCGTCCGCTAGGCAGCGCTTGATGCGCGTGAGCTGTTTGATGAGTCGGCGGAGATCGCGGACTCGATCGGAGTTGAGGTCGTCGAGCTCGAGAGTCTCAAAGACGTTGAGGCGTTTGAGTGTGCCGTCAAACTTTGGTGTGAAGATGCGGACGAGGTCGGCGGGAGTGTGCTTGTCGAAGTCGATGAGTATCGGCTTTGGGGCGATCAGCGTATGTGTCGCCGGTGGGATGGCAGCGAGGCCCTGCTCGAGTGTCAGCTTTGACGGACCGGCGAAGATCCATTCGCCCGCCTGTTGAATTTTGCGTGCAGCTAGACGCTGCTCGAAGTCGGCCTTGTTGGTCGCGTAGCGCTCGCGGAACTGTTCGCGACGTAGGCGCCTACCCTCGTGTGAGTTTGGTGGGAACGGGAGAGTTAGCGCTGGAGTCGGCGGGCGTAGTTCTTTGCCACGGCGTTTACCGTACGGGACGGTCTCGACAGGGTCGTTGGCATTGCCGGAGGCAGGCGCGTAGCCGGCAGAGTGCTTGTACCGTTGGAAAATGGAGTGAGGGGGACGAGCGGGCAAATCCTTTGGCACTAGAAATTACGCAGAAATGAACGCGTGAGCGCTCCGTCTGCCACTAGCACGCAACGAGACTTACTCGTAAACTGCGTGGATAAACTTTGTTTAAACTAGGTGAAGGGGACCAAGGTTTCCCGAGGGGTCTTCTTCAGCAATGAGACTAGTAAAGTGGGGGTAGAGTGGTCGTGAGGCCGGGGCTCATAACCTGTGAAGGTGCGACTGAACTCTTGCTTTATTCTGTGCTACAGGGCCAGTATATATACATGTGAGTCAGGACCTCTGATACCGCTATAAGACCTATGGTACTGTGAGCGTAAGCATGTATACTAAGCATGAGTCATCAGATGTCGTATTACTACAAGATAATAGAGAGGTCATGTGATGATATCCCCATTAGTCCGTACAGGGCAATGACGTAATCACCCAGTTCTGACACCCAGTGCGTGAATCATGCTCATGATGCACTTACCTGCTGCACGAGATTCTCATTCAGCCGGTCCTGCAGTCTCTCTGTTGCGCTATCTCCACCTTTTAAGACCAGCTCCGACTGCCCATGGTCCAGGGACTCTCCAATGTTTCCAAGAAAATCAGAGGGAATTCTGAAATCCACAGAGAAGCGAGAAAAGTGCTGCGCATCTGAGTTACTGCTTCTTCCTGTGGCGTGGTTGAGCTGGTGGAGATTGAGAATAAAGCGTTGTGTCATTATGAGAGGCTGTACATAATAGTATTTGGTCAGTGGGTGTGTTTCTCTTCATAATATATGAGAATTTTACCATTGACTGGAGAAGAATAAATGCATATGGGCCCTGCAGCTATGAAATCGAACTTTTCTGGAGTAGAGATGAATATGGCCACTCACAAAAAAATTGGAATTGTCATTATATGTTAGGTGCTGCACGATGTTTATGCCTAGGAGGGGGCTTGAGGATTATATGTTAGAGGGTACCGTTGAACTATTTCAGGTCCTTTAGCCTACAAAAAATAAACTGTGCCTGTAACAACATCTCATGAGCTACATTGTAAGGAAGTCAAAAAGAAAATGATGCTTGCCATCTCGAACCAGTACAGCAGAAATGGACGAACTGAGCCCAAGCCGTCGCATCTCTTGGAACTGCCCAAATGATTTTAGCCATGTCACCACCAGAACAACGAGATCGGCAGCAATTGCACTGCCTCTTGTAAGGAAGAGCACTGCATGCATGTAAATGACATGAATGCACTAGTATAGACATGAATATGAAAGACATACACCTGAGAACAGTTATCAGCATACAACAGAGTCCTGTTAAATCCTGTAACTCACGTTGTGGTAAGCTTTGAATAATAGTTTAACACATTGCTACAGCTTGGACCTATCAGGGGAATGTTCTGATACACATATGTGTCGTGTATCCAGTTAAGCTAACGGAAACTTAATATAGACAATTAACAGCTGCGTGATAAAAGGAATGCGGCGCACAATGTTTGTCACCAAGGGAACCACTCCAAGTATGAAAACAATGGCAGAGAAGGGATATTTCATCCTTGACCCTTGCCAGAGTGCATATACACGCAGAGCCGAGAATACTACTCACAAGATATGTCATAGAAGTTAATGGAACAATTGGCAAATGGCAAGTGTGCTCACATGAGACCAAAATAAAACCTGCCGCCCATGATAGTTCACCCAATATGAGTGACAGCTTGCACCTTATGACAAGTGCGAGAGTTTATCAGAAATTGTTCTGTGAAAGAGAGAGGGATGCGCCTAGAGAGATAGTACAGTGGGGTCAGACTGGTTAACATAGCTATCTCTCAAGTTGAGCAACATAAACAGCCTCACACGTAGTTGGTGTCACCGGGACAATCGTCAAAAGCGCATCCAAAAGCATGCACCACCTTGTGGTAAGTAGCAGCAGCGAGGCAGCTGTAAACTTCCTCCTCCACACGACAGAGATTTCTTGATCAAATGTTATGATATATTCGTAGATTTGAAAGCCTGGTAGAGGAGCAGTATGTTTGGCCGGTGTTCGTGGAGTTTAGCAATGTCACAACTTACAGCTAAGCGACGTTTGAATACAGAATTGTGTTCGACTAAATACATGCGAAAGGTGTCAGCCGCGGGGTGAAAATTTCAAGGGAGAAGAGAGAAGAGCCATACATTTGTTGAAGTTCTTGCTGGTCCAGTGTGTTGTTGTATGGCTGAGCCATGTCGCTCGTGGTTCAGAGAATGCGCAGGCAGATTGGAGCAGAGCAGTGAGCCACTCTGTGACCAATTTGTACTACAGCGTGTCCGCACTCCAGCGCAGTCTATATAAAGATCGGATCTCCGCACCAGCTCAGTTGACCGTTGCTGATAATTGAGATAGTAGAACACAAAGGAAGGGTCATGCGCTGAATAATGCATCCTATGGACTCAGATATCCTAGCTACCTTGATAGATGAATAGGCGTGAGCATCGCAGATGGGCTGTCCAAACTCCGCAGAAAGGGCAACTGGAACACCGCCTAGTTTTGAATCCACTGGAGCCGTTGCACAATACCTCAACTAACTCAATCATCTAGCTTGCGGCCGTGCTATCTCCCTCGATGTCTAGTAGATGATCACGGACAAAAGTAGGAAGGTATGCAGGCGAACTTGAATTCGGTGTCTAACTACTAAGTGGAATCATCACGAGTTGGCGCCATTTCCCCCTCTGTCCCACCAGTTTCTCATGATATTTCAACCTCATTGCCTCAGTAATGACATTAATGCTCGATTAGGCGACTTCTGTTCCCCGTACCACGCACGTCACTACTGCTTGGTTTACGAAGTACTCGTAACATGGCCGAGTTTGACCGTTGCTGTGCGCGATGAGACAGACTCGGCCAGCCATGTCCGATGCTGCGATGAGAGAGCCGCATGGAGAGCTATAATTGCGTTGTATTTGGGCCGTCGGGTAGCTCTGGCATTTTGGAACGACGATAAGAACGCAGCGAAGCGCTTCAGAGGGTATTTGCAGTCGGTTGAGTTAAGTGAAGTTATCAATAATAACCATTTTTGGACCCTTCAAACGATGGCAACAGCAACGACGCTTAAGTGAACGTGAGCTCACACATTCTTTGTGCCGCCGGTGTATCGACACTGCTCGGCGCCACTATGAAACCCACATAATGTACAATGCACCGCATGAGGCCGTCGTACCTGTTAACTTGTTCGCCTGAGTTGTATACTTAGCGCAAGTAAATACGGTGCAAATTTGTCACGCTGCGAAGGGCACTGTAACCATGGGCATCTTCATGAAGCTGTATATTCGTCAAGTTAAGAAGGACTAGTGCTGATCACGAAGACACTGCCAGTGCACATCAGACGCTATGGCAACACAAATATCTGATATTGCAGGATATAGAACTAATGTCTTTGACTGCTTAAATGTTGCATAGGTGGTTGATGCTGCAAGAGCTCACTAGGTAAGTAGCTCAGTTTGCAGATCCGAAATTCCTCGGGGAACAAACAAAGCCGCCGAGAACGACTCTGCACAAATGCAATCAAGTGCCATTAGTCAAGCAGCAATATCGATGCTGCCGCAGTTCGACACTCTAGTTCAAGTTCTTCTGCGAGATTCCATATCATTGAAGCCGTCTGAGAGCGGCTTCACGTGCAGAGAGCCGGCTCGCAGGATGGCCGTGCTCTAAGCTACGATATGGCCACTTAATCCATATACAATACAATCAGTATGTTACATAACACCCAGAAGACAGAGATTCTCACACTAAGAGGAGGAAAAGCTTTTGCGCATACGAGAGATTGAGCTCTTGCTACTGGCGGCTAACCAAGCTGCGCGGACGGGGTCTGAAAATGGGGAGAGCTGTTCTCGGAGATTACCGCGCCACAAAGTGATGAATCACGTGCTTCTTGCAGAGCGCGACCGACCGGATCCACACTCCCATGTCCAAAGGCGGCCGATGCCTCCACGGCGGTCCGAGCACCTTATTCTTGTTGCACAGCTGAGGAGATCCTTGCCCGGCACGGACACTGGCGTCTTGGCGCCCCGCTGAGGTCACGACTCACGAGGGCTGGCCGAGATTGGATGGACGCCCTTTGGGCCGTAGTCTTCTTCGATGTCAGGTCCAGTGTGACCATGTCAGACGTTCGCATCCATGCCAGCAGAGCCTATCCAGAATTCAGCAGAGATTGACGTTGCTTGGTATCCAAACATCAGCTTCGTGATGGCTAGGCCAGGCTGGTGCTTTATAAAACTCGCCCGGTTCGATCTCGCTTTTAGACTCGCCTTTCGACCCACTTCGTCCTGAGCCCCCAAGCTTAAGCTGACGATGCTGCCCACACTTTGCCGGACTTCTGCTGCCAGCGCTCGGCGTGTTAGGCCGAGTGCCGTCCGAGCTCCAACATCGTAACGCGCTTCCCCATCAACATCAATTCGCACTCAGAGCGCCCTCGCTATCGCTCAACGTCTCCGGTTGCCCCGGTAAGTCTCTCATCATATGAAATGACAGAAAAACCTCATATGTTAAAGGCTATATCCTGAGCGCGCTGCAAGAGACAGCCACTGGGCTGGCCGCTCAGCTGAATCTGTCTAGCCCTGTTTGCAATGCGTTCGGGCAAGATATTGCAAATCTGACCCCGGAAGTTACCTATGATTCCAATATGAGATGAGGGATCCCTCTACTTCCTTCAATAGCTTGTGCCTACCCACATCAGGCTGAACATCTTCGACACTGCCGATTTCCAATTCACTATCCCATCTTTGGTAATTGAACTTCCAAGAAAGCCAACATCCATATACAAAAACAGTTCTGACCTCGTCTTCAACTATGAGCCCTCTCCGTTTGCGTTCTGGATTACCCGCTGCTCCGAGCTTGACGCGCAACCTCTGTTCGACCACTCGGATCTCGTCCCTTCCTCCCACGCATATTCCGCCGGTGATCTCGGCAGACAACTCCACTGCCCTCGATAGCTTCCCGCTCCTGTTCGAGGACCAATGTCTGCAGCTCACATCTGCACTCTCACTCGGGACAAACATCTACGGCCTGGGTGAGGTCTTTGCGAGCAGCGGGTTCCGCGGAGACGTCAGCACCGACGGTTGCGTGGCAACGATCCAGACGATGTGGGCGAGACATTTTTCCGATCACGTTGACCAGAACGTATGGGCTTTCTTCTTTGTTTGCAAAAGTTACGTGGCTGATTCGTCTCTAGAGCTATGACTCACATCTCATCTACCTCGAGCACCGCTACAACGCCACGACCAAGTGTTCGCAGACGCACGGTGTCTTTCTCTTCTCGCACGCCGTCCCCCTCTCCTAGTCGAAATCATAGACTCATCGCATCCACAGCACCGCCGGATCCGACATTATTCTCCTGACTCCGCCGCCGTCCAACGTTTCACTCGTCGAGTACCGGCTAATCGGCGGCACGCTCGACCTGTACTTTTTCTCCAGGCCGAGCCCACAGAAGGTCATCGAGTAGTACGGCGTGCTGGTCGGCCTGCCGAAGTGGCAGCTGGCGTGGGGATTCGGATTCCACCTGTGCCGCTGAGGCTAGTACTTCAGCTTGAACGAGACGCGCGAGCAGGTGCAGCGCATGCGCGATGCAGACATCCCACTCGAAGGTGCGTTACGCTTTTCTCTCTCGCTCATTGTGGCGTACGAAGGCTTACGAGATGGCCAAGTAATATGGAATAACATCAATCTGTACCACGCGATGAGGGACTTTATGGTGGACCCGGTGTCATTCTCGCCCGAAGGCTTGACGCAGCATGCGGACCATCGACCACACGTCGAAAGGAAGGAGCAGGAGCCGACGTTATCCCAACTGTGCGACCCACTGAACGTGAGAGTGAAGAGGACGACGCTGGTTTGTTCGCTATCCTGCGCGGAATGGCCATTGTACCTTCCCCGGCTGCAGATTAGGTGCGTATGTTGCTCCATGCCTGTCAGGGAGGCTATATATATATATATCGGTTACGCCACGAATTTATGGCCGTCAGTAAGTGCCAACTGTTGTTCTGCTCAACGCTGGCGTTAAAATTCAAGCGGACAGACACTTCTCACATCGCGCTTCAATGCTCGTGTTTAACACCCGCTCTAATTTCGGCACCGTTGTTTACATTCCTATTCAAGTTTTACCAATCACGAATGGCACAACGCGTTCCCAGAAGTGCGGCGGTACAGAGCCTTTTGCTTATACTTATACATACAAGCTCGGGATCTCAATGAGCAAGGCGCGCTGAGTCAGAAGCCGTACCGCTGGTACAGCGTTGCGAACGCGTCGAAGAATGTAATGGCAGTGCGTACGAGATGCTGCCATATTGGGTGCATAGTGTTGTTGTCGTACACGGGTGGCGTCGCCGGCGAGATGGTGGATGCAGTACACCCCGTTTGCGAATGCATTGAAGCTTGGGTCGTCCTCCGTCCTTGCCTTCTGTTACGAGTTCCCGGACGAGCACGAGCTGTTTGCGGTCGACAGGCAGTTCCTGGTCGGCCGCGATATCTTGGTTGCACCGGTGCTGACACCGAATGTCTCCACTGTTGAAGGTAAGCTATACTCGTAGAGTCGCAGAGTACCACCAGACTCACCGCGAGCGCTCCAGGTGTCTTTCCTGGCCAGGGTCTCGTGACGTGGCGCGACTGATACGCGTGCGACACCGCCGACGCCGTGGTGAGCGTGAACACAACGCTCGCCATGCCACTTGTGCACATTCGCGACGGGCCCACGCTCCTGCCGCACACCACGCCCGGGTACACGATCACAGAGACGCTGCAGAGCTCGTACATGCTCCTCATTGTGCAGGCCGCTGACGGCTACGCGCTCGGCACGGCCTGCTTCGACGACGGCGAGAGCATCCCGCCGACGCCGCACCGCGACGCGCAGTTCCACGTCGAGACGGGTCAGGTCAGAATCGAGAGCAGCGGGACGTTTGGCGTGGGGCCGAAGCTGTTGAAAATGCAGGCTCCATCGTGGGCTACATCGTCGAAAGGAGGGCAAACGCGCAAGCATTCGCAGTCTATTCGGCGGGTATTTATATACACTCACGAGACAAATTAAGATATCTTTTCGGCTAAAAGAGGCGTGAAAAGAGCTTAACAAAATTTTCCGAAAATAGCCTTACCCTTTCAGTAGAAAAAGATGCAAGAATCTTCAACGGAAATAGTACCAAGAGAAAGGGCACCATTTTTGGAAATATCTCTTAGCAAAAAAGTCGTATATTTGTGATGCAAAGAGAAAATTTTGTGCCTATCTCGGTGAAAAATAAATGCCCTAGGTTCATCTGTGAGCAGTGTGGATATTTTCATTACTCTCTGCACCACATATATATGGCCTTTTCACTAAGAAACATTTCTAAAAATTGTGCTCCTTCTTTTGGTACTATTTCTGCTGATAGTTTCTCGCATCTTTTCCACCGAAAGGGTCGGCCTTTTCTTGGAAAATATTGTTAAGCTCTTTTCACGCCTCTTTTAGCCGAAAAGACATCTTGATTTGTCTCGTGACTACGAATGTCTCAGGTACGAACGTGGGCGCAATATAAGATAAATACAAGTAAACAATGTGCGCACGAGGCGCCAGTGAACACGAGCTCGAAATACGATCCACAAATCTAACAGAAGCTGAAAAGCGTGACCGTTCTCGGGACGGCGCTAGTGGTTGAGGGTCCGGTCCGGTCCAGTCTTTTTTAAAAATTGGGTAGGACCAGGACTCAGACTGGTCAAGGACCAGCATCTGTTTGTGCAGGACCGGACCAAGACTGGGTCCTGGTCCTGTACAGTCCTCCGTGCAGTCCTGGACCAGTCATAACCAGTCTAGGACCAAATGCGGTCTTAGACCGATTCAGACCAGCTCAGACCAGTCCTACCCTGATAAATATGACACAAATAAACAAATTTTGATTTTGAACTGCATGTACAGGTAGACTAGCAGTATACTAAGCTAATTTCTGGACAAATCAGTTTTGAGACCACACTACTCAGCCTAATGAGTCAAAGAGAAGACAGTGTGTGAGTCTCAAGAAGGCCAGAAGAGTGTACCAGATGCCTATCTCAGAAGTGCTATATACCATTCATGCATTGCCAGACTGTCTTTATGTACTGTAAGGCATCACAGAAATACTGTTGCATAGAGTCTGATATTGAGGGAGTGTTTGACATGGCTGAATATTTGATGAACTCAAAGGCAGGAGCTCAAAAAAATAGCCACAGCTGTGGTCTGTGTTGTTAAGGTTCAAGAGAGGTATTTGGCAGGTAGACAGCTACTTCACGTTATGTCATACATATGAATGAAAGACAATATTGTATATGGGCAAATATAGGTAAACAATGTGTGCACAAGGCACTGGTGAACACTGTACACTTAAAAATCAAAACAAATATTCAGCTAGTGATATGCAGGCACAGCTTGAGCTTAAAGCCCAGGATTGGGCCCATGGCAATGTTGGGCTGAGTCCTGACCCCAAGCCTGAGCCTGAGCCTGAGCCCAGCCCAAGTTGCCAAGCTTAGGATAAGTTCACACTAGCAGAGACTGTCCACTGACTCAAGCCTGGCCTTGAGCCCACTGCCAGGCCAGGCTCAGGTCAGGCTTTTTTGGGCTGGGCTTGCAAGCTTTGAGCCAAGGCTGCACATTACTATATTCAGCAAAGAAAACAATGCTCTGCTCACACGGCTGGATTCTAAATAGAGAAGAAGGGTATCATGCACCACTTTCATCATTCTCAGCATTTTTGTATAAAACCTCCATATCCTTGAGAGCCTTGTTATCTCTACACTCAGGCTCCATGTTCCCATGGTCATGGCTTTAGCTGATTATGTGCAGTAACCGCATCCAAACTTGAATAAATCATAAAAAGAGTTTTAAAAAATGTATTAATCTGTGCTTAAGCTGGCTGTGTACTTGGACAAGCCTACAAGGGCATGGTTGCAGTTCAGAAATTACTAAGATATACATGTACCAGTAGCCAAGCTGCTTTCTGGGTGCTGCATTTTTGTTACTTTATATTGGTCTGTGACTGGTCCTGACTGGTCATGACCAGTCCTAAAAGCACCCAGCGCCATCTAGGGCCAAGGACTGTGACCAAGACTGGACTGACGTAGGACTGGACCATACCCAGTCCTGATCAGTCCAGTCTCAGTCCAAGTCCCGGTCCCGACCGGTCCTTAGGACCGGACCCTCAACCACTAGACGGCGCAGCCCGCGGCGGCGACAGTCAATGGAGAGGCGGTGCAGAATTGGCAGTACCTCGCAGCATAACAGAAGCTGGTTGTAGGAGATAAAGCCCACACAACCACCTGCCTTTTGCGGAAGGGCCCGAAAGCTCGGCGCGCCCGTGGCATGTGATGTAAGCGCTGTGCTCAGTCATACATCCTGAGTAAGCCGCGTCCTCGCTCAGCCTCTAAGTGTCGCACCGCCGCTGCGTCTCGATAACCAGCACAAGTAAGACAGGAGTTTGTATAGTAAATCACAATAGCCACAAGTTGATATGAATGTAATGCATAAATAAGTCTTAAATGTATCTGAATACTGAATAAAGTCCTGGTAAAGCACATATAAATTGCCTACTGATGTAGCTAAGTTAGTACACGCTGTAAGACTGCTTTCTCTTCTGCTTCTTCTCTGGTGACGCATCAATAATGTCTGTCCGCCAGCATTTAGAGTGGTAGTAGGGCTCCGGGGGTGTAGAGGGGCGCAGAGAGACAGTAGCCGCCAAGTTTCGTGGGCCTTGTGAGCCGGAGGGACCGTTATCAATGTGAACGTCGCCAGGAGACGAAGGATCAAGGAGAAGCTGTCCAAGTCTGGATGATAGCTTGTCTACGCTGGCCTTGAGTGAACGAATGCGCTGGGCATCATCAGCGTTCCTGATTTTGCCGGTAGCAAGGTACTCGGCCAGCAAGCCAAGCTTTGGAGCGACCGTCTCAAGCTCGTGAAGTGCGCGGGACGTCCTCTGCTCGTGCACGGCTGCTCTAGAGCTTGTCATGAGTGTGGTGAAATCAAAAGGGGAACCAGATGCTTCTGTTGCCACGCTTTCACCATTTGAACTCGGGTCTTCTCCTAAAAGGCCATCCTCCGTGTCCTCATCGCTCTCTTTGCCCTCTTTGCCCTCCTTGCCCTCAGCCTCTACATCCTCTCCTTCCTCTGGTATCCCATCTTGCATAGCATCTTGTACAGCATTAGCTGCACACTGTATATAGCGAGGTGGTTCAGCAACATCGGCTTGCAGACTGCGGAGCGCCAGCGGGATGGCGCCAGCGCTCACCAACAATTCAGCCCCAAGCTTGCGAGCTTCGTCCTCCGAGCTGGGAAGTGAGACAGCAGGGACATTCATTGTGTGCCGTAAGCTATCGAGGACAAGGAGCGCAGCGCGCATGTGCTTGCAGACACCACCACGGTTCAGGAAGTCCTGGCAAGAACACAAACCAGTGTGATGCACACTGAGCTCTATGCGGTATGTTATGGGTTCTTTGTCATACGGAGTTGTAAGGGAGGAGTAGCATGCAAAAGCAAAAGTAAGGGTGGTTTCTTCAAAGGAAGGAGTGCTGATTTGCTTGTTCTGCAGAAGCAATGCCGTGCCTGCGTCGCGCGATTCGTCTGAAGTGATGTATGCCACAGGTGGCAGCAATTGCCCAGCCTTCGCTCCTTTCTTCTGCGCAAGCAAGGCGGCACCTCCTGGTAGCTGCAACAGTTGCCTCTCCCATAGTATGTTCTGCTGCTGCTCAAGCTCACGTTGTTGAAAGATAGCAGGTAGAACCTTGGTGATCGTGATGCTGGTGAATACGTCCACACGAAGGGCGCGGCCATAGTGCTGCCATCGTTTAACGTGCTTGTTCTTGAAGACGCCGTTAAACGACTCAAGGTGATTGGTTGTTGGAAGGACGCCTTCAATCGTGCAGCCAAGACGAACAGCCGCCACGCACCGCCCAAAATCAGACCAGCTTTTCCACAGTGCCTCCGTCCCCCAGTAACTCTCAAGATAGTTCAGGTGTGCCATGGCGCCATGTATCAGAGCTAGACCCTGCAGCGCCTCCGTGTTGCCATTGAGCTCTTGTTGCATCTGGATGAGTACTTCACGGTGTTCCGCAATGAGACCAACAAATACGGCATGCTCAGTAGTATGAACAAGAAGCATCTCGAGCCTCTGCAGTCGGCTCTTGAGATCCTGAGCCAGAGGTGATGTACCCTTCAGCTCACGATTACGGTGGTTTTGAAAGGACTGGCGAAGGTGGAATTTACAGATGAGGAGCCATACATCATCGAAGACATTGAGAAGCGCGTTTCATTCCATAAGGTCTGTGTCTGTGATGGCAACATGAACAGTGAAGGGCTGCCTCTTCCGCGCAGTAACCGCTGACTTCCACTGCTCCAGAAGCTCTGTGAGAATTGCCGTGTCGTATCCGGCAGAAGTCTGCTTATTCTTTGTGGGAGCGGAGAAGAGAAGAAAGGCAAGAGGTACGCCCTTCCATTCTTCATCAACTGCCATCACAATGAACAGCAGAAGCTTGCGGTTACAGATCCCAAACGTTCTGTCGAGGATGATTTGTGAACAGTGAGCATACTGCCAGGCGGCATCTAGCATCTGCGGTGTGGCAATGCACAGCTTGAGACGCTCCTCTCGTATGTGGCGAGGTGAGTAGTAAAACACTGCGTCGGCAATTGCACGGTCATACAGTGGTGAGCCATGCCGGATCCAATTGTCGATATTAATGTGGGACGGTGTTGACGTCTTGATTCCCTGCATGCGGTTGAACTGACGATAGATTGAACGGTTGTCTGATGCGCGCAAGAGCCACCGGTGCCCAGCGGAGAGCAAATCAACTCCGGCAAGGCTCTTATATCCTCGGGTGTGGAACATGGTACGGTTTCGCTCTTGGATCTCCGTGAGGTCTGCGCCTGACTTGAGCTGTTCTAGAGCAACCTCAAAGACTTCGGGATGGACAGGTTGAATGGGATACGAGGTGATGTGTGCATTCTTACACTTGTCGTTATGCTGCGGGTATCCATGAACTGACAGAATCTTGCTGCTTTCTGCTAGGTATGTGACTTCCATGTGAGCGAGGCAGTGGGTAAATGGCATTGGGTTTCGCCTTTTTTTGGCCCCAGCAGCTTTGTGGTCATAGCCACAATCACTACAAAGGTGTGTCGATGTAAATTTGAGTGAGGTGATGAAGAAATTAATGACGCACCATTGATACAGGATCCTGCGTTTTATGCGCCCTCCTTTACCTGTTGTATGTGTCCACTTAATACTCCATCGACTTCCTAACGCTTCCTTCGAGTCTTCGTCCAGGGCAAGGGACGCGAGCCAGGCAGCAGCAGCAGTCTGCTCATTCTCGGCCTCCAAGTACTCACGGCAGACTATTGGACTGTGAGGTTGCTCGGAGCTGTACAGTGCTCGGATGAGCCCTGTTTGTTCATCGTTGAGTATGAGGTGGCTCCAGTACACGCTCGACGCTTTCTCTCTTGCGGTGAGTGCGACCTTCTCCCGATTAGCTTCAGCAGCGCTGACTTCTACAAAGCGAGTCCGGATAGGATGTCGATTAGGTTTAGATGATGCTGTATTAAGCATAGATATGAGGTGCTGGCATTGGTCGAGGCAAGCAGACGGTTTTTCTCGCTGTCCGACGCAGTCAGGGGCCGTTGGGCAGCCTTGACTTGAGTATAAGCTGTTGTTACATTACGGTTTTGATTGACATAAGAGCTTTGTTTCATACAGTTACTTATGTAGTTTGTTACTATTACTATTGCGTTACAGATCACTGTCTTACTTGTGCTGGTTATCGAGACGCAGCGGCGGCGCGACACTTAGAGGCTGAGCGAGGACGCGGCTTACTCAGGATGTATGACTGAGCACAGCGCTTACATCACATGCCACGGGCGCGCCGAGCTTTCGGGCCCTTCCGCAAAAGGCAGGTGGTTGTGTGGGCTTTATCTCCCTGGTTGTAAGCGGGCTGGCGGTGGACTTGAATGCTCCGGCAACGGCAGTTGCGTGGCAGTAGCAAATTTCTCTGAAGAGACATTGATTTTGTTTGCGTTGTACTCTGAATGCCCAGTTATCATACTCGCTTGATCGCATCCTCAAGTCGGCGGCCCGATCAGTGTATTAGGTTCATAGTCGTTTCGGGAAGGACTTCGTGGCGCGGTGATGTCCGGCACTGCCCCTATCTGCCTCGCTACCGTCATCCGCACCTGCACCACGCCGTACAACCCCTTCTCGTACCAGATATCTCTCACCGGTAACGGCCAACCATGTCATTATTGAGACTGCGCCCAAGATTCCCCCGGCGTACAACGGCCGTGGTGAATGTAGAGTCAGTGAACGAGGCAGATGTCCAATCGTTCTCTTCGGTGCCCACGCCTCCGTGTGGAGGGGACCGCAGTGCGCCTGTCGAGTTAACAAGAGAAGATAGCCACGCTGGTGGGGGTTTAGCGTATCTATACATGTGCCATGTCTTACAATCGTCCCTTCTATAGGAGGCTCCAGCACCTCACCATTTCCTATCAACCGCCTCGCACCAGAGCTCCTCGCTGAAGTCTTCTACTGGTGCATCCTGCATGTCTGTGTCATACGTCTTGAAAACCGCATCCTCTTCCCCACCCCATACTCCTGGCTCACGATTCGCCACGTGTGCCGCGCCTGGCGCGAGATCGCTCTGGCGTTCCCGAAGCTCTCGACGCATATCTGGCTGACGCGCCCCGAGTGCGTCGCCGACATGCTTAGCAGGTCTGGCACCCTGCCGCTGCACATATACAGTGTAGAGCCCTGCCTGCTGGACATTGCCACCGTCGACGCCGAGAGGGAGGCGGAGCTGTTCGGGCTCGTGCTCCCGCAGTTCGCGCGCGTCGCCCACGCCAGCCTCGTGTTCGCTGCGCGGGCGGCCGACGACCGCTGGCCCGACCCGCGACATGTGCGCCGCGCGGTCTCTCGACTGGAGTCTCTGACTCTGCGCATATATTACAACTGGACGCCTCCCTTGCCGTTGTTCGCTGGCTACGAGTTTCCAGCGCTGCGGGAGCTGGAATGTGCAGGCACGAGCGCTGATGTGCTCCACCCTCTCATTGTCCCTGGGCTGTGCCGTCTACGGCTCTCCAGCTGCAATATACTGTTAGAAGAGCAGCTGCTTCCACTCCTCAGGCAGCTCGGTGCACTCGGGGAGCTGGAGTTGGAGAGGGCGGTGCGCCTCTCCGAAGAATCTCACCGGACGCTAGAGTCCGTCCTGTCGTCCTCTGACCCCCGCGACAAAATCTTGCTCCCTCGTTTGAAGAAGCTTTCCATCGTTGATATATGGGGAGATGCAGGATTCTGCCTCATGCATCGTCTCTCTTTTCCTCTTCCCGCGTACATTTCGATGCAGACACTGTGGGTGTCTAGTAACCTATCATCGTCTTGTCACGACTACGCAGACATCATCATTGCAACAATGGAAGGCATCACTTATAAGACGCTCTCGCTCTCCACGATACTTGGTACAGGGTTTGCGATCGATCTCTGGAACGACCGCCTGGCCGCTGACAGCCTCCCTCCGCAAAGGCACTCGGGCGGCACGGGACGCTTCAGCTTTTTGCTAGGTTGTCATCATAGTTTTTTCATGCAATGTCTCATCGACCGGCTTCCGCTCTCCCAAATCGAGTCTGCGCTCCTTGTCGAAAAGGCGGTCGGCTTTGCACATGGAGTATCCTGGGAGACTGTCCTTTCGTCCATGCCGGCCGTCGAGGACCTCGCGCTCCGATACGAGACGTTCGATCACCTCACGCCGAGCACCGAGCCGTACCACATCACAACTGCAGACACACGCACGCCGTGTCCGTCACTGAAGACGCTCCGGATACGCGAGTTTCACCGCAGGAGCTCGGTGATCCAGAGCCGCTCCCCCGACCTCGCTCATCTTAGCTGCCTTGCGCGCGGGTTGGCAGCGCGCCGGGACGACCCGTCTCTCGCCCTTTCTGGGCCTGTGGACGTTACCCAGCAAGTTGAGAATTTCCATGTGACGTATCCCTGCCTCCGTGGGGGCGGGCCCAACGAGGAGCGGCCGCCCAGCGGCGATGGAGTCGATGTGACCAATAATCCGCCATTGTCACCACTACCACTACCGCTACCGCCACTGCCACTGTCGCCGCCACCACCGCCGAGGATCCGCCTCAGGGTGCGCATCCTCGAGTGTACTTCGTGGATGTCCCGATTGTTTAAGCGACGCTAGCGCGCTTGCTACTTACCTTAGGTTTATCTATTCCTTCAAAGTGCTTCCAAGTTTACTTTCCTCGTCGTCCGCGGCACTCCATGAATCGTAGTGAATTTTAGTGAATCATAAGGCTTACAGTGCTATACGTCACGTCGGCCCAACGCTTATCGAAACTGCTTATACCTCAGACCTTCCATGACCATGTCTTAATGCATGCAGTCACTCAGCAGTTATGACCTACTGGATCCTAGGTTAGGTTTTAAGCCAAATTAAGATTCGCAGCGAAGTGGTGACGTCGTTGTTATCATGGGCCATTGTTGATGCTGTAGTACGGCAGATCGAGTTATAAGCCCGTGACTTGCAACTTCGGCGTTCGCCAACTTCCAGCGGTAACCACCGGTGTTCGCCGGTGGCCATTGGTGTTCGCCGGCGGTCCTTGCCATATACGGGTGCGTCACTGTGAGCGCTTGTGAACACCACCGTTCGTTGTCCACTGGAACCCATCGGAATACAGCAGCAACTGGTGAATATTGCTGTGTATCAGTGGCAAGTAGTGGGGTATGTTGGGATATACCAGTGTTCAGCATGTTATGCTGGCTGCCACTGGTATTTGGTCCGGTCGATTCACATGGCAGGTGGCAGACACCACCAAACACTGGTGACATCCACTGGCAGGCAGTGGCCACTATCCATCAGCATATGCTGTTTATTGTTAGTATGTCATTGAATAATAATTTTTGGCATTTTTCACTGGTCTTTGGGCAAAAGTGTGTGACATTGGGCCATGGTGTGTGACTTGCTTTCCAGGTTGGGCTAACTCTCATGAACAAATTGTTTTAAGACTAGTATCTGGCAGGTTTGGTCTCATGCTTTGTGCATAGATGGCTTATATTACACATATTCTCACTCAGAAAATATACATTTACCTGAGAATCACAACAACAAGGTTCATAGCTGTTGAAATATTAATGTGACTGCTGGCAGCCTGCCCCCACTGCCTGATAGCTCATTCCTGAGCTTATAGAAAGTTTATAAAAAATCTCAGGAGCCTCTAACCAGGTCTGTGTAGTTTAATATGCTTCAAAGAATTACTTGCAGCTGCTTCCACTTGGGGACACATCCGGCAATCAATTTTACACACCTTTTGCACTCAGACAGTGTACCGCGTAGAGACACTTCAGTGAGAGCTGAGTTCTGGGATAGTGCACAGTTCAGAGGAGAATAGGCATCTATACAGATGCCGGTGGCTAAGCATGTATTGAGCTTATTACAGAAAAATATTTGTATCTATATTGGTACTTGATAAGCCAGTGGCTTCAAGCAATGTTTGATGCAAATTGCTGGTGATGTGTGCCGGTAGCCGGTGGCAACCTGCGAAGCCCAGTGGGATCCGGTGTGTTTCACTGCCGCCCACTGTTACTCACTGATACCCACCAGCCAACAGCAGCAGCCACTGGAGACTAGCACTGGACTTCACTGGATACCAGTGGGTGCCAGTGAGTACACCCCATATTCAGTGGAATTTGGTGTAGTTGTCAGTCCCGGGCATATTACTGGGCAGATCCTGTAATTTACACGCTTTACTTATGTCCGCTTACCATAGCTTATATTTTAGACGCCTGTATAAGACACGAGAGCTTACATATTTTATCTACAGCCTTATCTCCGTTACTTACTATCATCAGTAAATTGCACCGGCTGGCAATTTCTTCCGCAACGCTATGTCTTCTTCCGTGTCGACGACGTTAAAACCGCCTCTGGTTTTCACGATTCTCATTTAACCCGTGCTCGTACCTTGGGATACTCTATTTCACGCACGCTCTCACCTAATACTTCATTTCAACTATCTCAGCCCTTGAAATGGCGTTCAAAGTCGGCATCTCATCAGGCAAGGAATTGTCGAAGGGAGGAAGAGGAGCTACACTATGCATTAATTTGGAGGTGGTCAGGGGATACTAGTGAGTTCAAGTATCCTGGTGGGCTGGTCCGACACGCTCACACTGCGTCGTGAAGGCACATTGAGCTGCACTGTTATGTTCCTCCAAGCCCATACTGCTGGCTCACCATCAGGTACATCTGCCGTGCCTGGCGCCAGGTTGCGCTGACATGTCCAAGGCTCTCGAGCTACATCTGTCTCACTCAGCAAGAGTATGTCCGAGACCTCCTCGACAGGCCTAGAAGCACACCTCTGTACATATATGAAGACGCGGTCATGAAGCGCACGGAGTAAGCCCGTCAGTTTGTGTTGGCATATCTGGACCGTATTATCTCGACACAACTCAGTCTCATCTGGTCCATTTTTCTTCCCGCCATGCTATCAAATGCCCCGAATCAACGCCAAGTTTCATCCTTGCACCATCTCGACTTTCACAATCACCTCTCAGCTGACTCGGTCGGCTCATTCACCCTATTCACGCGTCCGAGCCTTTTTCATCTGGAAGAGCTCACGTTGGGGTTACCGGATCTTGATGCCACGTAGCACATCTTGGTGCCCGGTCTTCGGTATCTCTACATGTCATACAGCCTCTATCCATCTGAAATCGATTGCTTTGTGTCGTTCTTCGCCGTCTCGGTGGGATGGAGGTGCTAAAGCTCTGTTATCTGTTTGCAGATTACGACTCCCTTGCTGTAGCCGGTCACCAAGTGATTGCGCATCACCATTCCCGGCAGTCCACGTCTCTTCCGCGTCTGCATATGTTATATGTCGACGACGAGGACGGCGCTGTCATAGTCGGCGCGCTCGCGCCCATTGTATGTCCTGCTTATACCGCAATGTCGCTCAGCATTGTAAAGCTCGCCAATCTTGCGCCGTACGGCCGCGTATTGGACCATCTTCACAGTCGAACGGACGCTTTCAAGTCTTTCTCTCTCACGCAATCGGCGGTGCAGCTGGGGGCATCGACAATACGTTGGAGATCCCATGCTAGACGACACTTCTTACCCAAGACGGGCTGTCCGACGGTGCGTCGATGACGCTGTTGGTGTGGTCACAGCAGAGTACCAGCGAGTCTCACTGTCTCCTTCACGTTCGACTGTCCGGAGGCGAATAAGGAGTTCATGTCCGCGCTCTCACATGCCTGCCTCTTGCCGACGTCGAGACCACCTTATTAGCATAACCCTTCGTATTGAGCAGCATACGGAGCAGAGTGTCTTGGAGCTCCTGCCGTCCGTGAAGGCCCTAGGGCTTGAGTATGAAATGTCAGGCCTTTTTAATGCCCACATTTCCTAAGTTTGATTGCAGTGCCTGCAATGCGCCTTTCCTGGCTCTATCGAGCGTTCGGTAGTGGGAGCGATACCGCAAACATTCGTGGTACTTCAATAATCACGCGCTTTCTGATCTGCACCTACTCGTGAGTCATTTCGTTTCTCGCCGGTGGACCTAGAGTTGCACATTCAGCACCACTATCTTAGATTACATCGCTTTTCAGGCAAAATCTGCTCATGTAAGAGCAAATCAGCAAGACGAATTAGCACAGGGACAGTTGGACAATTAGCAGGAGTTACCCGCCCTGCAAGTGTATGGTGCGCTTTCACTCTTTATTTAAACGCGAAACGCGATTTACGATGAGAACTCATATCCTGACTCTTTTTATTTATTGGGGGAAGTACTACACCGGGTAGGTTCCGCCGTCAAACGCACTGCAGAATCTTATCTTAGTGTCAGGTTCATCGTCATTCGCTCAGAATCTCGACATCTTTACTGCTGTCGCAGCATCTATACCTCCAGTTTGGAACTGCTCCGTGATTGTATCTCTCGGAGCTCACGTTTGTAGTGATAGGGGGACACTTTATCATGCTTTTGAAGATGACACAGGAGGCCCTGGCCAGTATGGGGAGATTGCTGAGTCTGGAGCGCATGTACTGTTTGTTGAGCTCTCTCAGTGTAGTGAAGACCTATAATCGCGCCCTCTGACACGAGCAGCCTGCGCTGAAACGCTTGACGACGGCGCTCCGAGAGGACACCCTGTCGTCCCTACCGCCCCTACTGCCTCACGTCGCAGTGCGCAACGCCCGTGCTCTCCGTGAGGATCTTTGGATGCTCTGTACTCACGGATGCTAGTTCCACTACACGTGCGTCGCTGCCAAGGAACAGCCACTCTCGTCACTACAGTTCGTCAAGGAGCTCACCCTGCGCCACAGCTATGAGGTCGTCCCATTGACTGCAATCAGGCCTTGTAGCGTTCGTACCGTCTATCCTTCAAGTTGCCTCCAGATGCTCTTCATGTGCGAATACAAACTAAACGAACCATGTTACCCGCACAGCAGCCCGTGTCAAAGCTACCCCAGGCTTGCAGATCACTGTCAGCGTTCCCCGCTGTGGGCAGGGTGACTAGCCGTAGCCAGAGCAAAAGTGTGCACTTGCTTTCATGTCTAGGATGCAATTTAGTGTAGCAATCGCGTAAACTCAAATTTTGTTCGCTATCTCCACTAACGACTGGCTCAGAATGATAGTCGCGAAAATGTCCATCGGAGCGTGGATGATCAAGCCCGCCAAGCTATGCCGAGAAGCCGATTTTTCTCCGACATCACTGTGGCATTGATCCGACTTGCGACGAGAATTTGTTCACACAACCGCGAACTCACTAGCTCAATGCCCCCCAATCAGCACTTTCTCAAGTAAACACTAGCTCAAGACCACCAACAGAGGTCAGGCGACCTTCGATTGTGTATGAGATACTTCTTTGCCTTGTTCAAATCGCACCAGCTAACTCGGACGTGCAGACGGGCATAGTCAAAGCGCCGAACTTGGCCTGCGATGCAGACGTGGGCTGCGTACCCGTCTGTTCGCAGTCTATATACCTCAGGATGCAAGACATCCCACTATCGTTCAGGTTATCGACCGAACCTGGTCGACCACCGCCATACCGCCACTGTTAACACCCAGAAGCTGGCGGGAAGTGTGCGGATGTACAGGCTGCTGGCAAGTGCTCTTAGATTGCGAATGGGGTTTTTTTTTCGACTAACAACGTTCTTCTCAAAACTCAGGGCCCGGCTATCACGACAGTCGACCCAAACAAGCTCACTAGTGACTGTTTTCGGGACTTCTCGGGCTTAAAAATATTCAGCCTGCATTTTCAAGAGGGCGATAGCTCGAGCTCTCAGAGTATGCTATGGCGTCGTAGATACTTGTCGTACCGCAGAAATGGTTCGCAAGATTCCGTGCCATCTCCGCCTGGAACGCACGGCTTCTTCTACTACTGCGCCCCTCCATCCTGGGCCCACGACCTCGCCGGCGAGATCCGCTTCCGTACTACAAAGGACAGCGACCCGTCGAGCTTTGCTAGCGGACATGACCTCCTCGTCCAGGGCATGCCCTGGACTGTAACACTGTTCTTCAACACTTCTGTTTCGGCTGCGTTCCTTAATATCTTACAACGCGACGGTCTGCTCAGCGAAGACCAGATACGCCGCTTGGGACGCTTGGAACCGTGGCGTTCCCCACTAACAGCCAAGTCGCGTCTCATCCATTCCATTGGCCAGCCTTTCGCGATACCCATAAGTGCAAACCCAAACAGGTGTAAGTTCTCCCGGACCCGGTACCTCGTTCCTGGCATCATGGACGGCAGAGACGTACTCGAAAGCTTCCATGTTTTCTCCCGCACCCGGTCTCAGTGGGGATACGACGCCGGTCCAGACGGGACCAAGGTCTTCTCGAAGGATGGTGCGTACATCGTGTCACTATCCGTACAGTCAAAGCCTTGCTCGCGTCATACACGCTAACACGCCTGTGCAGCCATCGCTATTGTGCACCTCGAGCCTTGGGTGCATCCACGCTTCAAGAAACGCTATGTTGCACTCCGAGTCCGGCGACTGCTAACTTTCGACGGCTTGCCTGTCAACTCGCCGGATGACCACCCCGATCACGGTGCAGCGGGACATCTACTGCGTAATATCGGCAGGGAAAGAATGAGGGTGTGGCACCATGACCTCGACCGGGGACCAGTCGCGTGGCGGTACTTGCGTCTACCTCCTGAAGGTATGACCGTGGACTTGTAAGCCATCTGTACTGTACGCGATCTTCCTGCATACAGCGACATGGCAGGGATGACTTTCTAGAGACCCAGCTTTCCTGCATGTTTGTTATCAACAATTAATTCTCATGGTTGTGTTCGACCGGTTCGGGCCCGTGCCGCTGTCCGCGCCGCATCAGCCCACGAACGCACGACATATGCACAGCAGGGCGGCAACGCACCAGGACCCGTCGCAGAAGCTCGATGCCTCATTCATGTCCAGTCAGATGCCGGGGAACTCAATCTTGAGGCTGCTCCAGTTCGTCAGCATTTCGATCCAGCACTGCTGCGTGTTCTCGGCGAACCAGTCCTGAAAGACACTGTATCCTGGACAGACTTGGCCGACATACTTGCTACCGTCGGAATTCTTGATCCAGACGTCGCTGGAAACTGGCTTTAGCCAGCGAGGAAGATGCAGTGCGGAGAGCACTTACAGTTCGGATCCACGAGTAAAAGTATCGTACTATCGAATAAGCTGTCAGCAGAGAGCGAAGCTGCAGGGGTCAAAAAGATGCACTACTACGTCTGTGTCGTTGATCTGCTTGATAACTGCGACATCAACAATCGGGATGTTATGCTGGTTGTTAACAGCCTAGAGGATGCGATTAGCACCGTGACGACTAGCATTGGAGCCAAGGACACTCAAACCACAGTTTGAGACGGTGATCTATGGCTTGTGGCGCAATAATTTCCGAGACATCCTCACTTCATGTCAAAACTTTGCTGCGCAATACAGCGTATCTGTAGCGATGCGGGACATGATGTCATTTTTTTGGAGATAAAATAGGGCCCCTCTCGGCCAGAATGGTGAGACTGCTGAGTCTGAAGCGCACGTATCGTTTGTTGAGCTCTCTTCATTGTAGCGAAGAGCTAATATTGCGGCCTCCAGCGCGAGCAGCCTCCGCAGAAACGCTTGACGACCGCGCTCTGGGAGGACATCCCGTCGTCTCTGTCATCTCGCGTCACAGTGCGCGATGCCCGCGCTCACCATGAGGATCTTTAGATGCTCGGTGTCCACGAGTGCTAACTAGACAATGCGTGCGCCGCTGTCAAGGAACGGCCGCTCTCGTTACTACAGTTCGTCGAGGAGCTCACCCTGTGCCGCGGCTATGAGGCCGTCTCGTCAACCGCAACCGAGCCTCGTGGTGCGCTCGTACTGTCCATCCTTGCCTCCAGGTGCTCTTCATCTGCGAATGAAAACCAGACAAGCCAATTTACTCGCACGGCAGCCCATCATGCCGGGCTATATCGGGCTTGTACTAGAGCTAGCTCGCGACCTTGTTGCCCGTAGTAGGGAAACGCTGGCAGTGCACGCAGCGGGTGACTGGCCGCGGTCAGAACGAAAGCGTGCATTCGATTTCACGTCTGTAACGCAGTGTAGCGTAGCTGAGCCTGATCGCCTTAAAATCAAGTTTGTTCGCACTTTCCGCTAAAGGCTCGGAAATGTCCGTCGGAGCGGGAACGGGAGAGCTGGTGCCGAGAAGTCGATTTGTTGTCCGATCTTGATCCGACATGCGGCGAGAGTTTGTTCATGCAACCACGAACTCACTGGCTCCGCGCCCCCTAAGTAACATGGTCTCTAGCTTAAGAGCAGACGTGTGTACCTAGTTAAAGCGCTGAGGCCGCGATGCAGACGTGGGCTGCATACTCGTCTGTGCGCAGTCTGTATATCGCAGTCTGCAAGCCATCGCCCTATCGTATCAGCTATCGACCAAACCCGGTCGGCCGCTGTCATACCGCGATTTTTGACATCCAGAGGCTAGTGGGAAGCGTACGGACGTACAGGCTGCGAGTAAGTGCCTTCAGATTGCAAATGGAATTCTTTCTAACAGTGTTCTTCCCAAGGCTCAGGACCGAAACATCACAACAGTTGACCCGAATAAGCTCACTAGCGACTGTTTTCAAGACTTCTCGGGTCAGAAATTTTTCGGCTTGCGCGTCCAGGAGAGTGCTGGTCCGAGCACCAGTATTACGCTATGGCAGCGCAAGTTTTGGAGCTTCGCCAAGGATGGCACACAGGTCCACGCGCGATCTCCGCCTGGAACGCACGGCTTCTTCTACTATCGTGCCCCTCCACCTTGGGCTGGTGAGATCCGCTTTCGCATTACGAAGGACAGGAACCCCTCAAGCTTTCCTAGCGGCCACGATTTTCTCCTTCGAGGCATGCCGTGGGCTGTGACATTGCTATTCGCCACTCCTGTTTCGGCTTTTTTCCATAATATCCTGCTGCGTGACGGCCTGCTCAGCGAAGGCCAGATACGCCGCTTGGAGTCCTTGGAGCCGTGGCAGTCTAGACTAGCAGCCAAGTCGCATCTCGTCCATTCGATTGGCCAGCCGTTCGCATTACCTCTGGGCGTGAACAGGAGCACCTCGACGTGTTCCCGGCACATCGTGCCCGGCATTGTAGACAGCAGAGATGTGCTCGAAAGATTCGAATTTCGGTCCGTCGCTGGGTCTCTATGGGGATACGATGCCGGCCCGAACGAGACCAGAGTTTTTTCAAAGAATGGTGCGTACGTTGTGTCGGTATCTGATCGGTTGAAGCCTTACTCGTGATGCGCACTGATGCGCCTATGCAGCCATTGCTATTGTGCACCTCGAGCCTTGGGTGCACCCACGCAAAAAGCAGAGGCGCCTTGTTGCACTCCGAATCCGGCGACTGCTGCATTATGATGGCCTGCCTGCCTGCTCGCCGGATGACCACCCCGATTACGGTGCGGCAGGTCACTTACTGCGTAGCCTCGTGAAAGAAAGAGGGAGGGTATGGTATCACGATCTCGACCGGGGACCTGTTGCATGGAGACACTTGCGTCTGCCGCCTGAAAGTGTGACCATGGACTTGTAAGCCGTCCGTGACGTACACAATCACCCTTAACGTAACAACATATTACAGATGAATTATTGGAGACTCAAGTTCCCCGCATGTTTGTTGCCAATGTCAATTCTCATGGAGGATCCCTGGCTACTTCCTTCTGTTGGCAAAGCTCAGACACCGGCTGATTGTAATCTTATGAGCATATAGTCTGGTTCAGTCCAGGGAGAGGGCGCGCGCGCGCGCATTGATCCCGGTGATTATAAGTTCAATTTTCCTGAGTCGTCTGCAGCACTCCGTGAAACACAACAATTCGTGAGGTCCGCAGTGTAGTACACAACTTCCTAACATCGCACAGATCAGCACTCGTCGAGGTTAATTGCTCATTTCTTTAGCCCTCCATGACTGCATCATGGTGCGCGACTTCGTTATCTCGGGCTGTTAGGCTTTACTTGGCCTTATACTTTAGGCCAGACTAAGGTTCGAGAAGGACTTCTGATGGTGCAGGGCTC
This sequence comes from Phanerochaete carnosa HHB-10118-sp, assembly GCF_000300595.1. Classification (NCBI taxonomy): domain Eukaryota; kingdom Fungi; phylum Basidiomycota; class Agaricomycetes; order Polyporales; family Phanerochaetaceae; genus Phanerochaete; species Phanerochaete carnosa. The sequence goes on from NW_006767628.1 coordinate 594,851, forward strand.
CTAGTCTCGGTTCTAGGACGCTGAGCAAGCGGGGGGCAGCAGTAACAAATCGTCTATAGTGATGCATTATCGGACTTTGAAAGTCCTGCTGCAGAGCTTGGCCGCAAAGGGAATTTTAAACTCCGAGAGCCCCTGTTACAATTTTCTGATAGCAGGTGGAGGAACTGTGATTGAACCGCATCACTGCGTCGTCATCGGTGCTCTCTGCCACATCCTCACGACGTCTCACACCTTACCCTTATTTCGGGTACCATTGGCGGCCAAAGCCCAGCTATGTCGCTGGTAAGACTACGTAAAAGGCTTCTCAGACGCAACAACATCGTGCCCAGCACAAGATCAGAAGGCGCTGCCGCTGAAGACATTCCGTCCGGAACGGTCCCGACAAGGCTACCTGGAGAGGACGGAAATAGACAGGCCGGTAAGAACATGCGTTAACGTCAGTGTCGCATGTCAAGTCTTACGGATATAACTGTCGCAGAAGGCTATACCCTCTCGACATCTCCTATCAGCAAGCTCGCACCGGAACTCCTCGCTGAAGTTTTCCATTGGTGCATCCTCAACGTCGCCGCCGCACGCCTCATGAACACTGCGCCGCCTCTAGCACCGTACTCCTGGCTCACCATCCGCCACGTCTGCCACACATGGCGTGACGTCGCTCTGGCGTTTCCTGAGCTGTCGACACACATCTGGTTGACCCGACCTGAGTGTGTCATTGACATGCTTGGCAGATCGGGTACTCTTCCCCTGCATATACACAGTGTCGAACGCTTCTACATGAATCCTACAGAGGAGGCCGAAATGCTTCACATGGTTCTTTCCCAGTTTGAGCGCGTCGCTGATGCGTCGTTTGTGCTTGCCGAGGAGATTCTCCGTAGCTATAAGCCGGACCCGCAACTGAAAAAGCACACGGTCCGCGCCTCACAGTTACGGTCTTTGAAGCTGTACATATGGCGTGCCAACCCTAGTTGGAGACCGCCCTGGCTGCTCTTTGCCGGTTTCGACTTCCCGGCATTGCGCGAGTTGACATGTGTACACACGAATATTGCTATGCTTCACACCCTCGTCGCTCCTAGGTTATGTCATCTGCGGCTCTTCCACTCTGAACTGCAGCTGGAACAAGAACTACTACCCCTGCTCAATCAGCTTGGAGTGCTCGAGGAGCTCGAGCTAGACGAGGCGATGCGGTCCTTCGCAGGGCCCCAGCAAGCCCTGGGCGCCATTCTGTCAGCTCCAAACTCTCCGACTTCAGTCACTCTTCCTCGCCTGAAAAGACTTTCCATCAAACATGTTTCTGCAGATGCGGTCTTCTATTTGCTTCATCGACTCTCTTTTCCCCTGTCTGCTTCTGTGGTGCTCCAAGCCTCGTGGCGACCTAGACGCCCTTCTTCCTATGACAGCTACGTTGCTGTCATCCTCGCGAAAATAGAGGGTCTCTGCTTTCACACGCTCTCGCTGTCCACAACGGCTGAATCTGGAGTTACCTTTCGCTTATGGGGCGATCGTCTGGCTGTTGATCATGGGCACCTTTCACAATTATACTCGGGCGAGGCCGCACACTTCAGCTGCTCTCTGCGCATTCCTCCCAGATTACTCATAACATATCTCATTGAGGAGCTTCCGCTCGGTCAAATAGAGTGCACATTGCTTTCGGAGCAGGCGGTGGGCCTGAATGACGCAGTAGCATGGGAGACCGTCCTATCCCTCATGCCTTCGGTGGAGGATCTCGTGATGCAGTATGAAACCTTTGATTACCTTGCGAACGATGCTCAACCGTATCGTATCCGGCCTGCGAACACCTACTCGTTGTGCCCTTCTCTCGAGACGCTCCGGATACGCGAGCTGCACCACTGGAGCTCGTTAATGTTGGACTTCTCCTCCGACGTCGTCCACCTCGGCTGTGTCGCGCGGGGGCTGGCAGAGCGCAAGGATGGCGTTGGAAAGATGGACATCACCCGGGAGGTTGAGGACTTCCATGAGGAATATCCCTGCCCACATGAAGGCGGACGTGGCTGTCGGCAACCACCGGGCTACGAAAGTAGTTTGAGTGCACCCGTACAACGCAGGAACCATTTCAAAGCGCGTATCTTGGATGGTGCTTTTCGGGTACCTAATTTGTTCAAGAGACGCTAGTTTGCTTCTCATTTTCCAGTCTTATTACCCACGGTAGCACAAACCGACTCTCTTTCTGCATCTAATCCCTAATGCGAAAACTTTGGCATCGCCCTACCTCGTCTTAGGCTTCTTCCTCGCCTCCGGCTTTTGATCCGCAAGGAATCTGAACAAACACCGGCGGTTGAGCTTCTTGCAATTCTACGGCCTAGGTAATGTCTTGAAGGGTCCTGCGGCCCGCGCCATTGGCTACGATGAGTGGAATCTGGACAGGCACAGTGAGGTCACATCTATGACACAATACCCGGTTGCGCCAGTTCTCCGTCTCTGAGCAGCCCGCATTCCTGAGCGTGCCTATTCTCTGCCGTGTAGCATATTCACCATCGAAAACTAGCCGTCGAAGCTCGGCTTCGAATGCCTGTCGAGTTGGTCACAAAGTACTGTCTCCTCCGGCTGCTTGGAAAGACGATCAACGCCTGGCGCGACCTCGATAGCTTCGCGTCTCAGCTACCCCAGGGACACTCCAGCTCCCTCGCCTCTGTAAACCTCTGGCGTTCGCATTCTTCTCTCTCAAGCTCGTTTCACAAGATCGCTCTCCACCTGGCGCACGAGACCTTCGCGATCAGCCTGTAGGCGACCGCACTTGTCGCACGCGCCAGTGCACGGTGGGTCGGCGCGCTCTTGAATGAGATCATGTTGCCGTTGCTGCCCCAAGTTACACTGTGCGCCGCCCACACGTTCTGTAAATACTGGCAGCTTCGCATGCATGCACGCCGGCGAGGAGAGCGCGTGCATTACCGCCGAAAAGCTCCCGTCAGACGGCGTCATGCTCACTTAGTACACATGCGACCCCTATTGAAGAAACGGGCTGCCGTTGGGGTCTGTGTCGTCAAGAGGCAAACGCGCAGTCTATCCAGCGGCGCGGGTACTAACCAAGGCGCCGTCCCGATGATCCGCCGCCGCACCGAGGGTATAATACCATATTTAGATATGATGCGCCCTGAGTGCGTTGAACGCTGGCGTCCACCTGGCTCCCCGCCAGCTGATATTTCCTTGTGGTTTGAGCTTTCCGACGAATTTGTATACTACCAGAATAGATGGCGAAGTACCTATAATATAAAGGAACACTATGGGTCTTTGAGAATTTATCGCTGTTTCGAGGAAGCTTGAGGCGTTTCGGGATCACTACGTCGGGAAAGGCTGTGCGTCCCCCTCTCCTTCATACCTGCACCACGACGAACGCCTTCTCTTCACGCCGAGCATCCTCGGCATCTTGATTATATCACTATTAAGTCTGTGAATAAGAACCTTCTGGCCTGAAGCAGTTGCTGCAAGCACGGGATTAACAAGTGACTGCAGACGTTCGGTCATGGCGCACAGTTCGCTGCATGAGGGGAAACGCAGTCACACGGGCCGCCGCGCACACAAGTGGGCCATTGGCCGCAATAGCGTCGTGCACACTAGCGAGCGCATGCTCAAGCGTTCGATAGAACGCCCTCTCCTTTTCGCGATCCACAACAACGGCATCGGCGCTTTCGATATTCTACGGTACTTGTTTCGCTTGGTGCCAGAGACTAAAGTGTTCTGTTTATCGTGCGTAACTTCTCACTAATTTTTACTTCTTTTGATTGGGCAAAGCTCCTATTTCGCTGACGGCATCGTTTTGCGCGCATTCCCTCGTATTGTGCTGCAGTGACCCGAGCGCTGCTGTATTAGGTTCTAATTCATTCAGAGAGGATTTCGTGGCGCGGTGATGTCCGACACCATCGCCGCCCACTGCACCGAACTGAACTGCCTCGCTGCTCTCCTTCGTACCTGCACCATACCGAACACCCTCTCTTCATGCAGCACGCCCCTGACAGATAGCATCTGACCATGTCGCTGTCTAGACTACGAACAAGGTTTTTCCGACCCCAAACCGCTATTACTGTGGCTAATGCAGAGTCGACAAGCGGCTCTGCAGACGCCTTATCGTCCGGCCTGGCCCTCGAGCCGCCGTATGAAGAGCACCACAGCCCGGCTATCGAGACAGCACCAAGAGAGAACGGTTACTCTGGTGAGGAATGAGCTTCTTCTTACGTGTCTTGTGTCTTTTGACTATCTCCTCCACAAAAGTTTGCAGCACATTGTCATTTCCTATCGATCGACTTGCACCGGAACTTCTCGCTAAAGTATCCTACTGGTTTATCCTCGATTTATGCGCCTCCTCTCTTGAAGACTACGGATTCTGCACGACACTGTACCCTTGGCTCACCATTCGCCACGTATGTCGTGCCTGGCGCGACGTCGCCCTGACATTCCCCAAGCTTTCCACACACATCTGGTTGACCCAACTCGAGTGTGTCGCAGACATGATCGCTATATCAGGCACTTTACCGCTGCACATATATATCGCGCCCTCCATCCGAATCGATGCCGCAATGGAAGCAGAGATGTTCCAGGTCGTGCTCTCCCACATTGAACGCGTTGCTCACGCAGTTCTCGTACTCACAGAGGGGTCATTCCCTGCTGGCAATTCCGACACGCAACCCAAGGAGCGCACGATCCGAGCGCTGCGGCTGCAGTCTCTGGACCTGCACATGTTTCAGAGCTGGGTGCCGTCCTGGCCGCTCTTCTCCGCCATCGACTTCCCTGCGCTGCGCGAGCTGACGTGCACGCATGCGAGTATCGGCACATTGCGTTCCCTCATCGCTCCAAGGCTGTGCTACCTGCATCTCGTTCAGTGCGGGCTGCTAGTGGCAGGAGAACTACTACCTTCGCTAAGACAGCTAGGTGAACTCGAGGAGCTCAAGCTGGATAGGGCGCTGCGGTGCTCTGACGAGTCCCACCCAGCGCTTGACATCCTCATGCTGCATCCTAACTCCCATAACTCGGTCACCCTTTCTCACCTCAGAAAAATTTCTATCAAAGACGCGTGCGCTGATGAGGTCTTCCTCCTCCTTCATCGACTCTCCTTCCCGCTGTCAGCTTCTGTGGCTTTGCAAGCCTCGGGGCTTGTTCGGTCTCCCATCTCTTGCGATAGCTATGTAGCCATCATGCTCGCTAAAATGGAAGGCTTAGACTTCAAGACGCTCTCGCTATCCACGACGATTGAGCTTGGAGTGACGTTTCACTTGTGGGACGATCGTCTGGCTGCTGACTCGGACGGCGAGCCCTCACAATTATCCTCGGGCGAAGGCGCTCGCTTCAGCTGCTCGCTGCGAACTCCTCGCAGGTCATTCATGACACCTCTGGTCCAGGAGCTTCCGCTCGCACAAATCGAATGTGCGTTCCTTTCGGAGCAGGCGGTGGGCTTGGATGACGCAGTGCCCTGGGCGGCCATCTTGTCGCTATGCCATCAGTGGAGGATCTCGCAGTGCGGTATGAAACTTTTGATTACCTCACAAGCAACGCTCGTCTGTACCGTATCCAACCTTCAGACACCCGCCTGCTGTGCCCTTCTTTGAGGACGCTCCGGGTACGCGAGTTGCACCACCGGAGCTCGATGCGGTGGGGTTTCTCGTCCAAACACGTTCACCTCGGCTGCGTCGCACGGGGACTGGTGACGCGGAAGGACAGCCTTCATTCAGGAAAGATGGACGTCATTGTGGAGATAGAGGATTTTCATAAGACATACTGCTGCCATTGTGGAGGTGAACACGGCTGTGACCAACCATCTGACGACGAAAGTAGTTTCACCGTGTCTGTGCCACCTAGGGACCGTCAGAAAGTGCGGGTCTTCAATTATGCTTCCCGTGTGGCCCGTTTATTTAAGCGGATTTAACTCACTTATTATTCTTTGACATGTTCTTAGTGCTCGTACGAGCCGAATCCTGCTTTGCGCTTCGCGCACAGTACAAAGTCGACCGCGTTGGCTCGGGTTATCGACTCGCCATTCTGTAGGTTACCCACTTTCCAAAACAATGCCTTCACTACGTCACTTCCCAACGTCCTTTAGACTTGTCGGGATGCTTTTAGTTGTGTAAAACGTTTGCATCAAGCGCAGCGAGTAAAGCACTTTGCATCAGTAAGCGCCGATAATTGAACACTAGTAACCTTTATATTTGCTGCGAGCCTAGCCACAATGCTGAATATGCAAGAGCGCCTCGTAAACAAATGGACGGCGAATGCGAGGCTGAAGGTAGTGTCTGACACAAAGCTCCGCCGATTCCGATTCACGGACGCTGATTGTTATTTGTTATTATTTGTTCCGGGAAAAGGTAGGCTGTGCCCTGCAGTATGCAAACCCATGTCCAAAACATGGTTTCTGGTGTCCATCAATCGTATATTTCATGCGGAAACGGAACTGGGGAGATTTGAGAGCTTAAAAATAGGCCCCCCCCCGCCAGGTACGTGCGTGCCGCAGGGTAATCCACAATTATATTAAGGCGCCAATTTCTTCCAAATGTGGTATGCGCCATCATGCATCAGAGGTGGTTCACATGTTTACGAAACACATTGCTTGCACAACAGCTGCTCGGCAGTGAAGCTGTACTAACGGCCAAAACTTTGAGACGCTAAGCAGGGGCACCAATGACCTTGCTGGTGCTGAAAGCAAGGGCCTGGTGCACCTGCACCAGCTTCCAGCCCGTCTGGTCCATGAGCTCCTTCATCTGCGCGATGGTGCGCTCCTTGCCGTTGAGCACCGACAGCATCTATTGCAGCGTGATAAACAACAGTGGCTGATGTACAGAAGCAGAGGCATCATTACCTGGATGTCGAGCTGGTACGACGTCAAAGCTGCGTATCCCATGTTTGGGAGGAGCGGCTTGGGCGGGACAGGACGCTCGATGCCGGGGATGTGCTTCAGGTCGCTGTCCTCGCACGCGTACGACACCAGGCTGTCGACAATGACGAGACGGGTATCCGGAGTGGCGGCGGCGCGGAGATGGCGCAGGATCTGCAGGCAGTACTTGTCCGGCCAGTCGTGTATGATGCTGCGCAGCAGAAAAACGGACGCGTTCTTGACCGGCTGTGGGGTAAAAAAATCGTGCGCTGTGGCGGTAACGTCAGTATGGCGGCCGTAACCGGAAGCCTTGCGTCACAGACCTTGCAGCTCGACTCTGCCAGAGGGGAGTGCGTCGGGAAGCTTGTCATTCCAGAACTTTGACGCAAATCAGTTTCATTGAGCACATGTTGGGTGGAATCACGTACCCCGGCCGCGTCCTTTGTGACCTGCTCGCGGTCTTGAACCACGAAACGCAAGTGCGGGCAGTTCTGAGCGAGCGCCAACGACTGTGCGCCTACTCCACCTCCGACGTCGACGATGACAGCGCCTTGCTTCAGACCATCCCAGTCGAAGCCTAGTAAGAATAATGAGAGAGATGCAGGACAGTAAATAGGTCAGATGTACTTGCCCTCCAAGATTGCGTTCGGCGGCGATGCTTGCTTGGCGCCTTCCATCGCGATTCCGAAGCGCGTCCGACGACGTTCATTCTCCTTCTTCTCCAGCCACTCCCAAACTGGAATATCGGTGTTGAACGCGATATTGAAAGCAGTGTTGTTCAGCTCCTGAGACATAGCGGTCTTGGGGTCCAAGAGAAACTCGGACAGGTGCGCCGCTGACTTCATCGGCGAATCAGCACTGCAACGGCTGTGAGTTTACTGTCGCCGCTGAGTTATGGGTGGCTTGCCAGTGCTCCACGCTAGCTGCGACGCAGTTGGTAGCGATATGCTTCGTCTCAGGGCTGGCGATATGTGTCAGCATAAATCGTACTAGAGGCAGGGCAGGCATACCTCTCAAGAATAGCCTTCACAGACTTGCCCGTGTCCATGCACGACGAGATACGGTTGTTGACGAACACGTCTGGCGCAACCTCAACGAAGATGTGATTGGTAGCTAGAAGACGGAGGACGCGAGCTGAATATGATTTGAGCAGAGTGGAACGTCGTAGTTCGTCGCCGACGAACCTAGCTTGCTCGGATCGATGTTGCTCGCTCGAGCAATCTCGTTGACGTGGGCGCCCTGAAATAGTATCGCAGTCAGCTTCGCTCGACTTCGGAATCTGCAGCTAGATAACAAACATTGGGACCTGCTTCCCTCAAAGCTTCAGCTACGTTTGCCGCTGATGCGACACCCAGAGCGGCAGGAAGCGCATGCTGCCGACAGAAATGAGAGTCGTCCACAATGAGGGCTCATTACATGTACCTGTGTCGCGATTGCCATAATACTAAGCATAGGTGATTGTACTGATTGGATGAGCTGGTAAGCCGCTGTGATGATTAGGGTGCAGGCCTTGTCCACGCCGGGGACCATGCGAGCCGCTTCCGACTCTCTGGTGATTGGAGTGTAAGGAGATGGAAATTCTTTATTGGCTGACGACAGAGAGGCCTCAATAGAAATGATAGAGTCTTGTATAATCTTCGACAGCGCTTTGAGCTCCGCTAAAGTGCTTGAAGGACTTGGGTCGCTGGTGATCATTAGGTGTGTTATATCTCTCGATAATGAGTAGCCTGCACACCCAGTAGCCATCACTTGTTCTCGAATCGAATTGAGCCTTGCAAACGGTAGCTGCAACGAGAGTAGGCAGCCTATATTGCCAAACTCTGGAGGGGAGGTGAGGGGTGAGGCTGTCCAATGTGATCTCTCGCGGTATAAAACTGGTCAAATTCAAGCCAAGGGCAACGTGGCATAGTATGTCTCCCGGTGATGCGCAGCATTGTGGGAACGGCGACCAGTGTCAGCTTCTAAGCCAGTTACTGATGCTGACTGTGTTCAACAGATAGTTTGGGCCAGGAGCACAGTCTGTCCCCGAACGCGCAAAGAAAGGGATCCTATTACTGGGGTAATAGACCGAATGATAGATTAAAGAAGGCCGACACTCGCCCAGAATCTTGTCCTCAAGTATCCAGAGCTTTGGATGTGATTGGGGTTTTCTGGGCTGTTGTGCATGCATATTGCAACCGCAGGCCGATGTGATGAGCGTGGAGGTGCTCATGGATGCGCCGCGGTATCCTCAAAGCGGTGCAGAGCAGCAGGGAAGAGCTTTTTTTTATGTAATTGCATAATTCAGAGAGACTGAGAGTTGATAATCAGCGCTGCTTGCATCGATCGTGCCTGGGCAGGCACAAGGCCGGTGGTCTTCCAATGAAGTCGGCTGCTGACTCTCAGGAAGACAACCAAACAATCAGACACTGCAACAGACTAGCCCGTTCCAGAAGATCGAAGCACAACCTTCCGACCATAATCTCACCAAGTGAACGGCGACAAAGCTGTGTGAGAGCTGACTCGGTCTCTCGTGGATACAGGAACGACGGCCATGATACGAGCCATGCTTTCGTTGGACGTGAGAGTCCGACCGTCGGAGTAACGATATGATGCCAGTTGCGTGAGCATGAGACGTCTTTGCCAAGACGGGGAGCGGAAGGTCAGAGCATGCCGCGCACGGCGACGTGTGCAGCAATGCCGACGCCACAAATGTGTGCGAACATCGGAATTCCTTCGCGGCCGTCCACAGATCCTTCTCCGCATGTCGTCCATGATATCGGTGTGGGAGACATGATGGCGATCAAAGGGCTTAGCGCCCAAAAGGCCCGCCACCAACTGCCGCAATTCCCTCCAGCACCCGTTACGCGTCATCCTCCACTCGACTCGAGCTAATGTGGCCCATGTCTGGGTTCTGCCCTGACGCAGTTGTTCGGTTGGTTTTGGCTGTTTGGGGACTGAGACGAAGTCTCAACACACGTCACTGCGGTGCAAGCCCGCTCGGAAGTAGTATGATGGGTGTCAACCCCGTGACATCCCCGCCACCATACCGCGAGCTCAAGCTCCCCACGAGCCATCACAAGGTAGCTGCAGAGCTTGAGAGAGAAATTACGTCGTGTCCAATTTGGCATCTTCTGCCCACAGATATCTGCCCAAGGCATGAGCTCCAGCCCTCGCCGGGCTCGCTCCTGCAGCTCAACTCCACCCTCTCAAGCACCTCTCTTGTCTACCAGTAGTCCGATCGTTCCTCATACCCCCCGTAACTACTACCTCACCAATGAGCGAGAAAACTGGCCCAGGCGGTATCGGCCTCATCTTTGCGCAAGCTTGCAAGGCATACTTCCAACTAACGCGACTCCACAAATTTCCTCTCGGCAATATTCTCGTCATCTGGCCTTGCAGTACATGGCAATTTTCGCCGCTGGTATCATCCGTGCAAATTGCGACTTATGAAAACAGTGTGGGGGGCTACCATGGCTGCTTACAAAGCCCAAATCTCGGCGAGCCAGCTCGTCACCCAAGTCGCGCTGTTTGTGCTAGGTGGGACCTTGGTTCACAGCGCTGCCTGCATCATTAATGACATCTGCGACATCGAGTTCGATAGGAAAGTCGGTGAGTGTGGGCGACCAATCTGCGGTTGAGTACTTGTCTACTACTATTCCAGAGCGCACTAAGAATCGGCCCCTAGCGGCTGGTTTAATCCCTGTTTCTGGAGCATGGAAACTTCTATCTGTGATGACCATCGGATGCTTTGCCTTTCTTTCTCTCGCCAACAGCTACGCGTAGGTGATCGCTTGTATGACATCTCTCTCAGTACACTCATGGAGGCACAGGGCCTTTATTGGGATATTCGGAGTCTTTCCATTCCACACCCTTTACCCTATGATGAAGCGGTGGACATGGTGGCCTCAAGCTTGGTTGGGTACGGTTCATTAATACCTTGACTTAACATGTTGCTTAAAGCCTTTCAGGTGTTGCCATGAACTGGGGCTTCCTTGTAGCATGGCTGTCAGTCAACCCCCATTACACGGAGGCGGACATAAGGCTTATGCTGGTGATGCTCATTGGCATGATCTTGTACATCATCTGTTCTATTACACTTTCTACCCTCTCTAAGCCTGACTTTCTTCTAGCTGGACCCTGGTCTATGACACCGAGTACGCATGCCAAGATCGCCGCGACAATGTGAAAGCCGGCGTTAAGTTGACCGCTTTGCTCTTTGGGAGCCATGTTCGCGAAGTCCTCGTCACGTTCTCTGTTACATTCCTGGCATGTCTGGTGCTGGGCGGCATTCTTAACGGTCAAACGGCTGTGTACTTTGTATTCTCCTGCAGAGGCGCAGCCTTGCACTTTGCCTGGCAGTTTCTCACGTGGGACATCAACGATCCTGCCGACTGCGGTGTAAAATTTAAGGTACGTGCTGCGCAACGTGCTCGAGGCTGACAAATGCTGATCCCTCGCTATGGCAGTCTAACGGGGATCTCGGCTATCTAGTCTGGGCAGGGCTGCTTCTGGATTATTTAATGAAGATGTAGAAATGTTCTTACATAGCACTTGTCTCTGTCAATGCCTACGCTATTCAAACATTAAGCTACGGTACCTCCCTGGTATGTCGGCCCGACACTATGAAGGTCGGATACCACTGTCAGCATGCCTACATGCTTTTTAACGCCAATCATACCAAACCTGCAAAAATCTAGTTCCAACCAACTAATTTGAATATTGGACTCCAGCTTTCAAGTCTGCCCCTTCGAGACAGAATGGCGCAATCGGATGGAGACCTGGCATTCAATAAATATACTATTGCACATGACTGAACATAGAACACAAATAGACACGCAATCATATAGCAGCTCAAGAAGGAAAGGGCATGTGAGAAACCCAGTGATTCAAGCCTAAGGCTGCAGTGCAACTTCAGAATCTACCTTGGTGTCAACAACTTCGCTCTGCAACAACTTATCAGAGTGATTAATGCGTAAAGCAGGCAAACCGCTTATGGAGCCCACCAGAGTACTGCCCTTGGCTGTGGAAGTGCCAAAGCTCTGATGTGCGTCAGTCTCTGCCGTTAAGAAATAGCAAAATCAGCAACTCACTCCCATTTCTTCACGTCGGGAGTGCATCTCTACTGCTAGCACACTGCTAGGTCTGTACCCAGGCAAGGGTAGAGCCTGCTTGATACCAATCTTGCTCTTCATGGTAGAACGAATGATGATGGATGTCAGTACAGTGAACTATTCTTGTCCTGCCTGGTCAGGAACCATTTTCAGCAGTGTAGAAGAAGAAAATGTATGCTAATCTAAGTAAGAATGTAGGAAACAATCGCCCCAGCGTTCATGTGAAGCACAAACATGACCAGAACGGCCACAGTTGCTGTGGCAAGGAGAGCGCCAGACTCGATGATAATCCATAAAAACGTAAGACGTTCCCTGTGGCCGCTTGCTGGGGAGGCCCAAGACGTAGTGCGCCAAATCTTCCAGACGATCAACAGTGTGGCGGAAATTTGAATGCCAAGCGAAATCGCAAAGCTGGCAACTGTCCAATGGTAGACGACGAAGACAGCTTGAGTCTTGGACAGCGCTGCAATATGACCGATGTTCGCATATCCAGCAACTAGAATTTTGGTGAACAAACAGCGCAGAAATAGACGGACGGTAATGTACTGAAAGCACCAGTGACGATCACCAGCTTTCAAGCCTACAATCAACACCCGCTCAAGACTTATGCTTAATGCACTTACGAAGAACGTCCTGATGAACTGGTTCTGACCCCATACAATATAGCATCTCCAAGCCTGAATAATGCTCAGTCGTAAGGATATGCTGCATGATGAGTATCACTCACAAGGATCGCATCACCAATAACATACTGTGCAAGATGCGTCTTAAAACAATGCATAGTTTGCTTGGCGGATCACTCACATTTGTGGTGAACAAGAAAGACGAAACAATGTACTGTGGCGAGATGGGTTCAGGAACCATACATCGGAGCCGCCTGGAGCGTCCACATGGGTTATAAATCCACCAATTAAGTCCAAAATAGTGGTGATAAAATGGGCTGTAGCGACCACGATTTGAAAAGTGGCAACAGCGATGAGAAGCCTGGGAACTATCAGCATCCAACGTGCATGTTGGATATACCACTACAGGCGCACTTTTCCTGAGTGGTTATGTCCTTGCTCAGTATCCGAATGTATGCTATGTATATAGCAATGCTATAGAGTTGTCAATGCCCTGTCGTCTAGGTGCCTGCCGGAATAACGCACTTCAGTCCTGCATAATTACCAGAAACGTTAGCGTACTATCTCCTTGCAGCTTGAGACGGACTCACCAAACAGCGGGCCTTCAACCCAGGTTCCCACGAGGAAAGCCATGGAGCTAGATATATCAAAGGACAAGACAGGGACGGACATCCTGTGACGAGTGGCAAGCCGAACACAAGCTGAAGCCTAGGCTTATTCTTATATGCAATCCTGTAGTCGTGCTGTGGTTTCCGTCAGCTTTTATGCTCGACTAACTGCTTGGAGTTGCTAAATATCGAACTTACTCCCCACAGGTACAGTGCCATAACTGCTGCGATCGCGCCTTTTGTGCGACCATGAGGTGCAAACAGCCTCTTTGTGAAAGATATTCCTAGAATGAAAACACGGCGTCTACAGTGTTAGGCATACGTGGAAAGTAATGAAGTAAAATGGAAGGCTGCAAGATGCGGTGTGTTCATTAGTAGTGATGTTAACACTTATTCGGTGTTCAGACGGCCATATAGACGACTCATAGACTGACGGTCGAAGCAGCTCAAGAATCACCATCGTTGTTGCAGCAAGCTGAAACTCCAGTATGTTGATGAAGCGTTATCGGATTCTGAGCTATCGGCGACTCGTGGGAGGGATCTGAGACCAATCGAGTCAAAGAGTACATCTCAAGTTCGAACCAACGCGCATTATACACCTTAATGATGTTGATTAATGCCTTCAAGCCAGGTCCCAACAATCCCCGAGGTGTGAGCTGAGATTTGATACTGCCAGTGGGCATCGGCATCTGGGCAAATATATACACGAAGGTCGAGAATTCAGAATTTCAGGTACGGTCTAGGTTTTGTTCGGAGTCGAGCCTGGATGCTGTGTGGTTGATGCTTTGAAAGCACTCTGTAATGCGAACTTTCTGGAACAGTAAAGCACCTAATCACTGTTATGCCCAAGCTCTCAGCACGCGGTATCAGCACTGATATATGTTGCACATGCTTCACTTTTGCTACAATTGCTAAGCATTATAGTATTCAACTACTCGTGAGTACATGTGACTGGAATGATCCTATTCAGAGAGCGTTGCTACTAGTCATAGGCTCGACTTCAAGTCCTCCATGCCACTGAACCGTATCTGTAGCTCTCCGAAGAGAGCTGTATGGGTACGCACTAAGTGGACAAGTAGTCTAACAGAATGCCCGTGAATAGAAATAGCCCCATATAATGGTTGCTCTGTAAGAAAATGGATGGTGTTAACTGCCAGTGTGGCGGGATCAGCGGAGGACATGGCCGACTAACCACAAAGACCACCAAGCTCGACTGCACGACCTCGGCATTCCAACTCAAGAGTTGCCAAAATATGTGGAGTGATACCCCGCAGCAACCAATGAGAAAGTATAGGGTACCGTTTCCGTTGAGAAGACCCGCGAGCACAGAAAGCGCGACAAAGGCAGCCCCAAAAACAGCGGTGATCCCCCAGATATGTGGGCCGAAAAGGCGTGCCGTCAATTTAATCCCCACTTTCATGTCATCGTCCCTGTTTTGAGCTCCGTACATGGTGTCCAGCATGATAATCCACCTGTTAAAGTGGCCATTAGAGCAAAGATTAATTCAACCGAAGTTCAAGTTGTACGCACGATATTGTACTCGCCGTCAAGACCTGAAGCAGAAGGATCGTTAGAGGTGTGAATTCACTGCCTGCTAGAGATGCCCATGCGACAATGCACCCCCAGCTACCGCCTACGCCTGCAGGTCATCCTCAGTTTTCTGCTTATAAAAATGTTCAGCCCGTATGACCCACCTAACCAGAATTGCGGCCACCACGTCCAATGTTTCATCTGCGGATAGAGAAAACCCAACGGCAAAGAAGATACCATGTACCAGAACCTGTGAGTTTTAAAATGAGTAGCACGTTTAAAGCTCTGAAAGGTCCGTTACTCACGCCATCCGATTGGTATAGGAAATAGCGACAAATGTTAGTGCTAGCAGGGCCAGAAATAACACAAAGGCCTCGATAACCGATACAGTGCCAGTGACGAGAGGTCGATCTCAGGTACGTTCTTGAAGGGATCCTTAGGATAACACGGTGAATATGGAGCTAAAGACTGACCAACTCGACCGTCTAGATCTCTGTCGCACATATCATTCCAAATGCAGAACGCACTGTGATAGAGGGTTGCCACGAGCATGAATATCACTGCATGCTTGAACACGATATATCTGGGGCTGTGTAAGTTGCAAGCGGCCATAGCTAACCCCCATCCTGGAGTCACCGTATTGTCAGACTTTTCTAAGTAGATGTCGAACGGGTGGACAGACCGTAAGGCCAGAAGACCAACAAGCTACCAAATGGGAATTTATGCAGGCGCGTCAAGCGTACAAGCTCATACGCTCGCCCGGCAGCGGAGGCAGCTGAATCGCCTTTGTTCTTCTCAGGATACATTGTGGTTGCGGGCATGGCAGATACTATTGAGCCTCCCGTGGAGCTGCCAGTGAGGACTGTTAAATGCGCGTGCACCTAGATGTCGGTTTGGCTTGCTGCTGTTCCTAGCCGGAGCCGTTCTTTAGAATGGCTTCGAAATACATTCTAGTAAGTGCGGCCGTAGCAGTGAGCCCGTGTCTCCCATGACGAGACTCGTGCACTGGTAATGGTCACCTTCCAGACAGTGCCTGGAACTTGAGAGCTTGAGAATGGGCTGCCGGCTGTCTGATTCAAGTTCATGTGCTTGCTGTCCAAGAGCACGGTGTTCAACGGCGTGAGAGGTCATACCAAGGCAAAAGAGCTGTCTGCTCTGAACTTGGACATGGAGGTTCCGCAAGCCGTTTACAAGCCTGTGGACATTGGAGACGAATCCCCGAGGTGCGATAATCGATCAGCGGGAGCAGGCCTGGCGAGGGCTGGAGCTCATGCCTTGGGCAAATATCTGTGAACAAAAGATGCCAAATTAGATCCAACGTCTTTACGCAATTCGAGCACAATCTCTGGGGTTTTCTAGCGATGCCCGTGATGAGATTGAACTCACGGCAGTGGCAGCAGCGGCGGCGCATCGATGTATTAACATCTATCGCCGTACTTCTGAGCAGACTCGCACCGCAGCTACGCATGCAGAGACCCTATCTCGGTCACTAAACAGCCAAAATCAATCGAACATCTGCATCAGGGCAGAACTCATACATGTGCCACATCAGCTTTCCATACCAGTTGAATTAAGGACGCCTTCCTGCACACCCATCTGTTCGCAGCCACAGATTGGAGGCAAGATTTTGACATCCAACGTAGTGTTGAACAAGGGCTGCGGTCTCGCCGTCGACAATTCCTTCGAGCGGAAGATGATGCGTGATGGATACCGGAGAGAATTACGGCGGTTGGTGGCAGGACTTGTGGGCGCCAAGGCTCTTTCCATATCGTCATCACGTCTCCCATGCCAACAGCGCGGCGCGCTAGCAATCGGATGGCTTGTCAACAAGGTTTGATGGATAAATCTGGTCTGTGGGTATCTCGATATATGTGATTAGTATACACGCATTTGTGGCGCCAACATGGGCCGCATTGCCGCTCACGTCACTATACACGAGACAAATCAAAAGATCTTTTCGGCTGAAAGAGGCACGAAAAGAGCTTAACAACATTTTCTAAAAATAGCCCAACCCTTTCAGCAGAAAAGATGTGAGAAACTTTCAGCGTAAATAGTACCAAAATGAGGAGCATTATTTTGGAAATGTTTCATAGTGCAAAAGCCATATATTTGTGATGCAAAGAGCAATGACAATATCTACACTGCTTACAGATGGACCTAGGGCATCTATTTCCACCTGTATAGGCGCAAAAGTTTCTCTTTGCATCACAAATACTGTATATGGCCTTTTCACCAAAGGTATTTCCAAAAATAGTGCTCCTTCTTTTAGTACTATTTCCACTGAAGATTTTTTGTGTCTTCTTCACTGAAAGAGTGAGGTTATTTTCAGAAAATGGTGTCGAACTCTTTTCATGCCTCTTTTAGCCAAAAAGACATCCTAATTTGTCTCGTGTATGCCCTAACGAATGTGCTGCACATGTGCATGAATGTCCGCCTGCTCCAAGCACCCCATGCTCTGAACTTCTGCTCCCCGTCTTGGCAAAAAACATTTCCTGATCAGGCGACTAGCAAATCTCGACTCTCACTGCCAAATTATCACGGCCAACAATGTTCCAAGCGCAACCTGGTTGTTGTTAACTTGTTTACCTGGTGAGATTACACTCAGAATGACGTTCTTCGATCCTGTGGGGCGAACTAAGTCAGCTACAGTGTCTAATTGTTTGCTGTCTTGCTGAGAGCCAGCTGCCGAGTCATTTGATAACTGGAGGACCACCAGCTTTGTGTCTTTCCAGGTATGATCCACGGAAGCGGCGCTGATTACCAGTCCTCAGCCTCTCTGCTCTATGCAATTACATAAACAACACCCCCCTTTACTGCTCTGCATCACTTTGCAAATTCTTCGGCGCGTTCACGCTTGCCAAATTGCTTTGCGGTTGCCATATGCATGCACGGTGGTCCAGAGGACCCCAATCATACCCAGAGCTCTGGTCACTTGGGGACGAGATTCTGGGTCAGTGCCTCGGTCTTTCTTTAATCTATCATAAGGCCTGTTACCCTAGTGATAGGGTCCTTTCTCTTGCACGTTCGGGGAAAGACTGTGCCCCAGGCCCAAACTATCTGTCGAACACACTCAGCGTCGGTATTTGAGTTTAACCAGGTCGAATGGCGCCTTTGGTACAATCAGGAAAATGTCTGAACGACTTGGTGTCGCCTGTGCATTTTGAACCTGGACCGACGTGCCTTGGGTACGTTATCTCCAAACTAGATTCCAACAACACCCAAGGTGCGAGTGCAGATTTCCGTACTGGGCATCGGCATCAGGGCGAATGTATGCACCTCAGAATTTCAGGTTTGTGCCGAAAACGTAACAGCGAATCGGACCTGGTACTATGATTGATATTGTGAAATGGACATCGAACCACCATCATCCGGCACGCGGCTTTTCCGCCTGGCTTCGGGCGATGTTTGCGAGGGCAGTTTAAAATTGCTTAGGGACTAATTCAGGCCCTCTGGAAAAGTATAACGCCCAATCACCACCATGTCCGAGCCCTCAGCACGCAGTAACAATGCTGACGTCTATTGCACATGCTTCATTTTCGCTACAATTGCGAAGCATCATATCTGACTATCTTTAGGTATGCAGTAAACCAATCCTGGAAGCCTCACTACCAGCAACAAGCTCGACTTCAAGTGTCCTATGCTACCTGATCGTGCCGTTAGGTCCTTGACTCAAATGGGTTTATTGGAGGCAAGGCACAGCCAAAAAAAGCCAGCAAGATTACGCGCTTTCATGGGAAATTATGCGCAGACGGCAGTAACAAACTTTGTATCCTAAATTGCGCTTATTGGACTTTCCCTGAAACGCACGAATACGGGGACACGCGACATGGAGACAAGCTCAAACCGTGATCTGATCATGACATGAGGTGCCCCCAAATTATGCCGTCAGATGCATGACAAACTGTAGAGCGAATCAAGGAGACCATCATTTATAAAGCGACGGTTGCGCACCCAAGGAATACTATTACCATTTGTTACTATATACCTATTACAGGCTGAGGTTGCAGCTACGTAAAAGTGTTAATTACAACAGAGATGAGAGATCATCAATCACTGGTCAGATCACAACAGCATGCCCGCTCGAGCATGCGGTGTGGCGGACACAGAAGAGGGGGTGTTAGTTTTGGAGATCGAGAGCAAACGGCATCTGCAAGACCTTTTGGGCTGGCAAGCGAGCAACTCTGTCTGTTCGCGATACAGCGTCCATCTGAGATTCCTCTCATGGCCCATCTTGCCAGTTGATACATACCCCGCTCAGTGCACATTTAGCAAACTCAAGTGGTCGTCTCTTCTGCTCGCTCCAACCATGCAAAGTTGACGGTGTCTTCTGCTGCGATCTACTCATCACCGAGGATACGGCTCATCCCGGACTGTGGCTATCTCATAGGGGGCATAAGCGTGAGCTAGCTACAACGAGGGATAGAATGTTTCAGGCTGCCTGGGCCAGTCGCTCCTGTCTCGAATATAGCTGCGTCAGGTTGTTATGACGGAGTGTAGCGCAGAATACTCACTCAATTTGCGGCCGTAGAAGGCACAATCGCCATTGCACGCGGAAGAGCGGAAAACACTGGCCTGTCGGAGTCTTCTTCAGTCGCATGTTCAATGTACCGCTGCACCGAACCGATGCTGACTCCTGTCAGCTCCTCCCGGCGTTTGGCCGACTGGACTGCCTCATGCTCGAAGCCTCTTCGATTCCGTCTCGTAGCTCTTCTGCCTTGCAGTGAATCGTCGGCGCTATCGTCTTCGGCTCTGAGTCACTCTGCTTGGCCATAGTCCAAAGGCTCGTCAGTATTCCAGAGGAAATCAGAGGGCACCCTGGAACTCGCGGAGAAGCGGAAGAAGTTGCTGAGCGTCGGAGCTGTTTTCGCTAGCGTCAATGGTGCGGTTGAGCTGGCGAAGATTTTGTGCTCAACCTTCGTCAGCTCAACCACTGCAGCGACAATGGAGGCTGTAAATAGTGTCGCCTGGTCGAGCTTTCAAGTATTGCCCTTGTCATTCGAGCTTATGGAATTGTCACCGTGTACTCAGTAAGGGCACTTGCGTAGGAGCCCTGTCGGCACGGGCCAAGATCAGGACCTCTGTGAAGAGATGCATTCAAATGCTTACCTCGTACACAAGACGATTTGCATGAATTAGGAGCTGTAGGGAATTTATGCCTAGAAGCGTACTTGCAGTTCCGATGTCAGACAGAGTCGTTGTCGAGTCGCATAATATCACAGCTTACCAAAAATAAAGGGCGCCTAGCACGGTATTTCTTGGGTTGCGTCGCATATGGTGAGTAAATGAGGGCAAAATGCAGGCTGTCTCTGAGCAGCACAGCAGAAATAAACAAAGTGATCCTGAACATCCGAAGAGCTGCGAAATTTCTCACTTTACGAGAATGACTGAGGTGTGTACGAAGTTAAGCTGGACGTAGTTCGGTAAGATTAACTATATAGCTGATGAAGGTAATTGCTTACGATATTTGTTCTCAGATAGGATTGTCCCAAGTGCTGCGAGTACAACCGCAGAGAACACACACCTCGTCCTCGAGCCCTGCCAGAGTGTGTACACACGCAGAGCGAAGAGTTCTAGGCAGAGATTCAGCCCAATTTAACTGCGGATATGATTGGCACTCACCCAAAACCAGGATGTTAACCAACAGCTATACAAGTAATTCCAAAGTGTAGTCCGGTCTACACTTTGTAGCAAGTGCAGCAGGTTCATAATAAAGATCTTAAAAATGAAAAAGCTAGAAAACGTAATGTACATCCGTAGAGCGATGCAATTGGATCAGCCTCTCCAGGCCTCTAGGTGTCAATGTACTCACGCTAGCTTCGTTTATTGAGCAGCATAACCTGCAGAAGTGTGCCTAGGACCATGAGCCACTGGATGGTCAGTAACAGCAGTGAAGTGACCATGAACTTCCTTCTCCATATTACTAAAATCTCCTGGTCGAGCGTTATGACAGTTTCGTAGGCTACGAGACTGACAATGAAAATTATTTAGCAGACTGCCATCAAGGATTACCAATGAGCTCGACACCAACGCGGCCTACGATTACCTCCACAATCAGATCAGACTGTAGCGAGAGCGGAACGATGTCAATCGCCCGAGGCAGGTTGCATGGGTGGTACGAGCAAGTGCCCCGAACCATTTGAAGGGGAAATAGACAAGCTGAGCAGGCTGTGCGGCGAATATCTGCTCGTTCTGCAGCAGGTCACAGCACAATTAAAGTCTTCGCAGCTAGCGTTTGGCCCCAGCCTTCAATGTGTCTTCGCCTGCGAGTCCGAACCCGCCTCACCATTCTAGCACCATACCATCACGATCCAGTAAACCTGCTAGAACTAATGCAGACGCACCAGATGAGATGTCTCATCTCCAAGGTACACATGCAGCCAGCATTCCCCGACAGATCTGCGGTGTACTCGTAATTAGAGCAAGACTAGGATGGATACCGCGCGCCAGACCACTGCACTCGCCCGCCTGGTAGTGTCCGCTCATCTACTACCAGCGTCGCAGCGTGCAGTGACAATGGGTGCAGGGTTATATACGTACACGTCAAATGCTCACATTTGTGGCGTCTACGGCTGTCTCTCTTCAGCCACCATCTCCATCCACCCACGCATCACCTCCATCGTCGCCAAGCTGGACGCTCTGCACTGCTGTTGAGTTGATAGGTTCTTCCGTTTGCGCGCTTTGTCCTTTGCGCGTGCGCGCCGCGCAGCCTTTTCACGGCTCCCTCTGGCACTTACCAACCCCGCATGGATAGCTAGCCAGCCTTGATGACGGTGACACTCTTGCTTCGACATCTCTACAACCCCAGGGCCCAGCAGCGCTCGACAGTGCTCGCCAAGGTGCTGTAGGATGTCCAAAGTCTCCGAACAAAAACAGGACGTCAATAGACAAAGACGTGATTATCCCGCTTGTAACGACGGCCTCGGCTGGACATAGGTGGTGGTAGGCGAGGAGAAGGGACTGGAGAGCAGTTAAGAGCGGGTTGTCTAGAGGACATAGGTGCGCATGCTACTTAAAGTCATGCACGCTCTGTTACTGATGTTACCCGGAGGCAGAGCCTATCGATACGCGCACAGCTTGACCTGAATAACTTTGTTTCATCTGCACGACCAGATTGTTCCGTATTTGCTCCGCACCAATCAGGCTGCCTACTTCCTATGGAGACGACCATGCGCTCCAAGACCTTATATCCCAGTTCCATAGGCGACGAACATCTCGGCGCACGGCCATACAGATCCACCCACCATGACCGGCGCACTCTCCAAGCTCTTCATCTTACGCCCAGTGCATCTCAGCAAATGCCAACACAAGCTGACCTTCGATGACCATGCATCTCTGCCGCACCTGTTCATCTTCATCTGGTCCTTCGTTGGCATCCCCGCATCGAAGAGTTCATTTCTATGTCAGCGTACGAGGCTGCCCGATGCGGGTCGTCAGACACACCGTGTTGATGTCGGTCTCCTCGCTATTGCGCTGTCGTGCAAGCGCGTGCATACAATCCGCTCCCCGTGGTCCTTTGGGTACCACATTGCCAGTGGCAAGGTGCGCCCACTGACGCCTCGTACTCCAGCCTCATCGCCTTTATCAACATTCGAAGCGACAGGCTGAACAGCGACGCTTCGTCGACCCGCATCGCGAGTCTCACAAGCTGCGCCGAGACAGCTCCATGTTGACAACGCTTTCTGGACATTTGTTGCCATGTTTGCGTTGGTATGGCTCCAGCATTACCAGGGCAGTCCGCGCACCTGCCGCCGCAATGATCACCAGTGATTCACCCGCTTGAAGATCGGGATATGGTTTGCTCGCTGCCGGCTTTTCTCCTCGAGTTGCTTCAATGCGCACAAAGACGGCACGAGCACGATCACATTCGATAGCACACTTCGTGCACTCGGGGTCTTGTCCGAGAGTGGGGCATGCCGCGGCACGCATCCGCGCGCTCGACAAGTGTGTACCCTCACTGGCCTGCCCCTCTGCCTCTCCGCAACGGCGGCGTGCACGACTACGGGATCTTCTGCCTGTTTGTCGTGCATGGCGGGGTGTTTTACGTCAGTTCGCCCTCCCATCATGATCTATCAGCCTCGACACTTTTGGAGCGCAAGTTCTGGCCGGCAAGAGGGAAAGTGTGGCATCATGACCTCGACTGAGGGCCAGTCGCGTGGAGGTACTTGTGCCTGCCACCATAAATTGTGACAGTTGACTTGTAAGCGGTCCGTAATATGCTCTGTCGCCTTGAGCACAACAATATATCACAGATGAGCTTTTTTGGAGACCTGGGGCCGGGCTCCTGCATGTTTGTTGTCGACAACTAAAGGCTGCTTCTCATGGCAGACTTCCGGCTATTACCTTCTGCTAGCAAAAGTTGGACACTGACTAGTCGCTATTCGGCTCAGACCAAACAGAGGGCCGCATATGCTTTAATTCTGGCCGCATTCGAGAGTTCGCTAGTCGCAGAGCGCCAGCTCTGCTGCGAGAAGCGCGGAAGACAGCTGACGAGCACTCGCCTTTGCTCCGCAGTGGTGTTCCTGCGCCGAACGCAGCCTCTACCACGTTAGACCATCCTGGGCCGCTCCTCTGTTAGGAAGAGAGGGGATTATATTGACACAAGTTTGGCCCACTATCGTCACGTCTGCCTTGATGAGAGTTGTCAGCCGCTTCTATTTACTTTTGGCTTGGTCATGGCATTCTTGTTTGCTTTGCTGATTGAATGTGCAGATTTAAGGGATGAAATGAAGGAGCCATGGCGAACGAAAGAATTGGCAGCCAGACACTTGCAGGACTTTAGAACGACGAGATACGATGTCGTGCCATTCACAGTGATAAATACATACTATATTTTCTACAGAGATTGCAGACAGCAGAGGAAAGATCGGAATGTGTGTTAAATGTGGGAATTGAAACACAATAACTTAAGACGTGGCTATCAGTGCCTCAACGTCGGTGTTGAACGGCACAGCAGTCGATAAATACCGGCGGCTACGGATTCATGGTACGACCGTCTATGAAAATCTGCTTAAATCGCGGCTATATCAGATTTTATTAATGGAGCGTAGAGCCGAATGCTTACCTAATCTGCATCCATGGAAGGTTCACTCATCAATGAGCACGGGAGAGCAGATGACCCAGCGTCGCATTCTTCACTTGCACGGCTAGTGTACTGCAGCACAGGAACGATACCGGCTCCTGTCGGCTCCTTCCAATGTGTAGTTGATGACCCGCATGCCGCTCGAGATCTTCTCCAAGTCTGTCTTGCAAATCGTCTGCTTCACGGTGACCGTCATCACCATCTTCGTCAGCTTCTCCCGGCTGATCATTGCTCAGAGGCTCTCCAATGTTTCCGAGAAAATCGGAGGGCACTCGAAAGCTCACAGAGAAGCG
The DNA here is from genome assembly GCF_000300595.1 of Phanerochaete carnosa HHB-10118-sp. Taxonomy (NCBI): domain Eukaryota; kingdom Fungi; phylum Basidiomycota; class Agaricomycetes; order Polyporales; family Phanerochaetaceae; genus Phanerochaete; species Phanerochaete carnosa. Next base: position 618,891 of record NW_006767628.1, read on the forward strand.
CAAAAAGTGTTGTGCATTGGAGTTATTGCCACTAACCTCAGTGGTGTGGTTGAGCTGGCGGAGGTTGAGGATAAAGTGCTGCACCAGTAAAGGAGGCTGTTGGGCATCGACACCTAATCAGTAACTGCCTCCGACATCTGGCTTACGGACCTATTACCATGTATTCGATGAAAGCGGCGGCATAGGAGCCCTGTTGGCGCAAAATCAGAACCTTTCCGGAACGATGCATTCAGACAAATACTTCATCCGTGAGATAAGTTGAGTACGTCAGGAGCTGTAGGATGCTTAGCACGAGAAGTGCGTTATGATCTCATATATTAGGCAGGGTTGCTGTAAAGTTGCGTGATGTTATAGCTCACAGAAAATAGAGAGTGCCTAATTGGTATCCCGTGAGTTGCATTGCATATGAGCAAGTAGAAAAGAGTGAAATGAAATACATACCGTCTCTGAGCAGCACGCTGGAAATAGACAACGTGAACTTAAGTTGTCGCATTGCCCGCCAGTGCGCAAATGACTTGACCCATGTCACTACAAAGACGACGATGTCAGAGGCAACTGCACTGCCTCTCGAAAGAACTTGAAGGATCACTGCAAGGATGTTCATAATGCGGTAAGAATAGGAAGTGAAGTGCAGCAAACATACATCTGGACAATACAGGCAACATCAAAATTAGCGGTTGCCATAGTAGGCCAGAACATACTCCGTGTTAAGATTCTGCGGTATGTTGACGAACTCGAGACATCCAACGAACTCTGGATTCTTGACGAAAACAGATGAGGTGCGTACCAGGAATAACTAGATGTAGGTCAGCAAGAGTTGGGCACATAGCTGATGGCTCACAATATTTGTTCCAACTGGAACCATCCCAAGCACGAGGACAGCTGCAGGAAAGGTATGTTTCATTCTCGAGCCTTGCCAGAGTGCGTATACATGCAGGGTGGAGAATGCTATGCAGATAATTAGTCTATTTTTGTGTGATTCGGCAGTGAATGTGCTTGGTGCTCACCCAAAATCAGGACCGTGACCGCCAAGTACACAAGTGTTATCAGTGTGTAACTTGGCTTACACCTTGTATCAGGTACAGTAGTTAATGAGAGCCCGAGAGCGTGGCGGAAAAAATGACACCCCTGTAAAGAGATACCATAAGCATCTGGAAACACTAGATTTGTTAATTAGTACCTTTCCTTGTCTTTTTGCAAGCTTTCTCACTAATTTTTGTTTTTTAGTTACTAATTGAAAGCTAGCTGCCTTTTTCTACACTAATAGCTTACTATTTGGCTACATATATACTAATAATTAACTAACTGACTGTTTGTATACTAACCATTAACTGACTGACTATTTTTATACTAGTCACCTACTAACTGACTTTTTTATACTAGTTATTGACTAACTGACTATTTGAATACTATATAGACACTGTGTAACTAATTGTAAGCTTTGTAATTTTTTTTGAATGCTAGTTATCTAACTCACTGAAAGACCACTATTCTGTTACTATAGCATTGATGTTTTTCTTTGTGCATGCCTTGTTAAACTTCTTCAGTGTCTAATAATGTTATATAAGTACTCATAACTATAACAAACATCACAAGCTACAGAACATTCATTTTGTGTCTGATTTCCCTTTTGAATTAGTTAACAAGTATACAGTGGGTCTTTTGCAGAGAGCATGTGACATTAAAACATCTCCCATGTGACTTGTGACCTAAGGCCTAATAAAAAAACTGTTGCTGTCAGGTGGTGGCACTGCAGGTGCAACTTGCACAGAAACTAGCAGCCAACTAACTGTGATGTGTAATATAGAGCCAGATAAAAAAACATGTCCAGTGGTGTGTGATGCATAACATTGCTACCATACATTCTTTTACAGTAACTGCAGCATACTATGTTTTGATATAAGTCCTTCAAATGTTTGTTGGAAGAATTGGCCTGGCAATAGCCAACAGTTACAAGTTTAATATTTCACCTTTATTACAGGTCACAAAGAAGTTTATTTGGTTGTGACACTTGAGGTTTGCCATTATGGGAAGCTATGCTCTTTCACAATTGCAGCATTTTGTAGCACTGCTAAGCATAATAGATTGCCGAAAAGCTATTTAAATATATATAAAAAAGGCAAATTTCAAATGGCCACATTAGTTTGCATTCAACACACACTGTTAACTTTTTCACAGTGTTCATGCAGTATCCATGGCCAAGCCTGTCTGAAATACTAGTAGGCTCTCTATTGACAGTCTCACCATTCTTTAGTGTGAGCTTAGTAGCAGAGGGTTAGCACATATTATCACAGACATGAAAAATATCACAGGTTACAGAGCTTTCATTCACTCATCCAAATCAGTGTATAATCATAGAACTATTTGGTATAACTATAAAACTACAATAAAGGTAAATGAGTATTGCAAACACTTTGAACCTAAGAACCATTACCTAAAACTGGTATATGGCCCTTCATTAAGAAATCCTTACTAGAGGCTAGTTTCCAGAATGTAAAGTCTGTATCTCAGCCATTTCTCTGTAGAACTGTATCAATATGAACTGATTAAAGTTGCTTAAGGCTGTATATTATATTCTTGCATTATAGTTATCATAACCTGAAGTTCTTTGTGCACTGTGAGACTCTGCTCTTAAACCTTCCACTTGTTGGCAAATTATCTTTTTACACTATTCAACAGAACTATCTAAGTTCCCCATAAGAGGGCAACTTGTAATCACTTCTGAGGATGCTTAGTCACATTGTAAGTACATGCTTTTTATACTGTTTCACCCATTGCCACATTGTTTATTCACCAGTTCAAGTGGTTGTGAGCTTGTTTGAATATTCTATTCTATTTTGCAAGATTTATCAAATATACTAAGCTTTAAGTTAAGCCTTTAACTCTAAGATGCTACCTTTACCTACTACAACCTGCCAAAGGAATTGAACTCTTCTTGGAGATATGGTAAGCCACAGGTAGAATACAATACAATACAGATTGGCTTTAGCTATACCAGCAGATTATAACTGAATCTAGTAGAGCAAGCACTATAGTATAACAAAAGCTAACAGTGCATTTAGACATTAAAGTATAAGTGCAACTTTGAGTATTGTTGTAAGTTCTTAGAAAATGCATATGAGAATATTCAAACACAGTATTAATGTTGGTCAGATGGCTCAGTGGTTAAAGTGTGGTTGGCTCCTCAGTGAGGTTGAGGGTTCAATTCCAGTGAAAACCCCGTCCGCCCGAAGCGACCGAGGACTGTCCGAGTCTATCGAAGATTAACTATTCTACCCCCAGCGACCTCAGAGAAATTAGCAGACGCCGGAGAAGCCCCGACGTCCGCGTCCGTCAGTTGCGTCTGTGGCCCATCAATGTTACCGTGGTCTTTGATGCGTCCATAAATGCCTCTCCAACGTGTTCAAACGCCACCGACTCTTTCCAGATCCAAATCCGAGTCTGAATGCGAGGGCTTTACACCAATGACTTCAATGTCCCGACACCGCCGACCGATGCCGCCAAACCGAAGTGGAAGTGCCCTATCCCACTTATATAAGGGCACACGTCTGACGATAGCACCGCGCCGCTCTCTTTCTGCTGCCCCCACCATGCCACCCGTCGTGCCCCGCATCCCTGTGGTCCCCATCCCGCTATCCAATCTGGCAAGAGGTGAGTATATGCGCATATACCAACACTGAAAGGCTGTATTGACATCAACTCATGCCTCTCGACCCTGCGTTGTACTCGACATCACAGGGACAGTCGAGCCAGTCGACATGCTGCCGCAAATATCCGGGGCGGGCTCAAGGTGCGTCTACGCTCGCTTTTTTGATAGCTGTGTCGTGCTCACGACAGCAATCAACAGACAAGTCCATTTCTGTTCATCATGTATATGTGCTCAGGACATGCTGGACCCTTATACCGCGCGATGGACGGCGGGTGGTCGCGGATGTCTTGCTTCTGGCGCTCGACCGACCGCATAACAATCCACGGTAGGCCGAGGAGGAACCCCGGAACACAGGAGGATCAGTAGGTGTAGAGTACAATGGACCTAGATTGTACCGAGCACATTTGTACATGTATGGGTAGCACAAAATATAATATCAATTTTACTCGAATTAAGCGCAAAGAATTGAGGGTGCGGCTCATGGAATTGCTCAAACCTGCCCGGTACTGTCCGGATCTACCCACAGTCAACCCATGTTTGTGCGGACACATTCTGATGGATTGGATAGACCTTAGGTCCCTTACTACAACACTCCACCATCCAGGTCGATCCCACGCTACCAACCAACTACAGGTCGACTCAGGTCGACCCAGATAGCGCCAGACGGACGAGGTTCTCACTGGGGTTCAATTTCCACCAAGGCCATTTGCAATAAATGGGTTCATTAAATGAATTGTGTGTTGGTGAGTGTTTAGAATGTGAAATTAGTTCTCTAAATGTTTTATTTTTGTTTTTGTTTACTATTTATTGCATTATATAACAGTATAGTAGGCTAGTTAATTAGATCAATAGTTGATTAGTGGATTAGAGAGCTGTTAGAGGTGACTAGTATGCAATTAGTGAGCAATTAGTAAGAAATTAGGTGTGGGACCAAGTATATTAGTGCTAGGACTACTAATTGACTACTACCCATACTAATTAGCATGATTAGTACTAATTAGTAATTTAGGCTTTTAGAGATGAGGTCAGCCTATTTTTATCATCAAGCATAGGCATGCTCACACCAAATAGATTTATCATCAGGCAGTACAATTGCCAGAATGGGGCCCAGGATCATGAGCCACCGTGTGATTAGCAGCAGCAGCGATGCGGCTGTGAACTTCCTTCTCCACACTGCCACAATCTCTTGGTCAAGTGTTATTAAAAAATCATAGACTACAAGGCCTAAGAATAACAATCTTTCAGCAGATTATCACTGAGGAATAGCGATCATGATGAGGCAACGTACACAGTAGTGAATAAGTGACATAGTTTAATGTTAGGCTGGATACATAGCTTGTGCGTCAGAGTATGTGTGCGGCTTCGGGGGAGAGAGCGTGTACTTTTCTTGTACCTCCTGCCTTGTGTCTTTGTTTGACTGAGCCATGTCGCCTGTGATGTGAGAAGATACTGGCTGGTGAACTCACATCATGCTATATACCTTATGGCATATGCAGTGCTGTGGTGCACTTCACTGCCAATCACCCAATGCTGGTCAGCGTATAGAAAGTACTTTTAATGGAAGCAGGCATTTCAAGCTATCGGAGAGACAGATGGATATGCTAAACATCGTAGATAGACTAGCCGTGGACACAGTGATATCAAAGAGGCGGTGCATGTCACAGTAAGACTTTGATAAAGACAGGATATACATCGTCAAACTCAGGGCTTGGAGATAACAGACATTTGACACGGATCAAGAGATGTGCATGGTCAAGAAAATGCAGAGACCTCACGGACGTAAACTTTGTAGCGTCTGTGGAACAGCATCACGTGGCTGTAAATGAGCACCAGCACGACATAGCTACTGGACCTAGGCCTCGTCCCCTCACATGCTCACAGAACTACAGAGTCGAATGTCATTGTCCTCCTCCGCAATGATGCTGTGCGCTACAGGAGCCAACCTCCCTCCCGAGATGCTCTCCCGCATTCTCTACTACCTCACTCCTCCTAGCGCATGCAAGGATTGCGCGAGCCACTCATTCGAGCTCTCGCGGAAAGAATATGTGTGCTTGAAGAGTGGACTTGCTGCACCCAGCCTTGTATGCAAGCACTGGTCGGAGGCGATCAGGCCTCTCCTCTTCTCAAGACTCGATTTGCATAGCGCAGAAGACGTACGTATGTTACAGAACGTCATTGATGGTCCCTGATTCCAGACGTCATCTCTATCGGGTGCAATTTAGCTTGTGAATATACATGAGGAGGCTGCTCCGACGAAGCCTACATGGCTCCATCATGTCCATTGGCTGACATCTTGACTTCGAGAAACACTGTTCCACTGTTACGTCAAGAGCCCTACAGATGGTTCTCATTCGATGATCAGCCACCGAGATGTGTTCCGTTCATTGCCCAGGGTGCCCCCACCCTCCAGCCTGCGACTCACCACCCTTGTGCTCAGAGAACTACAATTTGCGAGTGCGATGGAGCTCGCGCTGCTCGTTGACAGCTTCCCATCCCTCCAGCTTCTTGTTTGCGACCAACTGACCTTCCTTGACCCGTCACCTGTTGTCCAGTCCCGCAGGAGTCTGTGAAGACTTTTGTCACCTCGCTTCGAATGCCAAGTATTGCAATGCGACTCGGAGGAAATACCGCTTTCTGCAAAAGCCGCACTTGCCTCTGACGTCCTCTCGATTGCCACCTGCGTCGGCCTCAACGTCAACACATGGGACGCCGTTCTTCATGCACTACTCGCTTTGGCACCTGGAACATTTCAAGCTGTATGCGTAAAAATCCTGCAACCCGAGGACAAATCGCTCAGTATGTCTTCTAATCAGTTCAGAGACTGGATCTTGTGCTAAATGTCCCCTATCAGAGGAGGCACACATTATTCTTAGACCAAGCAAGAACGCCATAGTCTCGTTTCGTGGCAGTTATATCTGCGCCAGAATTGGGATATGCCAGGCGAGTGCAGCCAAGGTATTGAGCCTCCATCCGCATTCATCGACTGTATCGATCTCTGGCTTTCACTCCCTGAAGCCCAGGCCGATGAATTCCCTTGTTTTGACGCCTTCCAGACAATTGTCGATGCTCCACTCTTTGACTGTCTTTGTTTTCAGAGTGATACATTGGATAGCCCGCCGTGCAAGACCTTGAAAACGATCCTGTGCTCCGTCTTGCAGGGGACACAGTTGGACTGGGCTCTCAAGTCACACAAACTCAACTTCGCATTTCCTGGTTCCCAGGGTTACCGTGTCCTCAGCAGTTAAGACATTCTATCCCTGCAAGTGAGCTCGGAATACACTATCGACAACATCTTGATCACTCTCGATGCCGCTGAACAAGCCGAGTGGATTATTCGTAATGTTCATGGAAAGGGCGAAAAATACCTGGAGGAGCTTGTAGCCGTGCGCGCGAGCGGGCCATCGACAGGCACGAGTTCTGGGACAGTGACTGGGCCATCTGCTCCAAAGGAAGCCTAGAGCAAAGCGGCTGAGCGGTTCGAGGTGTGTTTATGGTCTGTGCTCATCTCTCTGCAGGCAGCTGATCAGTGTTTTATAGCTGCCAACATCGTCAAGGCGCAGTGTTTGAGAGGATCAAGGATAGGATATGGCTGGTGGGCAAAGCAGGGCAGAGACGCCGGTGGTGCAGAGGTGGTGGCTAGGACGTTGGCACATGTAGGGAATCTGTTACTGGGACAGAACTGCTTCACAGTGATGTCTCTCAGAAAGTCAGGTTGTATCTACCTTTGTAATACGAGGACATGTGTACAGTATGGGTAACAGCATTCCATAGAGCTAACGAGATTTTCGGCCCATTGGCAGAGTTATTGGATGAACTTCGAAGTACAATGACAATAAGAACTAGACAAACTGAGCGTGTGCAACAGCGATCAGGAAGTGCAAATGAACTGAATGTCTACATGATAAAATATTGTGGAACCAGCGATGGACAACAGGGCAGCGACGTCAAGACTAGGAGCCCGCATTCCAGACCATTGATACATTTCACTGTACCGTCGGCACAAACACAAGTTCGCACTTCTTGGCAGCCTAATACGGTACCTGCCACATTTCTGTCAACACTTCATCTTTGCTCATCAACGTACGAATGGGCACATACATGTCAGAACTGGACGACTACATGTACGGACCATATGGGGATACATCACACGATCACCATTATCTTGTAGTAATACAATAGACATTATTTATTTGTGCCTAGTCCAAGATTATTATTGATCTTTATTTTGATGCTGATAAGATCCAAGCTGATATATTCACCTGAATTAGTAAGATCGGCAAGAAGCGCAAAAATAGGCCGTCTTAGATTATGTTGACATTTTCAACGTTGAGCAAGCATGGTGAAAAGCTCACAGAACAGCGTGGGGCATGGTATGCCAACGCGTCTATAATCATGTTCAGAGACAAGCTGTGTCGGCGCCAGAGAGTGCAAAGCTCAAGCGCCACAAAGTCCTCACATAAGCGCCAGTAGACCTTTTCCATGACCACGACTCTAGTTTTACACTAAATTTTTGGCGTGCTTGACTTCTACACAGCTTTGCCTTAAGTTTAGCTTGGAATGCTCCAGATCGCTAAATGGCGTTCGAATCTGGCTTCTCGCCGGGCGGAGAGCACGCAACGCAACACGAATCGTCGAGAAGAAGAGGAGGAGCTGCACTATAAATCGATCTTCGGATGTTGGAGATGGCTAGGTGATTATAGTAAGTTTTGATGTTTCTCTAGGTTAGTTCAGTTTACTTAGAAGAATACGTCGTGAAGACACGCTCAACTACGCCTTTCCCATCGACCGCGCTCCGCCGGAGGTCCTGGCTGAAATCTTCCACTGGTACATCCTCATGGCATACATCGACGGCCCCAAGACTGACTTCCCCCATCCAAAACCATACTGCTGGCTGGTGGTCAGGCACATCTGTCGCAGCTGGCGAAAGATTGCGCTCGAATACCCGGTGCTGTCAAGTTATATTTGTATCACTTCGCTGAGATGTGTTCAAGACATGCTGCACAAATCTGGAGATGCCCCGCTATATATATACGAGCCCATACACCCCGGGCCTCCAGAGCATAAAGCAGCACGCAGACTTGTGCTGGACCACATGCGACGCATCGTCTCGGCACAACTCCTGCTCCCCGGTTGTATCCCCGATCCCATCCCACCATCGCTTCCTACCACAACAATGCAAAGAGAAGTTAAATCAATCGCTCGTTCTCTTACTATCTACCAGTGGACTATCCCGGCTGACGAGCGCCCAGCCTTCTCGCATTACGATTTCCCTCATCTCGAGGATTTCTCGTGCTTGATTAGCAATCTCATACTATTCAGCAGAATGTTAGGCTCAAGCTTGCGTCGACTGGAGCTCTACAGATGCACTCCGTCGTCATGTCATGATCACCTCCTAGGCTTGCTCGGCCGGCTGACACAGCTAGAAGAACTGGTGCTGAGGCACGCATTCTTTGATGACGCATTACCCACGGGTGGCACTAGCGCTGCTGCAACCCGACCCCTTGTCCCTGTATCACTCCCACGGCTACGCATCCTCATGGTCCGAGACGAAGGTCCCCATGTACTGGTCGTTGTTCTCGGTCACCTCATTTATCCAGCCTCCACGTCGGTGTTCCTTCGTTTTTCAAATGTGCCGGGTACCTTTGACGTGCGAACGGCGGAAACACTTCTCTCACATTTCAGAAGCTCGAACAACATGCTATACGCCATCCCTCATCCCCAATCTGTCTTCATATCCAGACGACGCACCACTGAGCTGGAGCTCCACTTCTGGCAAGACCACCTTAGTATTCACGAGCTCCGAGAGGAACAGAAGACTGGGCGGTCGCCATCCTTCAGCTTTTGCTGCCCAAATGCCGATGAGGCTTTTCTTGCCGCGTTTTTGATGCTAGCTCCTCTGAGCAACGTCAAGACCGCCTTGCTCGTAGAACCTGTTGTCTCAGGGACCTTACCTTGGGGCAACATCTTGCTTTCGCTATCTGCCGTAGAGGAGCTGGGTTTCGAATATGAAACCTTCCCCAATCTCGGCGTAAACACAGTCCCAGACTCCCAAGTCGCCTCTGGAGACAAGACCGAGCCCGCGTTGCCTTTCAGTCTGAAGAGCGTACACGCATGGGAGCGCCACCATCTACATTCGGTGCTGCCTCCTGCAGAGTTGCATTCGCTTTCGATGCTTCATCATGCAGTGCGAACGCTTATGACTCGCAGCCAGCCAGCGTCTTCAAGGTTCGGATCGGTGCAGGACGTAGCGATACAACGCCATACCCTCGACTTCCACGAGCACGACGATGGAGTTTGTCGGTGTGAAGATCGCATCTTCTTTAACACTCACCCGGAGGCCTGGCATGCGTATTTGACATCAGAAATATCTAGGGACCCTAACCCACCTCAGTCCAAATCTTGGTTCGCTTCTTTTGCTGCTCGTATACACAGATCTATAGTACCTACCTGTATCATAGACTAGATATCGAATATCTCCCATTTGTGTTTGTGTATCTGTCGAGTAGAATTCGAGCCCAGCCTAGATGGTCGTCGTGCGGGCCCGAAGTTGCGGCAGACCATGCATTATTTCGCGCCGGATGCCAGGCGCGCGCCTGAAATCTCGCTCTTTCGAACCACTACCACCATTGACTCAGTGCCTGCCTGGTCATAGGCCTATCACGTATGAGCTTCGATCTCTCTGGACTATGGAGGTTGTGGAAGCGTGATAAGCAGAGAGTATCACGCGAGAAATCAAGTGAGGCAGGTCACTGTGCAACCAGCGACGAACCAAACTATGATCTTATGTTCGGCTCGCTGAGAGCGACCGGAGGCCTAGGTAAGTAGGAATAGCTCTCTCATGTAGAACGTGCTCACAGGTATAAAAAGATAGACCCTCTCGATTCCGGATGCAGGATCTACCACCCGAACTGCTGGCGGAAGTCTTCTACTGCTACATCTCGCTGATTGAACATGCCCGCGGACACGCCGAACGCCCTCCCACACCGTACGCATGGCTCGTCATCAGGCATGTTTGTCGGGCATGGCGAGTGGTCGCGCTCGTTTATCCCCGGCTGTCCTGTCGCATTCATGTCTCTACACCCGAGTGTGTGCAGGATATGCTGGATCGGTCTGGAACGACGCCGCTGTTCATTGATGATGTCTCGGATCGCAAGACAGTATCTCGCATCGAAGCGCAGTGTCGAGTGTTCGCCCATCTCGACCGAATCGTATGGGCGCAGACGTCGCTGTACTGTACTACCCCGATGCCATGCACCCAGCGCCCTATAGTATCCATGCTAGAGACCATCTTCATTAAGCCCAGGATGCCCGGATTCTCGTCCCCATTGTTTCCGGGATACACCTTTCCTCACCTACAGAACTTTACCAGTCACTGGATGGACCTGCGTTCATTCTACAAACTTCTTCCGTCCGGGTTGCGCCGCCTCGCCATTGTGCGCGGATTGCCTGACACCGACACCTCTTTGGATGACTTCATCGCGCTCCTCAGCAACCTGCCTCAACTCGAAGAGCTCAGAGTACGAGACCTATTCTATGCTCCTGACCCACTGGCACCCGAGGATGTGCACATGCTGCTACCATTTTGCCAAACCGCCACGCTAAAGTGCTTGACTTCGCTCCACATAACCGATCAACTCTGTGAGAACGGCTCGCGGCTTCTCCACAGACTCGTTCATCCTGCATCCGCCAACGTCCGGCTAGATTTCGCGCACGTCTCCGAGAGCGTTCCATGCGTTCTTTCTCCAGCAATCCTCCTTACCAAATTTCACGCGAGCGACTGCAGCCCGCCACAATCACTGTCAATCTCTTCTTCGAATGACGAGGCCATCAATGTCTGCCTCTGGACGGAGCGCCTCTCGTCCGAAGAACTACGCGCAAAGCAAGAGAATGGCGACGATGCGTGCTTCGTCTTCAAGACGTGTGGCTCGCCCAGGCGTTTTGTCGCAGAGTTCGTACAAGGCCTCCCGCTGTCGCACGTCCGTTCTGCATATCTCTTCGAGCCTGATTCCCCGAGTGTGCTCCAATGGTGCGAGCTGTTCTCTCTCCTAGCATCCGTCGAGGAGCTCTGCATAGAGTGTGGGGTGTGGAATGACGCGGAGGCCGACCCTTCGAGATGCACGGAGGCTTCCTCACTGGACGATTTCCACTCGTTATTCCCCTCTCTTGTCGTCGCAAAGCTTCATCACCTGCCCAAATCATCCCAGCCCTGGCATGTGTACGACCGCAACACCGGTGATTTGCGCACCGTGGCCCTCCTCCTGCAGGCCCAGCAAGGACGCGAGGGGTGCTCAATTTTTGTGGAAGGCGAGCTGATAATGACGTCGTCGGCCTCTGCAAGTTCCGACGAGGATGCCTTCTCGTGCTGGGCCGACGACTTCCGACTTCCGGTTGACGGAGATCAATAAGTTATACGTGACCCATTCTACTCTTGTTCCTGTATAGCATTCTCTACATCTTGGTTGTCGTCTCAAGGAGCCAGTCTTCGCTATTCTCTCTGACCAGGCTCTTGGTCGTCCTTGTCATAGTTCCAGGCTAATAGTTGCTCTAGAGTATCCATATTATATATGTCACGTATGCTTCTTTCCTACAACTCATGCCTAATACCACAACTACTACTTTCTTTGTTCGTCTAGAAGGACAAATTTATATGATCACACGAACCTTTTGGCTTGCACCAAGCCTGGCAGCTTCCTGCAGTAGTTGCCGCAAAATCACCACGGCTGATCGATGTCGAACGCGTCAAATATTGAAGCACTCAAGCCGGCCGGCGCGCCGGCTGCTGTTGGCCGCCCTGAAGTCGGCCTCTCTAGGTTGTAAGAGATATCCTGCCTCAGTTATCCGTTGTACTGCCTTGATATATGCATACGCATTGGCAAGGATCTAATCTCTCGGAAACTACAATATCATATTTTGAGAGCAAGCGAGAGTAGAGCTACGAATATTATGCTGAAGCAATTGCCCACAAGACAAGGCATAGATCGCCACGCCATAGACGCACTAAGACGCACTCTCATTGGCCAGCGATTTCTCCCGCGAAGCGCCCGCTCTCCCCTAGTCTCGACGTCTTTCAGCTCTTCCTCTCAGAGTGCCCCACGCCCAGTCGACCGAAGGCTGGCGGTGTGTGGCGTCTTCTTTCTAGTTCTCAATTCTCCCCTTGTGTGATGTTCACTTCAATCCTCTTTGCCAGTGTTACGCACGGGTCTCTCTCTCGTGTTGTTTTCGGTACTTAACCGATGTACAATACATCTGTCAAGCGGAAACTCTCCAAGATGGCCGATCAGCGGGATGGCAACTGTTCGTATTGGCACATACCTAAACTCGGAGCGCTTGCGCTTGAGGACGCGGCCTGTTCTTGACATCCACTCCTGCTGACCAGTTTCGCCTAAGCACAACATGTCTACCGTTCTCTCCGCGCTACGCAAGCATTGGAGGCGCGGAGAGTATCAAATTCTCCACGAGCGACCCGGGGCGACTAAAATACAGTATTCCTCCGCTCCGGATGACCGCTCCAGTATTCGCAATGCACCAAACGATAACGCCATGTTCGGCTCGCTTAGGGCTGAGAGTATTGGTACAGAATTTTGTTTTCGCATGATGAACGTCTTTCTAACCAGCTCAAGGTGCCTGGCCCTCACTATCCCGAATCCAGGATCTACCGCCCGAGTTGCTGGCAGAGATATTCTACCGCTACATCCTGCTAATGCTGCACACCTGCGCGCGTGTCGGAGACCCTAGTCCATACGCATGGCTCGTCATTAGGCACGTTTGCAGAGCGTGGCGAGCCGTGGCACTCGCCTATCCGCGTCTGTCTAGTTATATCTATCAAACTCGGAAGCTGGCGTGCGTTCAGGACATGCTCGACCGCTCTGGGACAGCGCCTTTATACGTGTATGACATCGAAGATGACCGGAAACAATTTAGTATGGAAGCACAGAGGCAAATGCTCCACCACCTGGACCGTATCGTTTCCGCACGGATTGCGGTGCACGACTCCATCCCTACGCCGAACCCGCAGGGGTCCCAGTACCCGGCAGTATCGATCTTGAAGACCGTCTCGATTCATGCTGAATCCAATATCACGCTCTCGGATCCTCTGTTTCCGGGATGGGTTTTTCCCCATCTTCAGGACTTTACCGGCCGGAAGATTAGCCTGTCCTCCTTCCGCACTCTCCTTCCGCCAGGACTACGCCGCCTCTCCCTTAATCATTGTTTACCTATTCTCTTGTTAGACGACCTCATCTCCCTTCTCAAAGACTTGCACCAACTCGAAGAGCTAGTCGTTCGGGACACGTTCACCGTATCCGTCCCGTTCGAAAGCAAACGGGGAACGCTCCCGTTTCGCCACTCCGCCACGCTGCAGTGTCTTAAGCTGCTTGAGGTGCGGAACCATTGCCATGTGAGAGGGTCGCTCCTCCTCCGCCGACTCGTCTACCCCAGATCTGCTAGCGTCAGGCTATCATTTATAGGCTCACTCGAAGACCCCTCGTACAACTCGGAGCTTCTAGTCAATTCATTCCTTGCTAGATTCAACTTCGCGGACTGCAATCCATTCATCTATTGTGGTGAATGCGACCGGTCCATCGACTGCCCCTTGCCTCAGTCTATGGCGATCGTGTCCACGATTGATGAAAAGCTCCGCGTGCGTCTGTGGACGGAGCGTCTGTCGCTCGAGGAACTACAGGCAAAGAGTGACACGAGGGACACCGCATGCTTCTGCTTCGACATGACTTCCCCTCCTGCATCTTTTCTCCCCGCTTTCCTGCAACGGCTCCCTTTGACCGACATTCGCTCCGCGCTCCTCGCTGAGCCAGGGATTACCGGGGCACTTCCGTGGCGCGAGCTGTTTCCCCTGCTGCCGTCCCTCGAGGGGCTTTCCATACAGTTCGCGAGGTGGCCTAGTCTGGAATATGATATCTGGAAAAGCGCAGGATACTTCGTGCAGGACTCTCCTCGCTCGCTATTTCCTGCTCTTACCGTCGCTCAGCTCAAGAACCTGTACTTTGCGATGCGGCATGAAGACGTGGCTAACACCCACTACATCTCGGACCTGCACATCCTTGCACATCTCCTGCAGAGCGAGAAAATGCGTCTGGTGCTTGCACGAGGCAAGCTGATAAAGATCTGGACTACCTCCCTGGATTTTGGATTGGAGAGGGAGATGCATCTGGAAGATGACTTCTTGTAGATGTATCACGAGGAGGTTATCAAGGGTGTTATTGGACAAAAAGAAATTCTCACATTCACACCGGCCGCAAATTTTTGTTTTTGATGTGCGTCTAAGGTTATGCGTGCGTATTCGTGCACGATGATGCGCGTTTGGTCACTAACGTGCGCTAACGTGCACGAAAGCTCACGTTTGTGCACCTTCGTGCACTTTCGTGCACGAAAGTGTGCATTTGACGAACTACACATTCATGTTATCACAATTCATTTTCACTAGATGTTTACTTTCGCGCACCTTCGCGCACCTTCGCGCACTTTCGTGCACTCGAAGATTCAAATGAGATGCATAATCACAAAAATGAAAACCAATTGTCAGCTTACACGAAACTGAATAATAAGTTGAGTGCACGAATGCGCACGAACGCGCACACATTAGCGCCATCGCCAATCTCAAATCAGGGCGTAACCAAAACCAAAGCTCAGCGGCATGCACGATCGTGTGCGTTTGTGCGCTTTCGTGCGCGATCGTGCACGTTCGTCTAGTTTCGTGCACGATCATGTACGTTCGCCCACTTTCGTGAGCTTTCGTGCGCGTTCGTGCACGTTTGTTCACTTTTGCGCACCCTTGTCCGCCAAACTGTGAGTACAGTCTGCACCAATTCCAAACTCTTTTTTTTTTGTCCAATAGCAACCTTCATAGGAGGTGCACAGCAATCAGCATAATGTGCCTTCCGCAGTTTTCCGCGCAACGCCGTTCGCAGCGTGGTTTTCGTCTCGAGGCGCCAGTCTTCGTCGGTCGCTCCGAGTGGGCTCTTGACTGGGCTTCTTCGGGTATTAATCATGTGGTTATGGTCCCTGCAAGCCCTCATGAGGATATTTTCGCGTGCTAAGGTGACGACCCCCGATGACACCACATTACCATTGCGACCCATCTTACCACGAACACATTGTTCTTGTCCTTGCATATTAGTCGCTACATCTTGGCTGTTCGTCTCAGTCGCTCTAGAATACTCATATTATGTACGCCACATCTGTTTCTTTTCTACAATTGGTGTCTGCCAGCACTACTACTACTTTCTTGCGTTGTCTAGAGGGATAATGTATATAATTACACCGTGGCGAGGATTTTCGCCCGCCTGCAGGAATAACATAGAACCACCATCGAACGCTTGAAACTCTAGAGTGTCCTCAGCCCTATCAAGCTGAGTCGCATGTCAATCGCGCCACAAACTCGTCCTCATTGGGCGCCAAACGCGCTGATAAACATCGTCCTCGCGTCCGTATGCAATGTGTCGAGATCGCTTGTGAATGTTGCTTTATGTCGGTGCGGTGTCGACCGAGGCCGGCGAGCGGCATAAACACGTGCCGACTGACGCGGTGCCATCACCGAGCGGTTGTGCCAGCTGCAAAACTCGAATTCAACATTCACGGCGAAAAGTGAACAGACCACTGTTACTATAAACATGATGGAAAGAAAGGATCTCTCTGGGCAGTTTATAAAGGTCTCTGAACCTGATCCCCATGTTCTGCTCGTCGAGTTGTCGCGGTACGTCCAGTGTTGCCTTGCTCAGAGCCATGCCTAAGCTTCAGTTCACAATACTTTGGCAGGACTCCGGTCAATGCTTTCCATGGAACGTGAGTCCTTCAATACGGCTGTTACCGTGGAATTGATGACGTAATTCTGTTGACAGATACTGGGCAGAGTTCGGTCGCGTCTTTGACAATATAAGCAAAAACCCTGGTGTTCGCGCTGTCGTCCTCGCCTCTGCTTTACCTAAGTTGTTCTCAGCTGGATTGGACTGTACGCTCTCGCATCTAAACGTAGTCATTTTCTGACAGCTCATCGTGTTCTAGTCGGTGGACTAAATGCCATAAACTCTTTCGACAAAGACCCGGGGCGGAAGGCATTACAGATTCGCGCATTCTGTATGCAATTCCAGGATGCCATCGCAGCGACTGAAAGGTGTCCAGTTCCTGTCATCGTGGCAGTACACGGTGTCGCCTACGGACTTGCTATCGACATGGTGTCCGCTTGTGATGTGCGGTACGCCGCAGAGGACGCCCGATTCTCAATCAAGGTGGGCATCCCGTCGTATGTCTCTCAAACTATAACTCATTCAGGGTCTATCCAGGAAGTCGATATTGGTTTGGCAGCGGATATCGGTACGCTGGCGCGACTACCGAAGATTGCCGGAAACCAGAGCTTGGTGCACGAACTCGCGTTCACGGCCAGGGACTTTACTGCTCCTGAGGCCCTGCAGATGGGTCTTATCTCAAAGGTTGTACCTGGTAGTCGCGATCAAGTGATTGCTGCCGCTCTGCAGACCGCCAAGGTTATCGCGCAGAAATCGCCGATTGCTATTCTCGGGACAAAACGTGTCCTCCAGCACGCTAGAGACCATACGTGGGTCAAACTCAGCCAGCGTGTTCTGCTTATCTAACGGATCGATGCCCTGCCTTCTAGCGTTCAGAGCAACTTAGAATATGTCGCGACCTGGAACGGTGCGATGCTTCAGAGCTCGGTAAGTTGAGAAGTGCTTTTCGCTACCTTTAATAACATCGTCTAATCGACGGCTTTACATGAATAGGATACTTTTTCTGCGCTGAAGGGTGCGATGGAGAAGAAATCCGCGACGTTTCCCAACCTCGGCAAGCCGCCGACCGCAAAGCTTTGACCACATGTTCTTCGGCTGCTGTCACGAAGCGGGATCAGTCTAGACGCAGAGTTCTTACGCGGATATCACAGTCCAATCGCACTTTCTAAAGAGAACACGCGTATGTGAAACCCTGAACGCAGCTTATGCCTGGCGAAGGCATGTTGTCCTCGTGCTAAACACGGACATTAACGAGCGATATGGCCACGATCCGCAGGCAGTTCATGGAACACGGTACTTATGTAGCTCGACTGGGGCTGTCTAGTTCATTGGACAGCTTCTGTGTTAAGTTGCAGTCGCAAACCTTGTGCGGTAGACGTATATAAATTTGGCGTATTGCGCTATGCGTCTAGTACGAGTCCCCAGCGACTAGCAACGCCTGCGGCCGCAGGTGGGCGTATTAGGCGATCTGGCCGCGTTTGGGCAGCACAAAGGTGTGCGGTAAGCTGCTGCAGTAAGAATGCAGGGACGTTGTGAGCGTGGTCAGAGTCCGAGTGGCAGGTCGGTCGCGCGCGTCCTAATCTTAACCCGCAACGACGATCACGACTGCGACGACCCCTCTTTCGGCGACGATGTCGAGCTCAAACAAGTCATCTAAGCACTCGTCGTCGCCGTCCTCCACGCCCTCTACTCCCCACAGCTCGAAGCTGCCCAAGTTCTTGCAGAAACAGCGGGATCGGTCAAAGTCTGTAGTCGAGCCTTCACACAGCGCAGGCAGCTCGTCTTCTTCTATCTCAGAGCTCCCACGACCCCAGAGCAGTACACGAAGTTCCTTGATACGGAAGTCGAGCAGGAAAAGCGGGCCAACGTCGCCTAGAGAGAGCGTGGACAAGCGGCAAGATATCCCACCAAGCGATAGCCCGGGCGTCGAGCAGGTCGCCGCCGAACCACAACCAAGCCAAGACGGCGGCGAAGAGACCCCCGTTATTGTTGAGCCCATTGCCATTCCCCGCACGCGTACAAGATCAGACCGGCCAGTCTCGGAGAATTACCCTCCAGTATCCTATTATCCCTCATCGTCCAACGCCCGCCTGTCCGACTTGCCGAGCAGACTCTCGGGCTGGTTCTCGCACACGTTCAGCTCGTCTTCTAACGACCTCTCGCTGCCACAGCTGCTCTCACAACAGCACATATCTGCACCAAATTCTTCGCCGAAAGGGAAAGGTTCCGCGCTCCTAACCGCTGCCAAGCACGGCAAGGGCCACCTCGACAAGGCCATGCGGTATCTACTCGACAGCGATGCCGTGCCAGACAAATGCACCGAATCCATCTGGTTGCTCGGCTTTGAGCATCCTGGCTATGAGCCAGGTGCAAGCCCTCCGTCCTCTATTGGTCGTCGCGGCTCCGTTGGCTCGCGTCATTCGCCGTCGTCGCACACACCTCTCTCGTCATCGCCAACATCTGCCGTACTAGGGATGGATCCACCACTATCGCAGTCTCAGCCTGCGTCGTCGAGCCCATCGAAGGATCCCGGACGACACTGGCCCCCTGTGTTCTATGCCGACTTCACGTCTCGGATCTGGCTCACCTACCGCTCGCAGTTTCTACCTATCCGGGATATGTCGCTCGAGGAGTTGAATGCAGCGCCAGAGTCAGCAGCGCTGAGTACAGGTTCTCAAGCAAAGAAGTGGAGCTGGTCGTTGAGTGGGGACAAGTGTTGGTCGAGCGATGCTGGGTGGGGGTGTATGCTGCGGACGGGACAGTCGTTGCTGGCCAATGCGCTGATCCACGTGCATTTGGGGCGAGGTGCGTGGCTTTTGTATCTCACTATATGCTGCTCCTAAATGCTCTTGATCTGCTTCAGATTGGCGGAAACCCCCACATCCGGTGCCCACGTCAGACTACGCGACCTATATACAGATCATCACATGGTTCTTCGACGACCCTTCCTTGCTATGTCCTTTCAGCGTGCACCGGATGGCTCTTGTTGGCAAGCAGCTGGGAGTCAAGGTTGGACAATGGTTCGGGCCGAGTACAGCTGCAGGTGCAATCAAGTACGTATCCGCTCACTCGTCCATGGTTCCTAACCAACCAGCCCGCAGGACCTTGGTGCATGCCTTCCCAGAAGCTGGCCTGGGTATTTACGTCGCCGCCGACGGTGGAACGATCTATGATTCCGAGGTGTTCGCCGCGTCGCATAGCGGCATTGGCTCGCCACGCCGACATACCCGAAGGGTCTGGGGAGACCGTCCAGTGCTGATCCTGATTGGCCACCGTCTCGGAATCGATGGCGTGAATCCTATCTATTATGATACCCTGAAGGTGCGTATATCAGCATGGATTTCGTCTGGTATCTGACTCTGCTACCAGACATTGTATACTTGGCCTCAGTCTGTCGGCATCGCCGGTGGACGACCATCTTCCTCGTACTACTTCGTTGGCTCTCAAGCGGACAATTTGTTCTATCTTGATCCTCACCATGCTCGCCCCACCATTCCCCTCCGCCCACCACCGGCAGCCGAACAATCATCTCCCCTGATATCACCTAGCGCATCGAGGCACAGCTCGACGTCGCCAGAACCACAGTCCCCTTCAGATCGTGGATCACCCCGTTCACCTGCCAAGCACATCCGAACGCCGACATCCCCAGTGTCAGTTCGTTCGGGCTCCTCGTTCTCGCGTATTACGCCCCCATCCCCGCTTCAGCATCAGATCTCCACCTCTTCCAGCGCGACGACTGCGTCGTACGTCACCACCACGTCTCAAACCCACTCCTCTGGCTCACATGCTCGCTGGGGAACGTCAAGTGCGGTGCCGGACGACTCGGAGATGGACTCGAGAGAGCTTGGAATCGAGGGCGAAGATCTTGACCCCGTGCAAAGGCACTACTGCATGGCGTACTCTGCGACGGAGCTCAAGACGTTCCATTGTGACCGCGTCAGGAAGATGCCCCTGTCTAGTCTCGACCCGAGCATGCTTATTGGCTTCCTGTGCAAAGATGAGTCAGAGTGGCAGGATCTGAAGTCGCGCATTAATGAGGTACGTATTCCGCCTCAATTATCATTCCTTGTGTAATTACTCGTACTCCACAGCTCAGCCGCAAATCTAAATCACCCGTGTTTCACCTTCAAGATGAACCGCCAAATTGGAACTCGGACATGGAGATGGGTCTGGAGAGCATCTCAGAGCCTGACATCGACCTGCCGGACGAGGATGACGAGTTTGCCGATGCCGATGACCGCATGCGTGAAAGCTCTGCGTCGCCGGACACCAGCCTGCCGAGTACCAGCTCCAAGAAGTCTGTTGAAGAGGATGACACGGAGGATGACCCAGTCGATCCCATAACCCCTGGCCCGGGACGAAGCGCATTCTCTGACATCCGTGCGCCGGGCCACCTTGAGAAGCAGCCCAGCACGAGCACGACAGCCAGCTCGCGCGCAGACTCGCTTAGCTTCGACGACGAGGATGACGAGGAATGGGAGGCACCGGAAGTCACACCACACCCAGATCACAGTCCGTCGTCGTCACTGCGCGACCCGCCAGAGCTGCTCGACTCACAGGCGACGATCACGCGCGAGACGAGCGAAAGCTCCGCCTCAGACTCTGGGCGTGCGCATCGGAAGAAGGCTAAAAAGAAACACGCAAAGCCCAAGATCGAGCAGTATCCGTTCCCGGCGACGTATCACGACGCGAGCGAGGAGCCCGTCGCGCCGATTGAGCGCCGCATCCCGCAGATGCGCACCCAGAAGGCGCGCGACGGCGGGCGTACGCAGAGCGGGGGCGTCCGGGGCATACCCGCCGATGATCTCGATGACTCATAGCGCGCCCACTTGAGCGGTGCCGTCTTCTGCCGTCTTTCATGGTCACTCTACACGCCTACCTTCTCACTGTACACGTTTACACCTGTCCTTCTTGCCTGTATCCTTGCCTGCACCTGAGAGGCGCGTGCCTCTCCATACCCCCTTTGCCAATGTACCCCTATTGACCTTGGAAACTATTTGCTGTACTTCTTCCCTCGTGTTCAGCTCGCCGTCCGTTTGCGCTGCAGCTACCTTTTTCCTGGCGTCTTGAACGGATCGTGCGGTATTGTCAGATCCATATACCCTCTCATCCCGAAAGTACATGCAATGCGACATCGCACTATCAGTGTTCATCCTTTTGTTTGTAGCAACAATTCTCATGCTCGAGTTTCTTCTTCTTCTTCTGCGTTGTCAGTGTTTTGTAGTATACAGAATCGATGTATTTGCAGACTGCCCAGCCCTGCGGAGTAACGCGAGCGCGGAGAACCGGGACAACGGGTGAGTGTATACAAGACAGACGCCAACGGGAAAATGATAGACGACAAAAGAAGTATCCTAGATTGAGTAGTCCTAGTCAACAACTATGCTATAGGGTGCTATGTTTAAATATGCTGATGTTTTGTAACAAACCCAGGAAGCGCGAAGGCTATATCCGGGAGAGAAGAAGTACAGTTGATAATAACCCATGAAGTCGGCCGTTCTACGACCCGCAGCACGAGGTGCCTCGCCACGTCCGCGAGCCGTCGCCGTCCTGCAGGCGGATCGTGTCCGAGCTCGGGTCGTCCATGTGCAGCATGCGCGCCTCCACCGCCTCCTCGTACTCCAGCCTCTTGACCACACGCCGCGCGACGTACTCGAAGACGTCCGCGACGCCCTCGCCCGTCTTGGCGGACGTGAAGAACAGCTTCGCGCCCCGCTCTAGCGGCGGCGGCGGCGGCGGCGGCGGCACAGGGAGCGAGTGCGCCGCAGCCGGCGAGGGCGTCACCGGGCGCGCAGGCGTCGTGGCGCGCGTGCTGCCGCTCGAGCGGCCGTACAGGCTCGGCGTGATCGTCTGCGTGTCGGAGAGCGTGGACGAGAAGGACGGCTGCCGGCGCGCGGTGCGCACGGGCGACGCGCTGGGCGAGCGCGAGCGCGTCGGGGTCGAGATGCGCGAGTGGCGCACGGGCGACGAGCGTGCGGACTCGAAGGTGTCGAAGATCGAGGACGTCGGGGTGTGATACACGGAGAGCGTGTGTGTTGTTGTCATTGTGCCGACGGTGCTCCCGCGGAAGAGTGTCGAGCGACTTCGCGAGCGTGCTGACTTGCGCCGCGGGTGGTATACGCCAATGTCAATGGAATGTGTTCGTGGAGGTGAGGGTGTGAAGATGTTGAAGGTGACTGAGGACTCGCCGCTTGCCAGCGTGTCTTGTGAAGGCAGGGGGTGCCCTGACGAAGACGAGGGCGTTACTGGTGGTGGGTGTTGTAGCAGAGGAGGTATTAGCTCGTGCATGAAGGTGAGAGCCTGCTCTTCAAGTATCCGTGGGCCATTGCTGCTCGCCCGCGCACCTGTAGGTGCGCTGCCATTCGTCACGGGCACGTCAATCTTGTTGCCTACGAATACAGAGCAGAAGCTATCCACTTCATCGTCCGCCACCGGCGCCTTGTCTCGAAAGTCGTCCCACCATTTGCGCAGAGCCTCTAGTGTTTGCGGCTGGTTCACGTCGAACATGAGCAACACCGCATCCGCTCCACGAAAAAATGCAGATGACAGGCTTGAAAACCTTTCTTGGCCGGCGGTATCCTGGCACGCCGGGGTCAGCGAAAAGACTACTCAACCGGGCCAACTTCCGCTCGGGCCGTCCTCTCGATCCCTTGCAAACCCCTGCCGCAACTCCTACAGCCCACCCACCGCCGCCAGCCATGCCCCAGACCCACCCGGCCGTCCTCGCCAAAGCCACGCTCGCAGGACTCACCCAGATCTGTAGCGTGACCAGCTCGTCAGGGTTGCCATGGTGCGGCACGCTCTTCGTGATGAAATCCGCGCCGATCGTCGCGCGATAGCCCGTCGTGAACCTTCCCGAAACATACTACAACCCAGAAAAACGGGCGTTAAGCAGCGCACAACATGAAAACGGGTGGGAGCGCGTAGAGGGGAAGGAGGGGGCAGGGCAGCGGAGGGAGGGAGGGGAAGGATGAGAGGAAGGGACGGGTGCGGACCTGGTTGCGGAGGCTGGTCTTGCCGACGCCCGACGCGCCGACAACAACGAGCTTAAGGGTGCGCATATTTTCGGCGGGCGTGTGGTATCTGCATCAGTCGGCGGCGCGAGGTGCAAGAGAAAGAGGACGTGGGTTGTGGTCGCAGTTTGAGTCCCGAGCGAAAGAACCTATGCGGGTGTCGGGGTCCTGGGTGCTCACTCGCGGCCTGCGGGACCTTGGACACCTCCGAGCGTTGGCCCGCAGCGAAGGCTGAATCGGCCACTTTGGGACAGCACAGCATGTCTCGCTCTCTCTCTCTCACGCAGCGCTTCCGCATATTTCGACATGTTACATACTGCATAGACTAGCATACATTTGTTTCTTTCATAATTCCTGATTGCTCATACTCTCATGGAAAGTCCACCTTTGACCCGAGGAGAGAGAGGCTTGGGATCTGCGATGCTCAAGCCGCTCAGGGGTGCAGGAGAACCTTGGTGTAGCCGTCAATGCGCTTGTCGAACTTCTCGTACGCGTCCGAGGCCTCGTCGAGGCTGATGTTGTGCGAGACGACGAAGGACGGCTTGGCGCGTCCGGAGATGATCATGTCGCGCAGGTAGCGGTTGTATTTCTGGGACACGAGGACGCATCAGCAACCCTCCTCTCCACGCAAAAGCGCCCGATCCACGAGGCGAACAGGAAAAGGAAAAAAAAGAAAAAAGAAAAAAAACGCGCACCTTGACGTTGCACTGACCGGTGCCGACGGTGAGGCCCTTCTCGAAGAGCTTGCCGAACGGGAAGGTGATGTAGCCCTTGGCCGAGTTCGAGTCGGGCGCGCCGGGGTCCTTGGGGACGTACAGCCCGGGGATGCCGAGCCCGCCGGTGGGGCGCACGACGGCGATGAGCCCTTCGAGGATGATGTTCGGCTGCTCGGCGCTACCGTCGGCCGTGACGGCCTGGTACCCGACGGCGTCGACGCCGCGGTCGACCTCCCTGCTGCAGAAAAACGGCAGCGTGTCAGCGGCAGGACTATGGGAGTGAACACTGAAAAGAACGCGCACCCGCCGCGATGCTTCTTGATCTGCTCGACAGGGTCGCCCTTGCTGAAGTCGATGGGGATGCAGCCGATCTCTTTCGCCTTCGCGAGACGCTCGGGGACGCGGTCGACGACGTACACTTCCGACGCGCCGCGGAGGAGGGCGCTGTAGGCGGCCATGAGGCCGACTGGGCCAGCGCCGAAGACGGCGATGGACTCGCCGGGCCTGAAGCCCGAGAGCTCGACGCCGTGCCAGCCCTGGGAGAGTCAGAACCTCGGGGTTGTACGAGAGGATAAGGTGAGGAGGGGACGTACGGTGGGGAAGATATCGGCCAGGAGAGCAAAGTCGTCCTCGTGCTCCTTGCCGTGCGGGAGCTTCAGGGCGTTGTAGTCCGCGAACGGGACACGGACGTACTCGGCCTGGCCTCCGGAGTACGGTCCCATCGCGACGTAGCCGTAGGCGCCACCAGCCTGTCGCGATGATGAGGTGAGCGTGAGACAAACGGGCGTGGACGACCGCGACGTACGAAGCCAGGGTTAACTTCGGTGCAGAACGCGGACCTGCCCTCTTCGCAGTTCAGGCAGTGGCCACATGCGACATTGAATGGCATGACGACACGGTCGCCCTTCTTTAAGAGCTGCATTGGGATGAAAATCCCGTCAGTTTACACCGTTCGGAACAGGGAAGAATGGATGACGTACGGTAACTCCATCGGCAACCTCATCAACGATACCCATGTTCTCATGACCAAAGACGATGCCGGGCTCGGCAGCGGTGCGCCCCTCGTACATGTGAAGGTCACTGGGCGAGATAGGGAATCGCATCAGTGTCGATCCTGATAGTGATACTGGAAGACGGACCTGCCGCAGATGCAGCTGGTGGTGACTGGCAGCCCGCGTCAGCATCGCAGGCGAGGAAGAATATACGACAGGACGCACCCCTCACAATCACATCACAGGGATGCTGAATCTTGGGCTTCTCGACCTCCTTGACCGAGACCTTGAACGGCCCTTCGTACACAACAGCGCGCATCTTGTTCGGCATATCGGGAGAGTAACGGCAGGGAGAAGACTAGGGTGGCTGGCCGGGTGCTCGACGAGAACCTGGGAGGTGCGCGTTCTTCGCGCTCTGGAACCTTATAAGACAGGCATGAAACGACGAGCGACCTGGTGTCTCCTATCGCGTCTCCTATAGTTGCGCAGCTGGACACATCACCTGGCCGTGTCACATGGCGGGGGGCGTGGCGGGTGCCCGAAACAAGCGAAAGGTGCGAACATCCGTTGCACGGAAAAGCTCCTGTGTGAGAACGCCAGTGCCCGAACCGGTATCCGCTCGATATTGGCTAGGAGGCCTTTGATGGAGTGTCATAGGGCGATTGATCAGGCACGTCTCGGTCGTAACAGAGATGCGTTAAGGAGCGAGGTCAGCTGTACTGTATGACGTTGCAGCCAGTCGTAGTCGGTGGTCTCAGGTTAACCGGTCTGACACCAGATCTTCTCAAGCTATACTACTACGTACTTACCACCTCAACAATAGCCCTTGTGCGAATATAGTCTATTCTAGGGCAAGATGCAAGGAGTAGAGCTGTTCGAATCCAGCGAGGTGGTCGTCGCGGCCTCCCGGCGCGCGCTTCGGCTTTGTGGCACAGCATACGCATCAAAATATCCCGGCAACCTCCGGGATGCCCGGCAGTCGGATCACCAACAGTGGTCCAACACCACTTGAGGTAAATGCTTCATAGCCCGCTCCCTTCGCTGCCGTCGAGTTCTTTCACAACGTTCAACTTCGACCGATGAGAAGCTTACAGTATCCGAGTATCTATATCGTCGTCTTCTGCAGCTTGACACGCTCTCGGATCGATGTTCGACGCATCCTGGGCCGAGCATTGGCGGCAGCGTGTCTCCGAGAGTAAGGTTAGATCAGCTTTGTAAATGAGGTGTAGCATTCCAAAGCGAGCTACCCATTCTCAGACGAGAGTGCATGTGCATGCGAGGATTGCATTGACGAGGTTAGTGGTCTTGCGCTGAACAGGGACTTCTCGCAGACATAGAGAGTTTCCCACCCCATATCGCACAAAAGGTATCTCCGAGGCCTAAACGGATGAACTGTGTGCCGTCTCTCACTCACACCGTCGAGCTGACTGACAGAACTTCGTAGTATTGATGGCGTGAGCACACACCAGGCTCTTCGCTGAAGCATCACTTGTACACGTCAACACTTCTCACTGGTGTGTATATTCGTTCATTCCATGCTTCTGCTTCTCTATACATGAAACCTCCATGTCCAATACACTGGCTTCACGTTTCACCCGGTTCCGTCTCAAACAAGGCCATACTTCTCAGCATACAACACTGCATCAGGTAATGACCCTTCTCTATTTTAATGCGAGACCCATTATACCACGCACCAAATTCGAGTGCCCATGAGCCCCGCTTTCTAGCCGCCAAGTTCCAGGACCAGTGCGCCTCGTGTCCGCTTCGCGGCGACGCCCGCCAGTGCAGCGCTCGTTTACTCGAAAGGGCAATGTCGGCCTCCCTCGGAGCTCCGCGGGCGCTGAGCATCGTCGGCCACACGTTGCGCCGCACGCAATGATATTCCAAGCTTCCAATTAATGTACTTTGGCAGTTCAAAGGTGCAAGCTAATGCCTCGTACTGGCTTTTCCAGCGCTTTCCTCAGTCGCTGATGGGGGTCATAATGCGGATGAAATAGATATTCTGAGTGTCGCACTGCTTCCGGCACGAAGCTTTACTTGCTGGAAGGCGGGGCGGTTATGACGGTCTGTATAGGTCTGCTTCTTCTCTTCACTTTGGAGTAACAGTGCGGCGCCGGAATGCTAATGTTTTTAGCAACAATGCTATGGTGAGCAGAACCGCCGTTCGACGGTGTAAAAACCTTAGTGTCCCGTGCGCCTTAGTATCAATTTTTGTCTTCTTGAGTGCTATTCTCACCCCGATGCCTACGTGTTTGCTCGTCGCCCACCACTGTGCGACCAACGCTCATTCCCCTGGGCAGAGCTATATGGTTCTCTGCGAGCTGAGTGGTCCTGAGGTTGAGGTGACAAAGAGGCATACGAGATAATATAATTTTTGGCAACATAACTTCCACTTCTGGGGCCACTCCTGCTCCGCCACCCGTCTTCGAACTGCAGTATGGAGCAAAGGGTTACAAGAGCAGCAATGAACGGTCAACGTCCGAGGCCGAGAAGCCATTACCTCCGACGCTTACGCCGCAATATTGACAGCCATGCGTGCCCCGCCCTCATTTTTGCTCCCTGCAAAAAATCATGTGCGCCGTCTTCGCGCTGACATAACCGACCTCGGCTTCCTCGTCCGCTGCAACCGCGCGCCGACGCAGCTGAGGCAGGCACCCTGACGCACCGGTGCCGCAGCGCAGCGGTGCCTTTCCCCGAGGCAGGACGACGCTTACGGAGCCGCAGGGGCAGCGTATATACGTGCCTCGTCCCGATCGTGCTCGCCGAGGCTCGCCACACACGCTGTGGCCCATCCAGCTTCCAGACCCGCCTGCAAATAATCCAAGGACCCGCCCGATCACGCACGCGCGCGCGACTTTCGCTTCTCCCGGCGAAAGAGAGGGCACGCCCAGGCTGCTCCCGCGACGTAATATGGCACACCATGTCACGAACCCAGGGCCCCGGCCGCGAGGGCAGTTGTGGGGCTGCCCCGCATCGGGCGGTGGGTTTGCGGTGTGCGGTTCTGGCGGTTCTGCGGGTCTTGCGGGTCTTGCGGTTTTTTTGCGATGCACACAACTGCACAGCCATCCTTAATGAAAAAAAAATCCGTCTTCCGGTCCTTATCGAATCGCGGACCAGTCGGAGACGCGCGTTGTCCGGATGTACTTGCTACCAGATATGAGTTGTTCGTATGGGCATAAAAGGCCTCTCGATCGCCTTTTTCTCTCCTGCCCCGCGTGCGCCGCGGCGGGCGAGGGCGTGCGGGCAACGATTTGAAAAAAGAAAGAAAAAAAAAGACAAAGAAAGAAACCGCACGTCAGCTTGCATGACGCCGTTCGGATATCGGGCTCGCACAGAACACGGCGGTGAGCCCGCCGCGGTGCATCATGACGAGTGGTGGCAGGAGCTGGCAGTGGGGTGGGGCTCGCCTCCGGAGCTAGCGTCACCTGCGAACGCTTTCCCTTGACGAGCTCACGCGCGCGAATTGAAGCCAGGAGCAATTCCACTTGATGCTGATGCTGATGTACCTGCCCGCCCGCGTGACGCCATATACCAAAATGAACCACGAGAAACTTCGACACAATACAAATCGAACTGGCGCACACACACACCACCGCGCATGACACTCGTGCCTTGCCAGCACCGCATCTCTGAGAGTTCTTTCAGCCCCAGCTTGGGCCCCGGCCCACCGGGGGAAGGCAACTGCGCGCGCGTTTTGCGCACCCGTGTGGCGCACACAACGCTTCTAGGCGGACAATACATGGGAACAGGCTGCCAGAAAGCAGCACGAAAGATAAGCTCGTTCGAGGTGTCCGCCGCCCACGGCCCACATCTGTGCCTAGTGTCAACAAGGAGCGCAGAAACTGTTCATGCGGACGCGGGTGGCATGTGTGTGTCCAGGAACGTTACGAACAAGGGTGGGAAGGGAGTCCGAGTAACCGACAGTGTCCATGTGCGACGAGTGGGTGGTGAAGCGGCGAAGGCTGGGAGACCGCAGCAGGTGCGAAAGGAGCGTGGGCCATTCTCATGACGTAGGCACACAAGGGCGAGTTGGAGAAACGTAGCGAACATTATATCCACGGTTCACAACAAACACACGGTAAGAGAGGTAGTAATGAGACAGACGGACTATAGGAAAACGCAAACATACGGTAGTAGTATCTGGGAATGTTACAACGACAGGATATGCTGGGCCTTTAAATAAATGAGAACCACCCAAAGTGAACCTGTACGAGGCAACTCACGGGGAAACGGCGAAGCTCAGTCCACACGCTTCGACATGGTGCCGAGTGGGAGTGTGAACCAGCTCTCATCACGAATGAGAAGCTCTGCGAGACCAACGTAGTATGCGACAAGGGCAGTGATGACACCAGTAGCGCCGCCTGCCTTGGTGATATTAACTGAATTTTGGAACTTGCCTTAAAAGAAGGAACGGCAGCGATCAGCGGCGGCGAGAAGTGCGTGAGTTTCGGAACTTACCGATGGCGAGGAGCATGAAGGTGATCATGAGGAAGAAGAATAGCGCCATGAGGCCGATGTTACGGCGGGTCGACGCGACACTGTCGTCATGGATCAGATAGGACGAAACGACGGCGGGACACTTCAAGGATACTCACAGCATCAAGAACGTAAACATAAACCACGTTATGAGGTAGATACCAAGCGCAGAGTTGAGCTCGGTTGCATCAGTGCCGGTCGGAGCGCTGCCGTTGCCGTATGCATCGACAATACCGAGGCTCGGGAGGTAGAGACACGCGAACGACATCCAGAAACCACCATACGACGAAAAGGCTGAAAATTCAGAAGAAAATCGTCAGTAAATCCCGCACTCGCAGACGGCAATCATTTACGATAAGCGCCGCAAGATAGGCACGGCAAAACAGGACGGATCAACCGAACAGGTCGGCGATCGTGTGGGGTATCAAACACGTATCAGGAAGTGGGGTTGCGCCGTCACGCCTAAATGTGGGGCTGAAGCTACGCCCCGCGATGGAACGTCGAGAAGCACGTCGCGGCCGAAGTTTTGCAGGATAGCAAAAGAATGACGACGACAACCAGTAACTCACCGGTCGCACCAAACGTGTTACCGCAGGCAAACTCCCACATGCCGGCGAGAAGCTGGACGAGGCCGCCGACGGCGAGGGCCATGCCTACGACGACGTTGGGCACATTGATGCCACGGATGCCCGAGTTGTACCAGGAGAGAATCATTGTCGTGGACGCGAAGGAGAACAGACCCCTGGGCGGAAAGCGCGTGTTAGCGAGGAAGCCCACAATAGAACACCAGTCATTATCGGCGTACAGTGGGCCAGGGTTGCCCAGGCGTCGCTTGGGGACGCGCTGGAGTCGGTGCGCCTCAGTGAGGGAGTGAACGTCACCGGCCTCGGCCTTCTCGATGTGGGACATGGCGCCGACAAAGTATAGTGCGGTGGGCGAGGAAGGGCGAGGCGTGCAAAGAAGTCGAGGGACGGGAGCAAGGGATGACAAGGATAGCGAGGCGGGCGTGCACTCGTCCTATATGAACGTGGCTTATGTAAGAGACAGACCATGATGGACGCTCGCGCCGGGACTCTTCTCTGGGACGATTGGTCGTCCGGCCGCGGTGGCTGGAGCAAGGGAACACCTGACAAATCTCCGTGCCCGCCAATACAACATGCGAGAGACTAACCTTTATTGCGTGGCGCAAGAGAGGGTAAAGTGATCCCCGCCCAAGATGCCGCTCATCTCCCCCGACAGCAGTGCCCGCCTGCCTGCAAAGAGCAGCCCCGTCGCCGGCTAGCCCCCGCCGCATCAATGTGGCTGCCAATACGAAACAGCGCGGACGGGCAAGCGACGTCTCGCCACGGTGCGGTCTCAGGCGACGGATCATCGCGACGCGTGCGATCTGCGGTGGCTGCGCGTAAGCGGGGCTACCTCTGACACCCCGGGCTGCTCGATGTGGCGCAACGCGGGCACCCTTCGTGTCACGACTTTGTCTTGGGGTACGTCCCATCCCATCAACAAGGGCGCGAAGGCTGCCTCCCGCACACTCCCGCACACCACTGCTGAAGCGCGTGTCGTCGCCGCGGGCGGGCGTCTTGCCTTCGGCCACACCGTGTCTCGGTCTCGAAACGCCGATTTTGTCTGCCAATTTGTCTGCTGAGCGATTTCCACCAGCTGTGGGCGATCGAAATCGAACGGGGCCTGATTCATGTGAACGTTAGGCGCGGACCGAGACGGAACGAAAAAAACGTACCTGTGACTCGGCCGTGGTCCCACGCTTGTGCGATGGCCGTCCCAATTGATTGCTCGTCCCACCGAGCATGGCGTGGTTTCTGCGGAGAGACTTCGAGCCACGGGCGGCTGCTACAACGTGCCGGCACGATAACATCGGATGAGTGGGGCGCGAGAAGCGACCGGCTGGTGAGGCGGCCCGCGATAGACGACGGGCGTTCAGTTTCTGCCGGCCACGTAGCCCGCCACCGCTCGTCTGCGATGACAGACCCCGAACCTCGACGCCGACGCCGACGCCGAAGACAAGCGACGTCCGTGAAAAGTTAGCTCCCGCCGTGCGATTGCCCAGGCGTTCGGTATCTTGGCATGGTGGCTGCCTTCTACGGACGACGGAGGTACGACGCAAATACAAGGGGATGATCGGCAGGTACAAGCGCGCTTGCTGCTCAGCAAATTATTTTCGCAAACGTCGGAAGAGGGCTCTGGTCGCCGCAATGGAAGACGGGATGGGCGTTGCACGTAAAGAAAGCGTCGCGGAAGTAAATGGGGTGCTTGAGGCGTGAGCCTAGATCGTATATTCCTATGAGGGGAAGGTCCGGAGCAAAGAGCGGACAAACGCACCTCTAGGTTCTGACAGCACCTCTGACAGCACCCTGACAGCCCGCAATAACAACGCCGTTCAGAAGCAGGCGGGGACGCGATCACGACACAGACTCTTTCCACAGGTCTCTTGCACGGCGGGGCGCAGACGCTAGCAGCAACATCGTCGAAGAGGGGAAGAAACAGCGAGAACAAGAGCCGCCATCGAGACTCAAGCTGTTATATCAAGTGGAGTCGAGAGGGGAGGGCAGGTGACGTGCCCCGGGCGGGCGTGCGCGACGCCATCACAGGCGCAAGCCGCCTGCCAATCCCAGTTGTGTCGCGACTGGTGTTGCGCCCAGGGGCAGCTCCATTTGTGGCGTGCGCCCGGGCACACGCGGCGAGGCGCACAAGCGCGCGGCGGGGTTTCCCAAAATGGGATGCGCCCGCGTGCGTCGGGGCGGCCGAGGCTTTGAGGCGGCGCTGGGGACGCGGCCGCCCGAGCTCGTGCCTCGCATGAGCGGACGGCCGGTTCCCAGTAGCGTCTTACCCCGTGCTGTGGCGTCCAGCCAGTGTGTGCAGCAGCTCACGGTGAGCTCCGCGCGTGACGTTGGGGGAGAGGCAGGGGATGCGGGACTGGAGAGCCAACCGTAGATATACTCTTCCCTCGAGCCGGCACGAAAGCTTTTACGTATGCGGCGGAAGAGCGGGTCTCCTGCGCGACGAGCGGATACGCGGTGTCCCTGTCCCGGACACGCTGTCGCACGCGAAGCCCACGCTACCCGCCGATCCGAGACGAAAATCCTGCCAGAAGCTGCGGCGACAGAGCTTCGTCGTGTTGCAGGTAGAAGAGCGAGTGCAGGCGGCGCAAAAGGCGCATCCGACCCCTGCGCCTTGCGTATATAAACCCAGGCGTTCGAACGCTTCGAGGGACCAGAGCAAAGGTTGGGCTTCTAGCGTGTTCGGCCGACGCAGCTAGACGCCAGCCACGAAGGCGGGCGTCTGAGCGAGAAAGGCAGCTCTCCGAGGGCGCTCCGTCGCGTTGGGTGGTCGTTCGCCCGAGGTGTCCCGCGCATACGTGCTGGAAGCCCTGGACACCGCCCGCGACGACCCGAGAAGACTTGCCCACGCTGTCTGGGGCATCCATATCAAGTTCAGTGTTCCGGCCTGTCGTGAAGACACGGATGGTGCTGCCTGCTGACTGCTGAAGCGCTCGGGAGCGAACGAGTTGATCCTTTCCGTGCAGATCATCTACCCACGTCTCGGGGACAATCATAGAAGCTTGAGTGATATGTCAGTGGCGTGGAGGGCTATTAATTTGACAGAGAGCTTTCTGCCCTCTTTGCCAGCACACCGTAATTTACAACGGCAGAATCCAAATTTGGTAGTAATTGAAGGGTGTAATTTACTATTTCTTACATAGGCGTCTAGTATGTAGATAGCCGTAAGTAAATGTAAGTAAAGCTCGTAAGTTGCAGGGTAAGTAATCAGTTATTTCTGTGAGCGCTTCTTACTCATCGGCCCGCAACGCTAGCGCTTTGCACGGGCTTGCCAAGTTGATTTTGTCTTTGAGTCAACCCACACGCACGATGCGAGCAAACGAGAACACAATGCTTGTGGGCGGCCAGGTTGTTCTGGTGCCGTACAGGTGCGCACGCAGAACGACAGCACGACTCCCGATAAGCTCAGCTTCGCGCAGAAAAGAACATGTCGTCGTTCGTGTCCAAGTCTGCTTCTCGATGCCTATGTCTGCACTCGCTCACCGTGATCACGTGGTAGAAGTACCACGAATGGATGGCCTGTCCTGAGCTGCAGGAGCTCACTGCGAGCGAGCCTCTGACCCTGGAGGAGGAGTACGAGATGCAGAGTGCGTCTGGGCTCTCGAGCTGTCCAGGCCGGGTCTGATGAAACCATATCCCAATAGAGAAGTGGCAGCTGGACGAAGACAGTGAGTCACACGACCGTCGTTGCCGGTGCTAGGCTTCCCGTCTCACCCATACAGAGCTGACATTCATTGTCTGTGCCCGAGAGATCCCCGCCGCCGAATCGCAGGATCTCCGCAATGCATTAACCATGATCGGAGACGTCAACCTGTTCCTCAAAGGAGACAAAGATGACCCTGAATTTGAAGTCGAAGTCGAAATCATGATCGCAGGTGTGCCTCTTTAAATCTCCCTTTGGCTCCAGGCCAAACCAGACACACACTGACCCTTGTGTCCAGAGCCCGCATACCGGAGACGCGGTTTCGCCTCTGCTGCGCTTCAGACGATGCTCTCGTATGCAACGGCGTCCGACTCCCCTTCTCCGCTCCCCGTACCCAAAGAACGGCTCGTCGTCCGCATCGGTGAGAAGAACGAGGCGAGCATAAGACTGTTTGAGAAGCTGGGATTCGCGATCACGAAGAGGGTGGCAGTGTTCGAGGAGATTGAGATGCGCTTCCAGCCAGAGAGTGAGCCAGGGAGCTGGGCAGCTGGTGAGATTCGGCTGTACTCCAGCTCGTGAGCGCGAGCATCTTCTGTTTCACTTTTCACAACGAGACTCCCCCAAGAGGGGCTCCTGCTGGGGCTCTATTCCTGCTATAGCTGCGCACCGTCGGGGCTCCGCTTCGCGCATGCTCGTGAGCGCCGATGCACTTCCGAGCCGTCCTCACTATACTGCGGCCAGCATGCGGGGGAAGGCGGGAAAGCGTCCCAGGATCTCATGACAGTCCCGCGCGGTCACAGCCCCTGATGTAATGCGGGGCCCCGCACATGCTCAGCATAGGAGTCTAGCCCGCCAAGCGCGTCTCTCTGTTGCGCGCTCGAGTCGGCCAGTAGCCTACTCGAGCATGCGTTCGCTGTCGTGAATAGAGCTGTGTCCGGCGATGGCATGATGATATGATGAGCAGGACTTTGTGCCTGTGAAAACGTTCCCTACGACGTCGAGCGGCTGGGAAATCTGAAAGCCTTGCCTATCGATATAATCAGATGCTCTCCCAGGCTGGTCTGCTGACCCCAGGGAATTCTGAATCCGGTTCGGGACAATCTTTATGATCCCTGAGGATGAAAGGGGAAGTGCTAGCGGGCGTTCTTGGTCAGACGGGCATCATCCTGCTCGATGTTATAACATCCAGTTCTACCGCCCCACGATTCCTTCCTCGCACCACCACCATCCCCCTCAACATTTCACGATGCCAGAGACCTTTGTTCACAAATTCGACACTCCCGTCTTCAAGGGCACCGTCGAGATCCCGACGGGTATCTTCATTGACGGCAAGTTCATCGACGGCGCGGATGGTAATTACATCGAGTGAGTTCCCTCTCTGCCTCAACGCCAGTCTCTCGCGGCCTCCCGCTCTACCTGGTCCTGCCAGGTCATCTTCCCGAGCCTCGGCTTCTGCGAGCTCAGTAACTCCGCAAAGACACGCTCAGGTATCTCGGGACGCGTCCTCATATACATAGGCGCCCGATGGTCTATGAAAGCGTGTTTTTGATAGCCGGCGGGAACAGCTTTCGCTGATTCTTCATGCGTCATACCGCTTCGCGCGAACAGTCATGCTAACAAAGTCTATGTGCGTAGTGTCGTCAACCCGACAAACGGCAAGGTGATCACGCGCGTGTCCGAGGGTACGCCCAAGGACGTCGACCGCGCCGTCGAGGCCGCCCAGCGCGCGTTCGACACCGTCTGGGGCCACAACATGCCCGGTTACGAGCGCGGCAAGCTCCTCTACCGGCTCGCGGAGCTCATCGAGAAGTACCAGGACGAATTCTCTGCCGTTGAGGCGCTCGACAACGGCAAGACCTTCGCGTGGGCCAAGAAGTCCGACATCACTATGGCCATCGGCACCTTCCGCTACTACGCGGGCTGGGCGGACAAACTTCACGGCAACACCATCGAAACCTCGAAGGACAAGATTGTCTATACCATTAACGAGCCACTTGGTGTCGTCGGCCAGATCATCCCCTGGAACTTCCCTCGTGAGCACCTCCTTGGACTCAGCGCCC
Source organism: Phanerochaete carnosa HHB-10118-sp (assembly GCF_000300595.1). Taxonomy (NCBI): domain Eukaryota; kingdom Fungi; phylum Basidiomycota; class Agaricomycetes; order Polyporales; family Phanerochaetaceae; genus Phanerochaete; species Phanerochaete carnosa. The sequence goes on from NW_006767628.1 coordinate 654,773, forward strand.
GCGCGATGCTGACTTTCTGGTGCAGTGATGATGGTCTCGTGGAAGCTCGGCCCCGCCCTCGCCGCAGGCAACACCGTCATCCTGAAGCCGTCCGAGTTCACGCCGCTCACGGCGCTGTTCGCGGCCAAGCTCACCGTCGAGGCCGGCTTCCCGCCCGGTGTGGTCAACGTCATCAACGGCTACGGCAGCACCGTCGGCTCGGCCATCGCGCACCACATGCACATCGAGAAGGTCGCGTTTACGGGCTCGACCCTCATCGGCCGCAAGGTCCTCGAGGCGTCTGCGAAGACCAACCTGAAGGACACGAGCCTCGAGCTCGGCGGCAAGAGCCCGAACATCATCTTCGACGACTGCGACATCGAACAGGCACTCGACTGGGCCATCCACGGTATCTTGTCAGTCTTCTCGCGTCTCTGGTGAGAATTTGCCGACATTCTGACGCCGTGGCTTGCAGTTGGAACCATGGCCAGACCTGCTGCGCCGGCTCCCGTATCTTTGTTCACGCGAAGATTTACGACGAGTTCCTCGCCCGCTTCACCGAGCGCACCAAGCAGGTCAAGGTCGGCGACCCCTTCAGCCCGGAGACTTACCAGGGCCCCCAGGTTTCGCAGCAGCAGTATGACGTACGTCTCTCTGTTTTTCTTTCCTTTACCCTTCTGACATGCTGCTCAGCGCGTTATGGAGTTCATCAGCTCTGGCAAGGAGCAGGGCGCAACGGTGCACCTCGGCGGCGAGCGCTGGGGCAAAGAGGGCTACTTCATCCAGCCGACGATCTTCACGGACGTGCACAGGGACATGAGGATCGTCCAGGAGGAGATCTTCGGGCCCGTCGGCGTCGTGATCCGGTTCGATGACGACGACGATGTCGTGCACCAGGCAAACGACAGCATCTACGGCCTCGCGGCGTCCATCTTCACAAAGAACATCGACCGCGCGCTTAGGACGTCGCAGAGGCTCAAAGCGGGCACGGCCTGGGTGCGTTCCTCATCAGGTGTTTTTGGAATGTCCGCTCACCCTGGCTGGTATAGATCAACTGCGCGAACCAGCTCCACCCGCAGGTGCCCTTCGGCGGCTACAAGCAGTCGGGTATCGGCCGTGAGCTCGGCGAGCACGCCCTCGAGCAGTACGTCGGCCCGTCCGCTTCCTCTCTGGCATCGTGCTCATCAGATCTAACAGCTACACCGCCGTTAAGTCCGTCCACATCAACCTCGGACACAAGCCTTGAGAGTCTCGATCTTGGACACTTCGATCTCTACTTCGATCTCTGGATTCCAGGTAACTCAAGTGCACCAATCCGTTGTATATTCTTTTTTGTATATGTAGGAAGAACCAAACAAAATGTAACAAAGTTTTCCTCGCTGGGTATACCTCATAGTCGTCATGGCGTCTAGACAGCAGGTTCGCTGTCCGTGGGTCTGACTCTTCTGGGAGCCTTGGTAGGCCCAAGGGGGAGGCACTCTCGTGAAGCGCTGAAAACGACCTCGTCGGGGGGTGTGCGCGTCTAGGTGGCGTCTGCATACCCCGGCACCGCGAATGGACCCCTAACACTACCGGTCGTTGGGGCCTGCGGTGAATGAGTCAAGTTATCTGTGTCTGGTCCCTCGTGTAGTCGTCTCTGTAGTCAGCTTTGTCATAAAAAATGGATGGCAGTGACCGCAAAATGCTGGCTTCCAGATGTTACCAGCTCGTGTATGCCGTGCACTAAGCATTGGGACCCTGTAGCCATCTCAAGCTGTCCCTCGCGGCTGAGCTTCGGATTATGTACACGAGCCGTGCCAGAAGATTCTCAATAGGGCCCGGCCGTGTTTGTCTGGTGACAGAGGCCACTGATTAAATTATGCCTTTACAAGGCTGAGTTTAGTTTTGATCATACAGGCTGAATTTATGGCTGACCTATTCGGGTTTGAGATTACTCGCCAGCTTGTGTCACACATACAGCATTCCGAGTTGTACTTTGAGCCTTGGACCCCATGTCACTGCCGCAGATGAAGAGTCCACGCCTGGACAAAAGTAAGCCTGCATGAGAGTGTTCGTTTCAGCCTGGATGGCGCTTTCAAGGCCGGTAAGCCGGCACTGTCCTCTATACAACTTGAATTTTCTCCTCTGCAGCCCTCGCATTCAAACAGTGCCGTGGAGCAGGTAGTTATCAATGCAACGCACCAGACTGAGACGGTCGAAATAGGCGTCGAGGTTCGGACTGGTGCCATAGCGCTTTCGCCGTAGTGCTAAACATGATTTAAATTATATCTGAATCCGTAATATACTATGCGCCAAAGGATCTGCAGATATCGTTGCATCTTGCGAGCTCCTGAAAGGCTTGCCGGTGCCGACGTCTCCCGCTGAACACCAGGGTTGCCAAATACGGCCGTCCAGCACAAAGTAGGCGCCTGTGGCTGCTTTCGTTCGGGCCTCATCCAGGCGGAAAGTGACGGTTCGCTTTGATGATGTCAAATAGGTAACCAGATTTATGTATTCTCGTATGATCAAAGTTATGCCGAGCTTTACGGTGTCAGCTAGGCACTCGCAGCCGCGAACGCTCCTCCGACGCTTGCAAGGTGGTGCCAGCACACCACAGCTCTGAGTCGCGGACCAAAACAATACTGTCTCGATGTGAGTAGTCATGCTGTGTCTGACAATGTGGTGTGGCCGCTTAGTCTGTAGACGCTGATTCAGAAGCTGTTCATCCCCGATGAGCTTGAGCGCGTTCAACTTGAGGGACGGTATACTGTGATCACTGAGTCCTCTCTACCGCCTCCTCCTTCCTTTGACTCCAGGGTACTGAAGTGGCGAGACTACTCTTTTGCTGTGCCTTCCACACAGGTTCCGGTGCCGCCGCCGTGCAGTTGGTGCGTCCTCCGCGTTGACGTGTTCGACGTCGAGCGCGATGGTGGCATAGTGGATTGCATACAAATTAAAAGCGCTAGAGTTGCCAGCTTAGAGCTGACTGCTCAAGGCTGACATCGATGCCTAGTGCTATGGATCATTTATGACTCTGCGTACTTTGCGACGTTGCTGTGCGTAAATATCTCCGGGCATTCCTTTAACAATGACTCTCTCAGGGAATTCGAGCAGCTGGCTCACAGGCTTGGTTTACTGTCAAGGTGCGCTGACATACTTTCTTCATGAGGGACCTGCTCCTCTTTGGGAACCTTTGTTCGCCATTCCCGAATAGTCTTCCAACAAATGGGGATTCAAACCTCCGGGTCGCGCTGACGCCTTATGACTCAACAATGCGCACGACCAGACGCAATTCGACCCCAAAATTCCACTGCTAGCCTGCTCAATGAAATGGACATCGCTTCGCGATTGCGAGCGGCGAAAACCGATCATCTCAAGAGTTGCACTCAGAAACTAGTACGCAACGTTGCTCCGCGCTCAAGGTGATCCATGTTCCGCGAACATATCCTTCAGAACTTAACGGGGACAAATGAAAGTGGGGGTCCCGTTGGGGAACAACGTTTCTGTACAGATCGCGCAGACTTTCCGCTGAGGAGGTGCCACGGTGCGCAGGCGCATGCCCGGAACCGCAGACGATGCGGCGCGAATATGCTACGTGGTCACCTGTTCGCGTGCTTACTATGACAATTCCTTCTTCTAATACTCGCTTAGCGGTTCTTCGCTGTACCCGTCTACTATGCAATGTTATAAACCCGCTAATTGGCGTTTAATCCGACGACTCTGAATCTATTTGTGGCTGCTGAAGCGGTTCTGTGGGCTCATAGAGCGGCGGATTGTGGACATGGAGAATTGGAAGGCGGCCGCCACAACGGTTTCTCTTTCGGCTCCGCCGCGGCAAGCCCTTTCCAGGTGGGAAGCATCAGGAAAATACCATTTGTGGTACGAGGTGCACCGCCGTACTCGGTAGCGAGCAACGCCATGATGACATGCCCGAGAGTCGACACCGAGTTAAGCGACGGCATAGATGAACGCAGATATTGCGCTAAGGACAAAGTGCTAAACTTGGCTTGCCAATGTTCGGCTAGGACGTATATTTTTTCCAGCTATTGGGTCTTCCATATCTTTTGTCATCATTTCTTCGTCGTACAACTCGGGCCGCCACAGCACCTGCTCGTACTTTCTGCCCGTCAGCTGGGAAGCATAGCTACACGTACGCGAGCTTTACCTCGACTAACGTACGAACGCTGCTTCAATCCACAGTCTCCGAGACTATTGAATAGAACAACGTACGCCACACCTCTGGCGGACAGAGGCGCCCAGTCATGTAGCGCTGGAAAATGGAAAACCCCCGTGATCCACCGCATGCCACATCAACCACATGACACTCCAGAATCGCCGCTTCGCGCATTTAAAGACTCATTCTATACGACAGGTTACTATACGTATATAGGTCTTGGTAAGCTCAGTGATCAGCTTAACTCCAACAAGTGCCGTGATACTTATTGATGGCTATCTATTCGCTGTACAGATACTTCCATCTCTACCAGTCGAAATGGTCGCGGTGGTCTCTGAACTGAGAGTCAACTCAAGATACCACTTTCTGTACGTCATGCGACGCGTCGTACTAAGCAGGTAAGAGAACAAGGAACAGCAAACGAGATGCAAGTTTTCATTTGCCCGTGCAGTGTAGCGAATAAAGATCTGCCCTGCTATGCACGTTTGAGTAATATCCAGGGCATGTGTCAATGAGCTTCAAGCTTGCCGGTCCAATCCGAGTTCAACACAAGAGAGTAGGCGAAAATAGACGACTTGTTTCCTGAAGTGTGTTGAGCAAAATCTTGAACTAGGGCTATGTAGCAACACGCGGCGACGCGAAGTCCATCCCGCTAGCATGCGTTCTCGATATTTCTCGATGGTCAGCCCAAGTCCACAACATTGTGACGAGCTGACTAGGCTCTGCGTGTATGTCCATAAAACATACGTTGTAACGTGGTGCTCATGCCGGCGGCAAAATAGAAGTAAAAGCCATCCGCGGCCTCAGAACTGTACGTCATCACGACGTATTTTTGCCCGTGGCTGTCGAATAAGCGCACATTGAAGCCATCAGTGGTTCGATGATGATAACTGGACCTCTCCCGCGACATTACGACGAAGGGCACGCCGTTGTTCTGCATACTGCTCTATCAATGCCCGATTCCCCATGATGAGATACTGGGGTGCGTATTGCCCTTGCCCTGCACAACTGCATGTGGACGCAGCAGTCAGCTGTCAGGCGCAATGGTATCTGACCACCACGTTTGGCGGTCTAGTCATGTCCATCCAGAGACGCTAACGAATGGTTTAGGGCAGTCTGTGCACCAAGCTTCCCCGCAGCGATACATGCCTTCCAAGATGGGCACATAGGTTAAAGCGTCGAGGGCACATAAAAGCACGACCAAGAGCTATCTGCAGACCAACAGGATCTCCCGCTCCTGCCTGCCTCTTCAGCCTCCGCCTGCCTCCACACCATGTTCTGCAAAGCGACCTTGATCTCTGTGGCCCTCGCCCTCCTCGCCACCGCGAGCCCCGTCGTCCACGCACCCGGTGTCAAGGTTGCACTGGGGGAGCGCAGCACGCTGACCCGTGCTGACGGGACCTTCGACCACGAGAAGGCGATCCTGGACGGCGTCAAGACTCAGAAGTACGTTCCCCATCGCTCCCTGCGTCGCACCGCCGTGACTGACTGTACTCTGCCCTGCTTTTTGCAGCAAATACCAGAGGAACCTTCGGAACCTGCTGGCGAACACGGGCAGTCTTCCCGAGGGCTGGGAGATCAAGGACTTCGTCACTGTCCCTCCCTCTGAGAAGCGTGCCATTGGCATCGAGGCCCTCGCTGACGACCGGAACGTCGAATGGGTGGGTCCGATCGCCATCGGTACTCCCGGCCAGCCCTTCACCATCGACTTCGACACCGGCTCGTCCGACCTGTGGGTCCCCAGCGCGTCCTGCACGGACTCGATCTGCAGCGGCAAGAACAAGTACGATGCGTCAAAGTCTTCCACCTCTGCCCAGCAGAGCGGCACCTTCACAATCGTGTACGGTGACCAATCGACTGTCACTGGTCCCATCTACTCCGACGATGGTAAGCCGCCCGGGATTTATGACCATGGAGCTCAGCTGATATCCTCTTGTAGTGGCTGTCGCTGGGCTCACTGCCACCGGCCAATACTTCTCTCCAGTCACTTCGCTCTCGAACTCCTTCGCTAACAGCCAGCTTGACGGCATCTTGGGTCTTGCCTACCCTCGTCTCTCGTCTCTCGGCGGGGTATGTCTTCTTCTATCTCTTCTGCTCCCTGTACGGCACACTGACGCTTTCTGTGCGCCCCGTACCAGACCCCGTTCTTCAACACGCTGATCAACCAGGGCAAAGTCAGTGCGGGTGAGTTCGGCTTCGTGTTGGCCTCGGCTGGCTCGGAGCTGTACCTCGGCGGCACCGACACCTCAAAGTATACTGGCCCGATCGAGTACCACGGCGTCGACACGTCGACGGGATTCTGGCAGGCGACCGGCGCGAAGAGCCTCGTCGGCACCACGACCACAAACAGTGGCTTCAACACGATCATCGACTCGGGTACGACACTCATGTACGCTCCGCAGGCCCATGTCAGCGCCTTCTACGCGGCGATCCCGGGCAGCTTCGAATTTGACTATGAACACGGGTACTACGCCTACCCCTGTGGCTCGCTTCCGACCGTCACCTTCAACTGGGGAGGCAAGGCCTGGGAGGTCACTGAAGCCAAGTGAGCTCGAGCGGTGTCGCATTGCAGTCTGTGCTGATCACGCCCTGCAGCTTCAACCTCGGTCCGGTTGGCGGTAACCTGTGCGCTGGCGCGCTCGCCGTCGCAAGCAGGAGCCTCGGTCTCGATGACAACACCTGGCTTCTCGGCGATGCGTTCATGAAGAATGTCTACACCACGTTCTCGTTCGACCAGAACGCCGTCGGCTTCGCCACCCTCAAAGTCTAGAAGCCAAAGGTACTCGAGTGTGCAGCGGTCGCGAGCCCTAGCTTGACTGAAACTGAATAATTGGTTGTTGTACTGGTAGGACTATGGTAGCAGTGGTTCATGTCCAGGACTTGCTCTGTCTGTCTGTACAGACTCTTCGATCGCTGTGTGTGGGATGCCTTGAAAGTTGAAGCCTTCCGTAGAGCAAGCCCATCTCTGTCCCATATGATTATCATGTCCGTTTTTGGATCGATCAAAATGCCTTCACCATCCGCACAGCTCATCGTAGGCATTCGTAAAGCAATTGAGGCGGACGTTCATGGAGTTAGTCATCGGCCCCCGCGCTACGACGACAGCCGAAAGAGATAGACGCCGAAGCGTATATTAATCTTTTCGCTTTCGACCTTCACTGTGTCTCATCTCAACTTGCGGAGCAGCCATAGTTTCGCTGTGGTAAGTTACGACAGAGAGAAAGTATTGTTAATGGCGGTTTTACTGCGCGGCGCCGTCAGGGTCACTTTGCGATCTCCCTCAGGCTGTCAGCCTTCCGTAGGAACCAAGGTGCGCAGAAACCAACAAAAGTGAAGGCACTTGAAACTGACTATTCACGCGGATGGTGTCGTTCCGCAGAGATAGAATTTCAGATACTGTGCATGGCTCTGTCCTTCAGCCGACATAGTGACTCGTGCGCGCCCTGCGGCCTCTCCTTGTCCAGTAATCTCTTAGCGCGCCAGTCCCCGCAATGTTCAGAACTTGCTACTGGACGTTGTCTTTGGTGATATTGCGCACGGTTCATGGCCATATCTCTTCTGTTCGCTGGAGGGCCAGCGCCAGCCAAGTGTCGAGGGACAGAGGAGGCGGTCGCCGAGTCATCCCCGCTGACTCTCGGCTTCACTGAGCTGAAACGGCAGGGCTTGTTCCCTGCGCAGATTCCGACTCCACCGCATCCAATGTGCCCCGCCACGAAGATATGTTCGACGCGGAGCGCGATGATGGCGAAGCAAACTGCTGATAGCGCGCTCAGGTCGCCAGTCGACGTTCTCGCAATGTATTCGCAGGCTTGCAGCAGTGGAGATCTCATTCAATTGCGCGGAAAGCTTTGGGTATGGCCTCGTTAGAATGACCTGGAGGCTACGGTCTGCTCCGGTGATCGACCTGTCCGTCAAGTGGCTTGGCAGTGAGCACTACTTATCTGTTACTATTGCTCTGCATAACGCATAACGCCTTTGATTATGCTTTTTTGCACGTCCTCAGCATATGCACATTGCTTTCCAACTCCCCTCACTCCTGTTAACAACGCCTGATTACAACATATAGAGTCCGCACTCAAAGTACTACAACAGAGTCCGTATGCGAATGGTGTACAGGTCATCAAGTCCGTGGAATAAAGCGTCTGAATACGTCAACTGGTCAGAGTCATGAATGTCCAATATCTGTCGCCTTCGAACCCCTGCAAAGAGCGCCTCAAGTAAGTGAGACTACTCCTGTATGATCACTCCTGGTGCACTCACCTTCCGCGCTTAGAGGCCGCATACGCTGTCATCGACCTGCTGAGCCTGGGCGTTGATGCGTCCCAGGAAGGTAGCTTCGTTGTTCGTGAGGGCGTTCATTGCACCGAGCGCGATGTTGAAGCCCGACTGAGCGTGGTCGATGGCGAGCACGTTGATGGACGTGCCGTTGTAGGTGAGCTGCCAGCAGGTGCCGCAGTTGGGGTCGTTCCACCCTGCGATGGCGGCCGCGCCGCCGATGTTTGGGAAGTGCGGGAGGTTGCCGAAGTCGGGCCCGAGATCTAGATAAGGGACAACGCAGGTTAGAACTCGTCCGAGCGAAGCGGAGTGGTGGTCACTGACTCTTGGTGAGCAGCCCGTTGGGGCCGTCGGAGCACGCGACGGTGGTCAGAGAACCACTGGCGTTATCGTACATCTGGTCATAGGAGACGGTCACAGTGGTGGTGGCGGAGGGTGCCGCAAGAGCCGCGGAAGCAGCGAAGACGAGGGTGGCGACAGCGGCGAAGAACTTCATTATGATGGTATTAGAGTGAGTGGTGATTGTCCTGGCAGATGGAGTAGAGTACGTGAGGGATCTAGAGGGAATGCTGAGGATGCCTTTCCCTCCCGCTCGAGCTGGGTATTTTATACGGACAGCCAGCATGGGCGCCTTGAGCCAAATTTCCAGCCCATGCGCAGAATACGCGCATAATTGAGTTCCTGGACTCTAAGTCTGAAGATTGTCGGCAAAGGCTGAAGGCGTGAGCGCTCGCATCAAAGAATACGCTGCAACTGGCAGTATCAAGCATTCACTGTAGCCTCGACATAGAGCGCACAGTGGTCACAGAACAATCAGGGTCCTACGTGGAACGTCCGACAAAGGCCGACTCTTCGAGACGAGAACCAGGTCACGAAGGGTGTCGTGCAAGAGGCTGCGGTAGACTCTTCTGAGTCGTCTGACTGATCAGCAACCGCCTCCAGATTCATATCATGACGCATCTTGAACGGATTGCCGCGATTATCGCCCGTGCTTATTTCTCTCTTATGGGGGAAATCTGGAGAGGTGGCCCAGACCTCTATCGGCTCGCCTTGTGTTAACTCTGAGCCAGGCTCAGACATTCGACGACGTTGCAAGCGATATGCAAGGACGTGTAAGTCTGAGATGCAATTAGGTGTGTCGACGCGTCGCACGGGGTGGTACAATTTGCTGAGCTTCAAGACGGCAATAGAGGGGAATAGTGTGTGGGGACTGCCCTGTTCGAAGCCTCCCGAGTATCTCCGGAGCTCGGGCTCCATCCCTCGCCATGTCTCGCACTGTATGGAGAGCTCCTCGAGAGATGCCAGGAGGGGGAATAGCTCGCGCCATCGAATCACCCCGGTAATTGCGGGCTCGGCGAGGCACGCGGAACGAATGTTGGCCAAGGGGAGCTTTCGCATGAAAAGTAAAAGGAAATCGGGAGGAGGGGAAGCCATCTTGAAGCAGAAGCAGGCAGGGTATTTCGTGTCCTTTGCCTGCAGCTCGTCGAGCGACAGACGCTCCGTCCACAAGCAAACCGTCAGTCTCCAGTCAATTGTGGACACAACTGACAGAGATTGCGGCGGAGCGCAATCGATGGAGCTGAATTTTGCAAGGAGCGGATCTGCTGAGAGCTCGTACGAGGAACCTTCGAGGGTCCCTATAAATGACAGCCTGATGCTGGCAGATTTGGGATAGACAAGTCGACGGAGAAGGTGCGACGCTCTCACGTAGCAAGAGTCCCACATCTCAAGCGACCTGAGGCGCTGCAGTTCCGCAGACTGGCGAAACGGGAGCAGCCTCTGTTTCCCTTCGGACAGGTCGAAAGCGGTGAATGTGTTCCGAAGGACGAGCTCTTCGAGCTGCTGCAAGCTGTCGAGAAGGGAGACGAGCTCGTCCAGCAAGAGGGTCGGAGAACAGTGTTCTAGGGAGAGGCGGCGTAGTCCTGGTGGAAGGAGCTTGTAGAACGAGGATAGGCCGAGCATGTGACCGGTGAAGTCCTGCAAGTGCGGAAAGGCTCATCCCGGAAACAAAGGAGAAGAGAGCGCATGTGGGCCAGAATGGACAGAGACGGTCTTCAGGATCGATTCCGCTGGGTGCTGAGACTCCGGCAAGCTCGGTGTCCGGGTAGCATGGCATGCTGCGATTCGCGCCCACACAATGCGATCCAGGTGGTCGAGCACCCGGCTCTGCGCTTTAGTGCTAGGTGCTTCCCAGCTGGTCAAGACATCATATACATAAAGGGACATCGTCCCAGAGCGATCGAGCATATCCAACACGCACTCGGGCCTCGAACCAGAAATATGACTAGACAGCTGCGGATAGCTGAGTGCGACAGCTCGCCACGCCCTGCAAACATGCCTAATGATGAGCCATGCATATGGTCCGGGAGGGTGTCTGACGCGTGTGCGAGCGCGTTGAATGAGCAGAATGTAGCAGTAAAAGACTTCTGCTAGCAGCTCGGGTGGTAGATCCTGAATCCTGAACTGCGAAGAGGTGATATCTTGTGCTTGTTAGCGTACCGCTCGCTATTCAAGGAGCGGTATCCTTACCAACACTCCTAGCCTCTCTAAGCGAGTCGAATATGTGGTTGTAGTCCGGCGCATCACAAACGGCATTGGTAGCATGCCCATCTCTACTAGCGCTGCGCCTCATTTGAGGCAAAACACGAGGACAAGATATGCACGAATTAGAGCTTGTCGAGGTTCGAGTACAAGGCAAAAAAGGGACGATGTCGCCGTCGTGAGAAAGAGTGCTGGGGTTAGCGTGAGGGCTTTGTGGCGCCGGTATGTCCGATAATAATATTCTCGGCATCGAGCTGCTAACTTTGAGGCTAGTAAACACATTGATTATTGCACCTCGACTGGCAAATGCTCGTCCCAATTCCTGCAGACATCGTTAATTTAATTATCAAGTCGACGCCGCATATTGGCACCGAAATACGGCGAACTAGTTCTAGTGATAATGACTCCACGTATCTGGGCAATAGTCGGACGTGACAATTTTAATGGGCACGTTCAGGAACAACCAGTATCGGAGAGCGCATATGTTCAAATCTAGTCAAGAGCCTGTTCGAAGCGACCGACGAAGACTGGCGCCTCGAGACGAAAACCACGATGTGAATGGTGCTACGCAGGAGACCGCGGGAGGCTCCTCGCCAGGCTGGTAGCTGATTACTTCCGGATGTCTATCACGACTCGTCGCTGACAGATCATCATCCAGATACGTCTTCCTGTTCGGGCGGAAATCTTGAGGAGTCCAGATCTTTATCGGCTTGCCTTGTGCAAACACGGAACCACGCTCGCACGTTCGCCCACCCCGCAGGAGATGCACCAAGATGTGCAAGTCCGAGATGTAGCTAGTGTTAGCCATTTCTACGTGCCACATCGGTTTGTAAAGGTTGCAAAGCTGAGCGACGGTAAGGGCAGGGAATAGTGAGTGAGGAGAGCCCCGCTCAAAGTCTTCTGCGCGTTGCCAGATCTCGCGCTCCAGACTAGGCCACTCCGCGCATTGTATGGTGAGTCCCTCGAGGGACGTCAACGAGGGGAACAGCTCACGCCACGGAAATGCTCCAGTGACCCCAGGCTCAGCAAGGTGCGCGAAGCGAATGTCCGCGAGCGGAAGCCGTCGCAGGAAGACGCGAAGAAAAGTGATAGGAGGGGTGGCCATATTGAAGCAAAAGCAGGCGCAATCCCCTCTGTCCTTCTTTTCCTGTAGTTCCTCGAGCGATAGACGCTCCGTCCATAGGCAGACCCGGAGCCATTGATCAATTGTAGACACGATCAACAGAGACTGCGGCGAGCTGCAGTGAATGAACGGGTCGCAGTTCATAGTATCGAATCTTGCAAGGAGCGGATCGACTAGCAGCTCGGAGTCGTACGGAGGGTTTTCGAAAGCGCCTACAAATGATAGCCTGATGCTAGCAGTTCCGGGATAGGCGAGTCGGCGAAGAAAGTGCGACGCTCTCACATAGCAATGGTCCCACAAATCAAGCGTCCTGAGACGCCGCAACGCTACGGACTTGCGAAACGAGAGCATCCTCTGTGTGCCTCCGGATAGGTCAGAAACGGTGAACGCGTTCCGGACCACCAACGCCTCGAGCTGCGGCAAGCCGTCGAGGAGGGAGATGAGGTCGTCCAACAACAGGGAGGGAAAACAATGGTTGAGGGAGAGGCGACGCAGTCCTGGAGGAAGAAGTGTGTGGAACGAGGATAGGCTGATCTTCCAGCAGGTGAAGTCCTGCAAGCGAGGAAAAACCCATCCCGGAAACAAGCGACAGGTGAGCCCGATATATGGTCGAGCGTGAATCGACATGGTCTCCAAAATCGACACTGCCGGGTGCTGAGATCCCCGAGGGCTTGGCGTCGGGACGGAAAGGTGCACTGCAATTCGCACCGAAACGATACGGTCCAGGTGGTCGAGCACCTCTCTCCGTACTTCCATGTTGAATTCCATCCAGTCGTTCAAGATGTCATGCACATATAAAGGCACCGTCCCAGAGCGGCTGAGCATGTCCTGCACGCATGCGAGCTTCCGAGATGGATAGATATGACTAGACAGCTGGGGATAGGCGAGTGCAACGGCTCGCCACGCCCCGCAAACATGCCTAATGACAAGCCATGCGTATGGTCTAGGAGGGTTTTCGATGCTTGAGCAGGTATGGAAAATTAGCAAAATGTAGCGGAAGAAGACCTCTGCCAGCAACTCGGGTGGTAGATCTTGGATTCGGAACCGTGAGGGCCTGACATCTTGTGCTGGTCAGAGAGACGTTTTCTATGCGAGAATGACATCATTCACCAATGATTTTAGCCCTTAGCGAGCCGAATATGATGTTATAGTCTGGTGCATCGCGAACACCAGAGCAATTGCGTCTGGTGAGAGCAGAAGAATCTAGAGTTTCAGCAACATCATGCTGTACGTGCGGACTCCTCTGCTCTCCGCGCTTCCAATGCTTGCGTAGCGCAGAAAAACTGGTAGGCATGCGTTTCAAGCCTGTAGTCAGGCGAAAATGGGCTGGCAGTGGTGGATGTCAAGAGTAAGCCAATCCATCACGCATCAAGCTGAAGTGCAGGCGCTCGATTAGCAATGCGGCCGCAAACAGTCATCCCGTCTCACGACCATCTTGACGAGATTTCTGCCTAGCAGACGTACATCACTTTCTGTTCGAATAAGTATTAAATAATGACATATCTGCAGCCTTGAACACAGGAACTCAATAAGCTCGGAAGGTGAACGGAGCATGGGAATATGCACGATACATCATGCATCATTGTCTGCTGCGTCGTAGAGACCTGCGTATACGAGATGCACGAGATGCAAACCAGGTTTTCAGCCGGGCTGAGCCTCGATCCCCGTCCTCCGGTGAAGACTGAGTCAGGTGTGTATGCCTCAGCGCCTCCGGATGCATATCCAGGAAAACGAGGTCTTCGCACAGACAAACTTTACCGTCGTCCTCGTGGAAGTCGAGAGCGTGACGCTCTATCGTTATGCCCCGCTCCAATCCAGACATGGACTGATTGCGCGTAGCAAGCATCTGTTCTGCGTGCTGAAGAGTTGAGAATGGATGGAGCGCCGCGGGGGGCAGCGCCGAATGCAGGTGGCGACGCTCCCATACGTGCACGTTCCTCACGTTGGGCAGCATTGCAGACATCGCACTGTCGCCCGACGAGACCGCCCAAGACATATTTGCGACGCCATTGTGGAAGGTCTCGTACTCGAGGCCGAGCTCCTCCACGGACGATAACGAAAGCAGGATGCTGTCCCAAGACAGGGACCCCGTGACAACAGGTTCCATTAGCAACGCAGCCTTGACGTTGCTCAGCGGCGCCAGAGCCAGGAGCGCAGCGATGAGGTCCCCATTAGTGCTCGGACAGCAAAACGAGATGCAAGCCGACTCTCCGGTCTCTCGCTTTCCCCGAAGCTCGTGTACAGGAAGGCGATCTCGCCAGAAGCGGAGCTCCAGATCGGTAGTCGAATGCCTGTGGATGGTGACCGACTGTGGCTGAGAAGGGATGACGCACTGTATGCGATTCGCACTTCCGAATTGGTCGCGAAACACTTCCGCCACTTGCTGATAGGATGTATCCTCGTCTATATGAAGGAGTTGGAGGCTCACTGACGCGAAGGGCGGATAGATGAGACGGCCAAGGGCGGCAACCGAAGCATGAGAATCGTCCACGATTTTGAGGACGCAAAGATGTGGAAGAGAGACAGGGCCTTGATATGTGGTCGTAGCAATAGCATTATCCGCGGGCAGCGTGTAACTGCGGAACGCGTTCTTTAGCACCAGCTCCTCCAGCTGAGTCAGCCGACTAAGGAGGTCTAGGAGATAGTCAACAGATGGCACAGGAATGCATTGACAGAGCTCGAGTCGGCGTAGGCTCGGGCCTAATATCCGGTTGAAGGGTGCGAGGCTGCCAAACGAGCACGAGAACTCTTCCAGACAAGGAAAGTCAAAGTGTGTAAAGGCTGGGCGTGTACGAGCGGGGATAGAGTACTGGTAAATTCTGAAGGAGCGAGCAATCGAAGCGACTCTTCGCGTGCTTGTCGAAACAGGAAGTGGCGGTGCAATAGGATCTGGGATGAGGCCGGGAAACTGGAGCTGAGCGGAGACGATGCGTCGCATGTGGCTAAGCACGACTCCACGAGTTACTTTATTCCTCTCGGCATCCGTGTCCGGGTGTTCGTATACATAAATTGGGGCGTCTGCGGACCTACGCAGCATATCCGTAACGCATTCCGGTGAGGTGATGCAGATGTAGCTTGATAGCGCCGGATATGCAAGCGCGACCCTTCGCCAGCTACGACAGACGTGCCTGATGACAAGCCATGCGTATGGTTTTGGGCGCGGGCCGGTGGGTGCTCATCCTCGAAGTCTTGTAGCTCTGGTCGCGCGTTGTATAGGATTAATATATACCACAGAAAGCATTCAGCCAATATCTCGGGCGGAAGGCAGTCAATTGGCACATTAAAGCGTAGCGCACCTAGGGTCAGATTAGCAGCCTCAAGTGGCAATATTGTTTGTACCCACGCAGCTCGCCATGCCACCTCAAATGCCCAAAAATTTTGACGTAGTCCACCAGCTCTCGAGTCCCCAGCGTACTACGCTCGACTTGTTGTGAGGTTATCGGATTTCCGCGTCGCCCTTTGGATAAAGAAAGTCTTTTCATTAGTATAGCAAACTGCGAGGGTGTGGGCCTGAACCTGAGACAACGTACAAGCTCAGGTGAGCGCTGTTAGCACTGGCCTGATGTCTCAACCTAGCAAAACGACGGCGTAGTGCGTGAGCCCATCTTTCATACACAGGGCCCCGGGAGATTGCGTGTACCAGGTTTCCAGGGGATTGCCCGCAGATCAACGTCCAGATAGCTGAGGTCCAAAATCCGTTCGATTGTTGTCTCACAACAGCCGGATTTTGACCTGACAGCAATCTCGCTTCGGGTCTCAGGCCTCAGGTGGGATCAAGCGCCCACCGCCCACCGCAGATTCGCACAGTGGGACGCGACGTGCAGAAGGCTTCTGCGCCAGATATCAAAGATATATGTAGCGGTCCCAAGTGTATATATGATGTGGAACAAATAATGCTGCTGAGAGGTCTCGCCGTCTGTCTGCTCAGCGCCACGCAGTGGACAGGGGCGCAGGTCTGCAGGAAAGCATCGTCGGGATCATGAGTATCGTCCTGCTGATCTTCATAATGTCATCATGATTCGTATCGTCATCAGATGTGCTGTGATGACCAGAAAAACTATGACTATGCCTGACTTCATCTGCGGCTATAACCGTCTCCCGCCATCTGTCATGGCGATCACAAGCCGGTAATGTCAGTGATACAAGATCTGTCCTACGAGCGGGGAAAATAACGCACTGCCTGGATCAACATCTTTGTCGTCCGATGCAGGTACGACGGATGCTGCTGCTCCGGCATGCTCGGCAGGGCGGCCGACACATATTGCATCACAGTACGGGCCGCCCTGGTGCAGTATAGGCCCTCACTTGTACTAGGAGACAGCTCGGAAGGCGGTAGATGCGAGGTGGCAGGGGCAACTAGAGAAGCGAGGAACAGGTTACTAGAGGGAACTTGCCCATAGGCCTTCAATGTACCTCTGTGCTCCTCTGGCCTCACACGGGTGTATCCCGCTTCGTACCATGCGGAAAAGCTTCAACTAAGAATCGGATTGCGAGATATACCAAATCCGGCTGATAGTGATTACAGCAGAGCCAAAAGTGTAATCAGACAAAAATCGAACGGATTTTGGACAGGAGCGCTCAGATTCTGCTGCAATCGGAATCTGGGTCACACGATTATCAAAATCCCGCAGATAGTGCCCAGGATGCTGTCCGCGGGGGCCCTGTGTACTCTTTGGCCGAGATCTCTTCGGCCGAGGGGATGACTCAGCCCGATTTGAGCACCGCAAAGTCTCAGAAGCGCCGCGCTGCAGTCACCGTTTCTTCGACACCTCCACCAACACCCCATCGGCAGTCGTGCCTGTATAGGAAGTTTTTACTCAGTCATATAGTGAAAGACTTAGCAAAGTAGCGTGGAACAAATGTAAATGGTATCATAGAGCATACAGCACATGCCACCTCATCGCGCGCAAACCACATTAACGCATCTTCACCATGAGTAGATACCGCAATCTGATTTGTGTCGTATCGTATACGATATACTACACCAACACATGAGCACCCGCACACCCGCACACCAGAGAAAGAACACGCACCTCGTTGTACTGGAGCCACAAGTGCGGCATCTGGTCCGTCGGTCCGGGGGAGACATCGTGGGCGGGGCCCTTGGGCATGTGCACGCCCTTGAGCTCAGGGTTGCCAAGCGCCTCGCCGGCATCCTGCCACTCCGCGGGCTGTGTACGCCCGAGGCCCTTGGTCGCGCGTGCGCCGGCGGTGCGACAGCCTTGGTCGGCATTATACTCGGCGTTCACACGCTCGTAGAACGGCTTCGCGGCGACCTCGCATAGGAGGAGCAGGCCCGTGCCGTTACTTAGGTTCGCATAGCAGTAGTTAGCGGACTTGGACATCATCTGGTCACAGCGTCGTCAGCGTACGAGACTTGGGTTACGGGAGCAGAGAAAGACGTACGTCGGCGAAGTATACGCCCTTGCCGAACATGTAGCCGGTGGCAGGCGCCTCAGGCGGCGCGATGCGCAAGCCCTGCTTGAGGATGCCTGCGAAGTTGGTTGTGCGCGAGCCGTGCCAGAGCAGCAGCCGTTCGCCGTCCGGTAGCGCGGCGTTGCCCGCGGCAACAAACGCGTCCGCCTCTTCATGACGCTCGACGCGGAACGCATTCATGACTTGCGCTCGGATGTGGTGCGTTGCGCCATGCGTGTCCCGCACGTATCGCTTGAGTGTAGCCCACTCGCCGCTCCCGCGCGTGACCGGGTCCATTGCCGTCAACTGCAGACTCTTGAAGTGTCCATCGAGTGGGTTGATCGGCTCTCCCGTGAGATGGTCCTTCGAGACGGTCGATGAGATCAACTTGGAGGCGACTTCCATGTCGCCGAGCGCATCTACAAGGTCGAGCTCGCGCTTGAGGAGCTGGACGCTGTTGATTACTGTGGGACGGTTCCGACCAAAGTTATGTGGGATGATCCTGAGGAACGGCGAACGAGCGGTGGTTGGCTTCGTCGAATACACTCGGCTAGGACCAAGCACTTACGAGTAGTAGCGTTCGGTTAGAGTTTGTGCGGCGCCGTCAAGGCCTCCCAGGTTCCTAGAGGTCTGGCCGCTCGGGTCCTGCAGGACCTCGGAGAGCGTCTGCGTACAGCGTAAATTCGCACATCATGGACAAATAGCCGTAGTTGACCCACTTTGAGGGCGGAGAAGCCATTAAGGATGGTAGACTTTGCGAGTTTACCGAGAGGAAGTTTGTTCGCGTCATAGTTCATCGAAGACAGGTGGGCATCGATGAGCCTACCGACATACAGTCAATTCCTTCACAATCTGCCATATAACCATGTGTAAGACGTACTTGGACGAGAACATAAGCCTGCACAGCTCCTGGACCTCAGGCGGCAAGGTCGAATCGGGGATTTTCTCGGACTCCTCGTCCTCCGCCTTGCCCTTGCCTTTGTCGTCCGCTTTGTCTTCGTCCTCGAACGAACGTTCAATCCACGTGTACTTGCCTGGGCGTGCCACCATGTTGAAGCGTGCCTCCCAGCTCACGGCTGCTTTCTTCTTAAACTGGTCTTTGAACTGATATATGCCTATTGAAGGATTGAAGGGGCCCTTGACCTGCTTCTGTCCCGTCTCGCCGACGCGGCCCCAGCGCGTGAAGAGCGTTACGCTCGAGTCGTTGCCGATCGGATGCAGGAGCTGAACGACATAGAACCTGCGGGGAAAAAGGGTTGGTGAGAGAACAAATAGATCAGTGGGTATGTACACACTTGTTCGAGTTCTTCCCGATGTTGGTTTGGTTGAGCATGGCATCCCAGACACCTTCGGTGTTGGTATAGACCTGATGCGTGTCTGATACGGCGCATTAGCGAGGATGTGGCGGCACCGGCATGGGCGGCATGGTACTCACCGACCATCCCAGAATGCGGGTCGACAGGCGCAGCACCACGTTTGACCACAGTGACCTACACAAGGACTCGTTAGTTCGACGCGACTTCGTGCGTTTATCCAAGCACATACCATCTTCTTAGCTTCCTCCCTTTTATCCTCCTCCTTGCCGTCTTTTTGGTCCTCCTCATCGTCCTTCTTAGCGTCGGATGTCTTAGCTTTCTTCGATTTGGGCTTTACTTCCTCTTCCTCCGCATCTTGCTCCTCTTCCTCGTCTTCGTCTCGGGTACGTTTGCCCTTGCCCTTTGCGGTGGTCTTGGACTTAGTAGCGGCACCTTTGGCCTTCGTTTTGGCCGCGGCGGGCTCCGCGTCGGCGGGTTTGTCCGACCCAGCCGCGCCGTCGGTAGTGACGGCACCGTCAGTGGCGGCAGTGGCAGCCTTTGCGGCGGTGCGTGCGCTGGAACGTGTCGCCCTGGCTGCAGGTGCAGGTGCAGCGTTAGTGCCATCGGTCGTGGCGGCGGCGGCTGCAGCGGCGGCTTTCTTTCTCGGAGGCATGTTTGCTAGCTACGCCGTGTTAGAGTGGCCAGTTAACGTCTGGAGCGGGGAGAAGGGGCGTTTTAGGCGTGGTTGGCTGTGGGCAGGAACAACCTGGGTGTTCTCTGGACATTTCTGCCCTGGATGCACGCCTCTTTATACCTGGTAGGTTTGGCCAGGGGCCGTGGGATGCCAGACGCGTATTCTCTGATGGCGCGATTCGTCGGGCTTCAGTGCCCGTACTATTTCATATATGGTACGAAGCGCATCAGCTATGTGTCAGAAGACCCGAGCCCCGCGCGTCGGCTTACCCAATTGGGGACGTATGCGGTGCCGACCCGTATGACTCGCGCGTCGGGTGATCACAATGTGCGTCGGAATGTCGGCATGGCTGGGCAGAGGGTTGCCTTGGGGCAGGATGCTCCAACATCGCGCAAGACATCTCCCGACGCCCCGACGTACCCGGCGTCTCCGATAATTAACCTCACTTAGCGTCCTGCCAACACCTTCCTTTCCCGCCGACAACGATATTCCATCCCCGTTGCCTACTAAGTAAATTTGTATACTCTTCCATTGAGCTCAATCCACTATACCTGATCCCACTAGTACTACGTCATCGTCCGACGTTCGCGAATTGTAAGGGCTTGCCGCGAGTGACGATGCCCACTAGGTCTACCAACACCTACTCAGAAACGCCGGCCATCGATGCAGGCTCTGTCGATAAGACGGTGAAGATCGAGCTCATTCCTGAAGTAGCTGAGCTCAGCCTTTCGATCTCGACGCCGGAACCGAGCCTGCGAAGGTCGACCAGAAAGCGAACCATCTTATCAGTCAAGGAGGAAAGTGACACCGAAGATACTCCTGCAAATTCCACTTCGAAAAGACGTGTGCGAAGGAAGGATGCAAGCAAGCAAGAGGCTAACGATGGCGACGTACTTCCCACCCTTCGGTCGACCGGAACACCCAAGATTGCTGCGAAGCGCAAAGTAGCACGAAAAACAACATCGTTGAGCCCAACCAAAGTCAAAAGGGAATATGCTCCGCCTGAAGCATACGCTCACCTCGAGTATCTAACAGACTACTTGAAGGAGCATTTAGATGGTAAGTGTTCCAAACGGCCATTGCACAACTCTCGTTAACGCCTCCATTGCTTCTGTGCAGTAATGTTCTGCGGCATCAAGTATCGTACCTGCCAATTCTCATCGCTAGCTTGTAACTGACTCGTCGTACAGCCCGGGTTGCGTATCAGCCGCGGTTGGTCACCACTTTGCGCACCCCACGAACCACTTCTGGCGTGCATTGCACCTCTCGGGCTTCACTGATCGACTACTTAAGCCTTCCGAAGATTCGACTCTCCCAAAATCGTATAACGTTGGGCTGGCACGTCGTTTGTCTCTCCTCGCCCCACATAAGCTAATTTCTGTATGCAGACGGACCTCGTCGCACGCCCTAGTGCAGAGGTAAGCTCCACATTGTATCAGTTCCGCCAAGGTGTTCTCATCCCAAGCTGGCCCACAGCAAGCAGAGCTGTCAGTCGACGACATGCACACCGGCGTCCCCGTGCTATTAGCTAAGATCGTACGCTACATGCCGCGCGTCTTGTGCTTCGTGGGGAAACAAATCGGCGAGACCTTCCTCACTCAGGCGCTCTCCGTCACATCTTCATCGCCCAGCGGTGAACTAGAGCTCGCTGCAGAGACTGAGGCCCCCGGAACGGCGGACAAGACAAAGAAGCAGGCGAAGCCCAAGAAGCCCAAGTTCGCGAATGGCTTCCAGCCATACAAGGTCGTCCACGCACCAGGTAGCATCGTGCGCGAGACACTGTTCTTTATCATGCCGAGCACATCCGCTCGCGTCACAGGATATCAGGTGCGCTCTCACCTTTACCTTATGTCTAGCATTAGGGATGACTAGCTTTGTCTGTGTACGCTGACGATGTCTCCATGGTAGTTGCAAGACAAAGCGAACATCCTGCGGACGCTGTATGACGAGGTGCAACGCATGAAGGCGGGCGAGGGCATGGACACCTGCAACATGCGTGTAATCGGGCTGCCTGCCGTCAAGGCGGAGCCGTAGGTAGCGGGCGAAGGACATGGATTAAAGGATGAGTTGTTTCTTCGCTGTGCGTATCTCTGCTACTTTACTTTGATTATAAAATTGCACCGTGATTGTCTAGTAGGTCTAGCGTACAATTTTCAGGTCAACTGGCTTTGTTCATGCCTGTTCGCGCCAACCTGGCTGCTTCTGCCGTCGCGACGGGAGTTGGCAGTGTCCGTTAGAAAGTTGCGCTGTACACCTTCGTAACGTGCAGATGCGTAGAACACGGTGTTCATACCTTTCAATACCCGCAGTTCACGACTTTCATTGCTCGTTGGCGAGGGGCTCGGACTGAAGGAGTCTTTCGCCCGGCAATCTTCCATACAGCTTCTTTGAATTGGCGTCCATGTCGTGATTGGGAGCCGGCGCCATGTGGGATAAATGTTCAAACGTTCACGCCCAAGCTTCAATGCTTCAAGCTCAAGTTCGCACGACCGTGATGCTGTGCGCTGCCGACTGCGGGCGCTCAGTCCCTCCTCTCCCGCTGTAATCCATCATATTCACGTATGTCCGACATTGGATTGCGCGCGTGGAGCATTGTCTCGAAAGTATTATGTGAGTTTGTGGCTTGATTACCTGTCTTGCAAGCACTAGACTTTTGGCCAACAGGCTGCGTCCAGCGCAGTGGAACGCGCTCCGTCGAGGATGGCGAAGCGTACAACTTATCGCAGAGAGACAACCACACTCCACAGACCGTAAGTGTCCACGATCGGCGGTGGTCGTATAATATTGAAAGAGGCCGACTGGTCTAGAATGCCGGCACAGGGAACATGCCTACCCCTGCCGCTCCACTGATCCGAGATCGGCCTTCGAGGGTACGACACTTCGTGCTCAAGGGGACATCGGTGAGGATCCGAGGCTACGACGTTCCCTGGGAGAAGAACGACGTCGGGAAGATACCTGTTTTCTACGGCGGACTGCTGGGTCCCCCGACAGAATCTTGGATGCTATACCGTGATCAAAGGGAGTGGCGAAGGAGCGCATGGGGACTAGCGCAGATTGCGCTATTGGGCGCCGCGGCAGAGGAAAAACTCTTCCAAACTTCCGGCCAGGGGGAACGTTTCACCCTCAGACCGACAACTCGCTCTTCCGTTCCTTTCCAGTGGGTACATGTAGGCCCCGGCGCCATTCCTGATACACTTGCCGACCTTTCATGCGCCACCATGAGCATCGCAGATCTCCTTCACAATCTCAATACCGTCCTTGGTGCAAATCATCTGCTGGGTACGGAAGGCATCGATGACTTGCTCGAGGAGATTAGAAGAACGTCGCACGATTTTGGAGAAGCTTATGGCAAAGTGCGAGCCTGGTGGACGGGGCCGGAGCTTGGTAGAATGGGGAGGAGGCTATATGCGATGCTACGCGAACACGAAGCGGACGACGAGGCCTTCCGACAGCAGGTCACCCAAGGATTCGCTCTTCAAAAGTCAGGCGTACGTCCAAGGCGTGTCTGGGACCTGTACAGCAACCGCGTCCTACCAACTGCCACGGTTCCAGAGTATAAATATGATCGCAGCCCGCGAAGCCTACCTTACCAGCTGTGGACTGTGTCCCATAGCTGGGTGGCCGAAGAAGAGCAGGAGAATATCTGGACACCTGTCAACAACAACCAATGGCCTGTGCCTCTACCGCGCGCTACGAGCTTGGGGCACGTCCGTGTCGAGCTGCTGAACATGGGCGCCGAGTACGTCTGGCTCGATGTGCTGTGTCTAAGGCAGCAAGGTCGCAAGGAGGACGAGGCCCAGCGGATTGAAGAATGGAAGATCGACGTGCCCACGATTGGATATATTTATCAAGGTGATCCAGATGATAAACGTCGGCCGTGTATCACATATTTCAACGGCCTCGGGCTCCCTCTCGACACGTCGCCAAACACTTTGGCGTCCGGTAGACACTGGTTCAACCGTGTATGGACGCGGCAGGAGACCTTATTATCCTGGCTGCCCGGAGGTCTGACAGGGGAGCCGCTTACCGACGGAGAGGAATTCTTTTCCCGCTTGAGGGCCCTTACTGAGCAAGCCGATGCACAGAGCGAAGGTCTTGCAAAAGAGCTAATGGGCCGTAGCTGCACCAAAGAGCTGGACAGGATCGCCGGCCTCGCGTACTGTCTGCGGTGCCCCACCTTACCACTCTACAACGAGGCGGTCCCGGTGGAGCGTGCATGGGAGCTTCTTTTGAAACACGTGCCCGATGGTTGGCGTACGGACGTATTCCTCCGCAACCCGGCAGACACACCTTTCGCACTCTTTCCTTCATGGAGAGGATATGGGACCGCCGGACCCGCCCTCTATGGCACATTGCTCGACGGATTGAACCCCCTGCAGCTGGTGGACCAGTCTCAACTTTACACCGGCGACCCAGGACAATATTATCATATCGCAGATTTCGTTGGACCCTGCCGGATTACGTGCACTAGCCACAGTACGACAACGGAAAACTGGCCGCCGGGAGCGCTCAGGCTTCGTCTTGACGTCAAGGGCGCATCGACCTTTACGTTGGTGCCCGAGGGCATACACGGCGTGGTCCTACAGGATGCGGTCTACACTTTGATTCGGTTTCGCGGGTACTACAGAGAGGAGGAGTGTTGGGTCATAGCGGAGATTATTGAAGATCGGGATGCTCGAGGATTCGAACGTCCCGCCGTCAAAGCAGTGAAGTGGGCCGTCATGCGCATTATTCCGGACTACCGGTCAAAATCGTCACGGAAGACCAATTGGACCCCAGTCGATTACTGGGCTAAAGTGTGGCGGAATAGCAAGCAGGGAAATGTAATGTACATAACTGGAGAGGAGGCGCAGCAACGGACGAAGTACAAGGATCAGTATATAGCAGCATTCGAGAAGATTAGAGCACTTGGAAAGACGTTTATCATTACCTAGCTACCCTATTATATTCCGGCATTGTGGTGGCGCAATAAAACAACTGTCTACAACCGGCTACTCCGTAACTTCATGCTACGGCATTATCGGCGACACTGCTAGTGCCAGCCGCAGTTTTCACAGTACTAGCTGTACGCGCACCATAATTAAACGCGCTGAATAGTCGCAGACGCGGATCCCTGCAAACTGACCATGCGTATAGCCTGCAGAAGTGGCCAAGAGGCTGTCCAAGAGTGGTAGCGGTTCGGAAGAGCGAGCCTTCAAGCTTCAAGCTCAGGCGTCTCCGGCTCAGGCAACATGCGCATCTTGTGAGTAATGCGTTATTTCGTCTCAAGAACAGGGAAACCGCGATACCAGAAGATGACCGGCCAAATAGCAGTAGAGCAGAGATTAGATCTCACCGGGCACGTAAGCGGCAGTCATGCACGATAAAACCCAATCAAGAGACCATTTGGAGCGACTGACGAAGACTGATGCCCCGAGACGAGAACCAGGATGTGAACGGCATCATACAGGAGATTACATGAGGCTCCTGGTAAGACAAGATACTAACCATTTCCGGATGGCTTTCAAGATGCGCCTCTAGGAGTCCGTCGTCTACACACCTCTTCCCATTCTCGTGGAAGTTCGCTTGAGTAGTCCAAACTTCTATCGGTTCGCCGGTCGCAAAAACCGAGGACGATTCACGTCTTCGCCACGTTTGTAGTAGATGTGCGAGGATGTGCAAATCCGAGATGTGGCTGGCGTTAAGTGCACCCACGCGCCACACGAGGTGGTAATGGCCGCAGATCTTCGCGACAGTGAGAGCAGGAAACAGCGAGCGAGGGCAGTCCTGCTCGAAACCTGACGCGCGTCTCCAAAGCTCAGGCTCCATGTCGCCCCACGTTTCGTACTGTATGAAGAGCTCCTCAACAGATGTAAAAAAGCGGAACATCTCATGCCATCGCACCTCGCTGGTAGCCACGGGTTCGGCAGAGTGCGCGGAACGAATATTGGCTTGAGGGAGCTGCAGAAGGAGTGTGTGGAGAAAGTCGGCGGAAGGATAGAGCATGTCGAGGCAGGAGCAGGCAGGGTTCTTCGCATCCTTTGCTCGTAACTCTTCGAGGGACAGACGCTCCCTCCAGAGGCATACTCTGAGCACCAGGGAGATTGTGGAGACGACTGGCAGAGACTGCGGCGGGGTGTGGTCGACCGAGTTGAATTTTTCAAGGAACGAATCGACTAGAAGCTCGTATGGAGGGTCTTCGAAGACACGCAGAAATCTTAACTTAATGCTTGCAGATTCCGGATAGACGAGTCGGTCGAGAAGGTGTGACCCTCCCACGAGGCACTGGTCGCGCACTTGAAGCGAATGGAGCTGACCTAATACCGCGGTCTGGCAAAATGGGAGCAATCTTGGTTTACCCTTTAACGAGGCGGAAGTGGTGGATGCATTCGGAAAAACGAGGTTCTCAAGCTGCCCAGCTTCTCATCCAAGTCAGCCAGTGCAACTTAGATAAAGCAAAGAGATGTACCTTCCTTAAGCTAGCCCATGTCAAATTGATGTTGCTTGCAGCAATGTCGGAGAAGAAACCGGCTGCTCGGCACGGACTGGAAATTCCCGCTCCGATTGAACCTTTCGATCACTCTACACTTGCAATTGCATCTCAGACGTAAAAAACCAGTGCACGCTTTTGTTTTGACAGCGACTAATAGCATCTGGCCCCTCGACCAGCTGTTTCACTCGTGCGACCGCAGTATGCTCGATCCCTACAATGGAGCCGTGCGAGAAGTCAAGGAACTATATGGTTATGACATGGATAGGAGGGCCTACACATTTCTAGTGGTTGAGGGTCCGGTCCTAAGGACCGGTTGGGACCGGGACTCAGACTGAGACTGGACTGATTAGGACTGGGTACAGTCCAGTCCTACATCAGTCCAGTCTTGGTCATGGTCCTTGGTCCCAGATGGCCTCGGATGTTCTTAGGACTGGTCATGACCGGTCAGGACCAGTCCCGGACTGAACAAAATGCGACAAAATGGTGGCAGCCAAGCATTGACTTAGCTACCAGCAGATGTATATTTTGATTTCTGAATAGCTGCCACAATTCCGTAGGCTTATTCAACTATACAGGGGTGTTTAAGCACAGATCAATTCATTGTTCAAAAGTACTCTAATTTAGACTTATTTGAAGGCAGTCGCACATTCAGCCAAAGCTGCTGTGTGACGGAAGTGTGACTGGCTTACCGGCAGATGAGATCAAACTATATAGGACATCCGGCATACGCCGGAGTTCTCTGACCGCCTTGTGGGGAGTGACATACCAGAAACAGTAAAAAAAAAACAATTCCACATCAAGATGGCAAAGTCTGCTGAAAAGAAGGCGGTAAATGCCACGGTGAAGAAAGCCGCTGGGAAGACATCCGCAACACTTACTGCTAAACGCAAGGGGCAGTGCAGTCTCCGACTTAGAAGACAGTGACACCAATGACGCAGCAAAGGAAGCGGCCAAAGCGTCTGCGCAAACCGTCCCGCCGTGCCAAGGAGGCCAAAGGAAGCTGAAAAGATGAGGACACAGGGGAAGACGACAC